>NC_045800.1:15870806-16218306 GCF_009873245.2 Balaenoptera musculus
AGACAGGGTCAGTTATGGAAGACTTGCTGAAAAAGGAGCAATGATTTCTGAGGCAATAAAGATTAATTTAGCTCAACAAGATATGTTTTAGATATGAAGTCAGAAAGAACTTACGGTCATTCAATAAGTAAATTTTCCAACAGGTTAATGTGGTTCAGTCAGAATGAAAACTCATTTCTCTTCAAAAGTATTACTTGCTGCAAATGATTTCTGCTTCTGATTGCCTATTTGAAAACATGTTTAAGAATGTTAATATTTTTGCTTAGTTGGAGGATGAGGAAAGAAAGATTTGAAAATAAAATGAAAGAAATACCTAATTAAAGAGATTTGATTTTATGCCACTTTAAAATTTGTGTTTGACTGATGTGACCTAGATTTGTATAAAGGAACCAGAGGGATTAATAGGAATGATTTATTTTTAGCTATTAAGAAACAATATGCAGAATTTAAGTGGGTAGTTTTCCACCTCAATTGTATTTCACTTAGATGTTCCTTAGTAATCTTCATGCTCCCCCTATATTTGAAGAAAAAAAAGCCCAGAATACTGTTAGAAAGTAAAGTTTTTTGCTCAAAATCTTTAATACCTGTTTACTCATTTGTAGTCAGCTTGTCATCAATAGCCTGTATCTTGACAGATTTCTGCTGATTAAATCCAGATAAAGAAGAGTTTGGACCGTAGCTTTAGGAAAGGCAGGAAGGAGAGATGCCCCCTTGGATAAGATTCTTAATTTTATATACACTACCAAATGTAAAATAGATAGCTAGTGGGAAGCAGCCGCATAGCACAGGGAGATCAGCTTGGTTCTTTGTGACCACCTAGAGGGGTGGGATAGGGAGGGTGGGAGGGAGACACAAGAGGGAGAGTATATGAGGATATATGTATATGTATAGCTGATTCACTTTGTTATACAGCAAAACTAACACACCATTGTAAAGCAATTATACTCCAATAAAGATGTTAAAAAAAAAAAAGAAGACAATAGTTTAGAAGCTGTAGAAGATGAAAATGGAGAAAGTTTAGGTTAGTGTGTTTTAATTTAGTATTGAAAATCCTCATATTTTAAAAAAGCAAACCCATTCTAATATTATTATAATTATCACACTGTTCATTTTGTCATTTTTATTTATTACTACTTCATATCTGTGTAGTAAGACAGTTGACCTAAAAAAAAAATTTTTTTTCTAAAGCTTCGTGTTTTTCTCAGATATCTCTTAGTTTTCCCCTCCTGGTGGAAATGTCAAAATATACACAGAAGAAGGGGTCTGAAAGGTATTGTTTTATTTCACTCATTTGATTTATTATTTATTGAGCTCCTGCTTTGTGTCAGTCGCTGCCTTAGGACCTGGGGATGCAACAATGAGGAAGATCAGCCCTGATTCTTCCCGTTGGGGTGCTCTGGGGCCAGCAGTGACCATGGACGGGTGACCACAGTGCATCAATGTATCAGGGGCCCCAGAGGGAGGGGACCAGTCTCAAAACTAAGGGGGATTTTTCTCAAGGTAAATAAGCTCCCTCCTGATTTTACATACATATGATTAAAATAAAACTGCACTGTGAAAGAACTTAGAATTTGCCATTCCTAGTCATCATACCTGAGGTTAGCAATAAAATTAAAAGAAATTCCTGGTAGGTTTTAAGAACATCACTTGAAATCCCCTGAGTTTCTTGGAAAAATACCGTTTTTCCCAGGTAAAATAATCGTATAAATCCACTCTCACTGTTACTGATTATTACCTTACATTTTCTTTTAATTTGTTATATACATTATGTTTTCTTGAGACATTCTCTTTTCTCTCATTAATTTCCTTTCTTACTGTTGTGTTCGCAGAGAGAGAGAGAGCCACAGACAGGCTATGAGAAAAAGGATTAGGTAAAGGATCTGCTGGGAAACTTCCTAAGATGCAGCCTTCCAATAAACTTACAGATATTCTATCTCGTTATGAAGAAGAACATTTATTTTTAGTCTCTTTGTGACTCTCAGAGCATTCATATAAATGTCTGATTTTGAAGATTTTAACAGTGTGTTGCCTCCACAGTAACATTAAGAATAACAATAATTAAGATGGCTAGGGGCTTCCCTGGTGGCGCAGTGGTTGAGAATCTGCCTGCTAATGCAGTGCACACGGGTTCGAGCCCTGGTCTGGGAGGATCCCACATGCCGCGGAGCAACTGGGCCCGTGAGCCACAACTACTGAGCCTGCGCGTCTGGAGCCCGTGCTCCGCAACGAGAGAGGCCGCGACAGTGAGAGGCCCGCGCACCGCGATGAAGAGTGGCCCCCGCTCGCCGCAACGGGAGAAAGCCCTCGCACAGAAACGAAGACCCAAGACAGCCAAAAATAAATAAATAAATAAACTTAAAATAGTTGCATCTTAAATGCTTTAAAAAAAAAAAAAAAAAAAGAAAGAAAGAAAGTGGAAAAGTATTCTTGGAATAGGGCAGGAAAACAGAATAAAAAGCAAATTAATATTTCAATAAATTATCTTATCGCAAAAAAAAAAAAAAAAAAAAAAAAAAAAAAAAAAGATGGCTAAAAAAATTTTTAGTGCTTGTCATGTGACACACACTGTGCTAAATCTTTACATATCATATTATCTCTTTCAATTTTCTCAAAAACTCTGGGGAGGAGACACTATTATCATCCCCATTTTACAGATGAGAAAACCATCACAGAAGTATCTTGCCCAATGTCATCATAAGTGGCAGATTCAGACCTTGAACCCAAGCAGGTCTAATGGCAAAGTTTATATTCTCACTACCTCTCGACTCCCTGAACACGAAGTGCATAAGAATATAAGAAAAATTTTATAGTTATGATGATATTTAAAATAGTAACTACTCAACTTACTCTTAAGGATTGAGATGAAAGGTGCATACAGATGGTCCCTTGTAAGCAATGGTTTGCTAACCAGCTAACCTGCTGCACCTTTTAAAATTCTTTTCCTCTGAATACATTTGCCTGAATTTTTCCCCATAATGCCTTTTTTTGATAAATGAAAAAAGGCAACTCTAGGAATTTCATCTTTATTGAAAACAAAATGATTGAAATAAATAATTATTGAACACCTATAGGCCAGTCATGGTGGCTAGGAAATTGGGGATACAGTAGATATGCCCCTACTTTCATGGTGCTCCCTACAAGCTTTTGGGAAGACAAACTTTATGCAGATAATTGTATAATTAAAAAGTGTGGCACCATGAGAAAATATATAGTGTAATAAGAAATTTTAATTTAGATTGGGGCACCCTGGAAGGCCTCACAGGAGGTGACATTTAAGCTGGTGTCTAGTTGATGAGTAGGAGTAAGCATCTGGCAGTGATGGGAGCCATACAGATTGCTTGGCAGGGGGGAAGAGTGTGTATGAGGTCCCTGATGTGGGAACAAAGTGTTGTACCTTCAAGGAACTGAAAGATGGCCTCTGTGACTAGAGCATCACGACTGAGGATGAAGGCTAAAAGAGATGAGGACAGGGATGATGTTAGTGCCTGACATGGTAAGAGTTTTGGGTTGGATTGTGCAGTGACTAAATATTGAAAAATGGCTGTACAAGTTTAAGTAGTAACATTTTTTAAAATTAAAAATGATTACAAGTAAATTTGGATGGCAGTGTGGTATTAGTGGAAAGTTTTTTTTAAATAGAGAAATGGAAGGGAATGGAGTCCAGAAATAGTCCCACACACGTGATCGTTTGATTTACAACAAAGGTGCCACTGCAATTCAATAAATAGTGCTGGAGCCATTGGATATTCATGTGGGGGGAAAATGAACCTTGATCCCTATCTCACACCATTTACAAAATTAATTTGATGTAGAATAGATAGCTAGTGGGAAGCAGCCACATAGCACAGGGAGATCAGCTCTGTGCTTTGTGACCACCTAGAGGGGTGGGATAGGTAGGGTGGGAGGGAGACGCAAGAGGGAGGAGATATGGGGATATATGTATATGTATAGCTGATTCACATTGTTATAAAACAGAAACTAACACACCATTGTAAAGCAATTATACTCCAATAAAGATGTTAAAAAATTAATTTGAGATGGAACATAAAAGCTAAAACCAGTTTCTGGGATAAAACAGATGAGAAAATGTTCATAAGCACGCATTAAACAAAGATTTCTTTAAAAAACACCAAAGCAAGCACTAGCCAAAAAAGAAAAAAGTCGCTAAATTAAAATTTTATTAAAATTAGGAATGGTTCATCAAAGGATATCATTAAGAAAATGAATGGGCAAGCTGCCATCTGGAGAAGGTAGTTGCATTGTGTTTGAAAAAGTACTCATATCCAAGGTATATAAAGAACTCCTACAAATCAATAAGGAAAAGGCAGATAATCCATATTTCACAAAAACATCTACTTCACAGAAAGAGGATATCCAAAATGACCGATAAACATATGAAAAAAGTCTCACTATCATTAGTCATCACCCCAGTGAGACCCCATTATTCATCTGGCAGAATGGCTAAAATTAAAAGGGCTGATAATACTAAATGTTGGCAAGAATGTGGAACAACTAAAATTATCCTGCATTGCTGGTGGGAATATAAACTGAACCAGTCATTTTGGAAAAGTGTTTGAGAGTACCTTCAAAAGTTAACATATATCCACTCTATCCTAGGTATATAATCAAGAGAAATCAGCATGTATGCCCACTAATGGACATCTATAGTAACGTTCATAGCAGTTTTATTTATAATAGCCCCCCACCAAAAAGCCAAATGTCCCAAAACAGGAGAATGGATAAATTAGTTGTGTAGTTGAGGTGTATTTTTCCAATGGAATATTACCCAACAATAAAACAAAACTACTGATACACACAACATCATGGATGAATTGAACAAACATTATGCTGAGTAAGAGGAGCCAAACGTGGATAAGTACATGCTATACATACATCTTGGAGTTCAAATTCAAGCAAAGCTAATCTATTATAAGTCAGAATAGTGGTTTCCTAGAGGGAGAGGAGCTGTAGCATTGACCGGGTATAAAGAAACCTTCTGGGATGTCAGGAACGTTTTAGATCTTGATCTGGGAGGTGGTTACATGTTGTACACATGAAAAAACTCACTGAGCTGTGTACTTGAGATTTGTGAGCTTTACTGCATGTAAGATGTATTTCCATTAAAATTTTAACATTAAAGTCCTAACGGTAGATTCGAATGACATGGGGAAAAGTTTCGGTAAGCCAAAGTTATAAACTGCATATGTAATGTGATGTGAAATAAAGATTTTCATAGGAAATCACTGAAAGAAAATATACTGAAGAATTAACAGTGATTTCTGGATGGTAGGACTGTGTTATTTCCATTTCTTAATAGTTTTCAGCATCTCCTAAATGTTCTCTAATGAAGTATATTACTTCTATAACAGAAAAGCTGAAATGGGAACAACTGTAACTAAGAAGGTATTTGACATAACTTGATCCTCAATTGTAAATCCATTTTGATATTTTGTGGGGGGGAAGTAGAAATTTAGGACAGGCAAATTCATAGAGCTGTAGGGTTAGCGAAAGCTTCATGGGGAGAACCTCAAGGAAACTGAGAAAACATCTAGGGAAGATGTGGTTAGAAGCAGGAGCGGGGCTGGACAGCTAACCTTGTGTGATGTTGTCTTTGACCTGTGATCCTCAGTCTATGTTGGTTGACTGTGTTTCTATCCACTTCATGGATTCTGTGGTCCTTCAAATGTATAATTGCTTTTTCACTTAACATGTTGATCTTTTAAGCCATTTGTAATTCTTATTCCTGAAAAGCTCTTTTCCTAGCCTTTTACATCTTCAGGCGTTACCATTTGCTCTGTTCTCTATTTTAAGGCATCCTTCCCCCACCACCCTGCTTCTGCATATGCCAATGTGAGTTTAAAAATTAATTGTGCCAAGGCATTCTCTCCTCCTTCGAAATAAATAAATAAAACAATACCAGAAACACACACACACACACAGAGCTCCAAATGATCCATCTGTTGAAGACATCCACCATCCACTTCATCCTGGTGCAGGCTATTTTTGTTTGCTTTGTCTTGAGAGCTCCTATATTGAACGCCTTTAAAGAGTACTTAGGTTTTCATCAGAAAATGAAAAACAAATCACTTTGTTTTTCCATTTTATACCTATTACAGAACTGTGCACAAAGAAATGCTCAATAAATGCTGATTGAATTGCCCTTCTACAGATCACGTTCTATGCCACGTTCAGATTTTTCCGTGCACGTTTTTACTGATGAGTGCACATTTATAATTATGAAGCGGATTGTAGAAGGGGTCATATTCTTTAGAATCCAGTATTTTTCTGAATCTGTTCTCTGCAAACCTGTATCCTCTTAGGTGAGTTTAATTACTTACTACATTTAAAGGATGAATTGAATTGAAGGATGAACTGAAGTCTTTTGAAAGTGGTTTTTTTTTTAACTGCTTCTCTTCTTTTTTTGGCAGGGTAAGCAATAGCGTTATGCTGTTACTGGAAATTTTAGTCAATAAAATGTATGCTTCTTTAATTAGAATGCTAGGAAGTACTGCTGAGTTGGATCATTTAGTTAGTGCAATGAGCTGAGAGGTTTGAGCATTTGTGTGCAGAGGGTCAATTTCAGTAAATTGAGTATATATGGGCCATTTTAATATTTTCTCCCAGATAACTTACATCTAGTATTCATTTTAAGGTCCAATGTTCACAAATATTTGTGAAGCATCTCCCCTGAAACAGACACAGAAATGAGAGAGACCACCTTTGCTTTCAAGGAGTTCCTGGTCCAATGAGTTCTTTTCTCCTTCATCCATTCCCACGGCCCCAACCCTCACTTTGGTGGATGCTGCCAAAGTTACACCTCCAGCTTTGACTTCTCCCCTGGGAGCTAGAGCAGCATGCCCCATTTCCTGCTGGTTACCACTCCATGGATGTTCTGATGACATCTTAAACTCATTATTACATCTGAAATTAGTTCATTATCACCTTCTCCACCCAAACCCATTCTCTTTCCTACGTCTCTTTTCTCAATGGCTCTACTTTTTTCCAGTCACTCAAGCTCTAACCTTTGGGAGTTCTAACAAAACCCCTTACATTACAGATTTATTTCCCCCTTACTAAGCATCCACCTCCTTTTATTCTGGCCACTTGTCCAGTGGAGTCACCTCCTATAAACACTGCCCATCCTCAGAGCGGCTGGGTGTATGAATCCATGCAAGAAAGCGGTGGCTCAGCAGGATACCCTATATTTGTGGGAAGATCTTAGAACGATCTTGTGTTCCTTACCTACTAATAACCCTGTCTCACTCCACTTGCCCCTTGGTTGTCAAACTTATCCACCTCTCTTCCCGTCTCCACCTAGGCTGGCTGCTTTCCCTTCCCTTCTTCCTCCTGAGTGCTCACGCGTAATTGATTGCTTCCCCATTTCCACTTCTCTTTCTGACTCAGTATTTGCAGAGACAGGCAGCTCTTCCATTGGATTCTCTCCCTCAAGCACTGCGCCTTCCAATTTGACACAGCCTGAAGTTCTCCCAGCCCCCAATACTGCCTGCCTAGGCAGCTCCCAAATCGTGGCCTGCCCCAGCCAATGACATGGTGTCAAAACTGGTATGCTTTGAGACTCCAAAAGTAGGTTTTGCGTTTGTTCCCATTTCCAAAGTTCATGATATGGTGTTTACCATGGGATAATAACATACAGTTTATGATTTATAGCATATTGGAGAGAAGGTATGATTTTTGCATTGGGGGAAACGGGAGAGGCAAAACTTAATGGAGAAACATGGATGAATCTCGAAAACATGCTGAACAAAAGAAGCTGGGGGCGAAAGGGTACATACTAGATAGTTCTATTTATATGAAGTTCTAGAATGAGAAAAATGGTGAGAAAAATCAGAATAGTGGTTGCCTCTGATGTGGAGGTGGAGAGCGGCTGGGAAAGATCACAAGGGAACTTTCTGAGGTGACGGATGTGTTCTGTACCTTGAGAGAGATGTGGGTTACATGGGCGAATGAATTTGTCAAAACTTATTGAAGTGTACGCCTAAGATCTATGCTTTTCACTGTAGGTAAAAATTTTATAAAAGAAACAAAAAATTAAGGGGAAAGATATAGAGTAGAATTCATAATAGTATCCTACTAGTGATTAGAGATAAAGGATTATATAATGTAGGTATAAAGAAAATAATGTAATGGAGAAAGGACATGCTTTTGCCTTCGTGGCAAGGAAAAAATGTGGTAAAATTTGCTCTGGAAGTAAGTGCTGCTGGTATCATACACTCAGTTGTTTAGGAATAATGGTCACTTTTGTGGTGGTTCATAGCAGATATGTCATAATTAAAATCCAATTCTGCAAGTAAGAAAATATCTTGTATGTGAAACCTTCCAATGCTTCTAAAAATCTTCCACCCCTTTGCCTTCCTCCAGTACCTGAAATAAATCACAACTGTTTGGTTTAAGCTTGGTGAGTAGGAGAGTTTACATCATAGGTTTGCAATAACTGATACACAGATCTTACTTAGGCTGGTAACCCACAGGCCATGATAGGCCTGTGAACATGTGTTGCTTTCTTTCTCTTTTTGCCGGGGAGGGGAGGATGTGGATCTTTTTTGTTGTTGTTGTTTTTTAATTACTTGCAAATATTTGAAACTTGGGATATTTCACATAAAAATCTGAGCACCTGGTAATCCTTGGCTGGCGTTCCAAAACAGCAATAATTGCCTGGATCTGAATAGTGGCTCCTTCTTAAGGTGGGGAACGTACTTTACACACATCTTACTACAAGTATCACAAGTATCTCAGGACCGAACTACTGCCTCTATTGTTGTTTTAAATTCTATTTTCAGTCCCATAATTATTTGAATATGCAGCCTTTGAATTAACGTTTATAGAGCCCCTCATATGTTCTAGGAATTATTAGGGGCTTTAGCAGATACATAAGGTAGATACTATTACTATATCCATTTTACAGACAAGGCAACCAAGGTTTAAGTAAGTGAAGAACTTGCCTGAGGTTGCCCAGCAGGAAGTAGCAAAGCCAGGATCTGAAGGACATTTTCTTACTCCAGAGCCCATGCATTTACCCACCACATTGTTGTTCTCCTTTGTTTATTTTTAGCTTTGGTTTCATCCATTATTTAGTACTAACCTCTGGTTGAGTTCTTGTTGGTTTCCTTATGATTTATTTTGATAGAAAGCCCCTGGTCTCCAAACTCTCTTGATTTTGCATCCTTAGCAGTAAAAAAAAAAACCCATGCCTATTTATGTTTATTATTTACTAATAAATAATACTCTTGTATATTAATATTATATACATTCTAAAGCATACATATATTCTGAAATGTTAAAGAATAAGATATTATGTATATATTTATATATATAATATCTCATACACATATTATATATAATTTTCTTTCTACACTGCAATAAATTATCTTTTAGGTATTGCATACCCTGTTTTGACAACCAGTACATGAAACAATGCCTGGACGATGATTCTGCCTGAAAGCATCTTTCATGTCAGAGACTCCCAATTTTGTATCCAGTAAATTGTCCCTTCCAGATAAAGGTGCAGTAGAAAGTCACCAGATCAGCCCAGATTATGGAAAGAACAAAATTCTCCTTTGCTAGAAAAGTAGTTGTCCATCTGTAACCACATTGACAACACTGTGCTCTAAGCTTTTACAGCCCTGAACTTCAAAATAGCTAACAGCATCTTTTATTGATCTCAAGGTCTCATATTTGCCTTTGGGTAGTGTAGGTTTTCTTCAAACCTCTAATTCTGACTGTGAGTTTAGTTTCAAGGGATGGAGTATCCTCCCGGGTCTCAGTTTCTCAGTCGGAGCTGCAGGGGATCTGTGTAGAGCTTGTACCCTCTCACCTCACAGGGCTGCTGCCATGATTAACAAAATTGGACAAAAACAAGTGCTGAGAGAGGCTGTTAATAATGGATCGCTGTGAAATGCATCTGTGGGTACGTGCCAAGAGTTTTCCCAGAGTTCTGACACTGTAAAGAATGGCTGTGAGCAGGATTTGGGGGGCATGTCTTGTGCTTGTGTTATTTCTCTGACTAGAGTTGTTTATATGTGGATGGATAGGTTCTGCCTTCTAAGACCTGATCTTTCCCTGATCTTCCTTCCCATCATCTTGTGTGATCGGAACAAAGCTTTCTTCTGGAGCATTCTGTTTGGATTGTTCTTTTCTGTCTTACCCTAGTCCCCTTCTTTTCTTAATAAGTTTTTTCTTCAAGATCCAGATCAAACACCCTATTCTCCAGAATCCCACCAGCACCAGGCTGACCCAACCTTTCTCTCTCAGGCACTTTCATAACCTCAGAGCATGGCATTGAGAGCATGGCAAGGGAACACACTTGACACACACATCCCGTGGACTCTCTCGAGGGAAAGCCTTCTTTTGTATGCTACTGTTGGAAATGTAACAGAAATACATAAAATTGTCCATGTAAAATCTGAAACATAAACCACGTCTCTTTCTGAAACACATTTTTTTTTTTTTTTTAACTTTGGGTTTATTTATTTATTTATTTATGGCTGCGTTGGGTCTTCGTTTCTGTGCGAGGGCTTTCTCTAGTTGCGGCAAGTGGGGGCCACTCTTCATCGCGGTGCGCGGGCCTCTCGTTATCGCGGTCTCTCTTGTTGTGGAGCACAGGCTCCAGACGCGCAGGCTCAGTAATTGTGGCTCACGGGCCTTGTTGCTCCGCGGCATGTGGGATCTTCCCAGACCAGGGCTCGAACCCGTGTGCCCTGCATTGGCAGGCAGATTCTCAACCACTGCGCCACCAGGGAAGCCCCTGAAACACATTTTTTAAGACAGAAAATTAAAAGGTACCACTAACTATATTTCAAATATCTAAACCAAACCCGTCTCCCATCTTTTATTGCACTAACTATACACTGGGGTGGATTTACCAAGTTGCACTATAGTTAAGCATATACATGCCCACGTCTCCGGCTAATTTCCGTGCTCTCTGAAGGCCCTTGTCTTATTCACCATTAAAGCAGCTAACACCTGGCCTGTCCTATTGTGACACTCAGTATATGTTTGTGGAATGAAGAGAGCTCCCTTAAACAAAGGATGCAGAAAAGCCTGACACCGATTTTCAGCAGCAGGTCTCCTGTTATATTCCTTGTCTACCTTACATATGTCTTGTGACCACAAACTCCAGGGAGTTCCTCTTTGAAGTCAACGTTTAAGTGCAGAGGTGAGTGATCTCTAGAAAAGATGTGGTGAGCAGGAGGCCCTGATTATGGCATAGTCAGGAAGCAGACTGTTAGGGGTGGAATAGATGATTTGACATTTTCTAATAAATTGACAGTGAACATGAGATTTGCCAGAGTGAGTCGGAGCTATTCTGTGTCGAGATAGATGAATCATGAAAACCTCAAACCATGCCACTGGAAACACTCCCCGCTGCAGTTTCTCTCCTGGGAGGGCCCTAGAGGGGAAACCGGAGCCGGCAGGCACCGCGCACCTGCGCCAGGTCCAGCGCCTCCATCAGTGGTGGTGCAGAAAAGTGCTGACGCTGCCGGGGTTTCTCTTTCCTATGCTCAGCTTTTTATCGAACCAGCAAGAACAACCTGTCTCCTAATGACCAACCACTGGGACAGCTTTCTGTGGCCACAGCTGGCCTGGGCCACTCAGGCATGTGCCTGTCACCTAGTGCCTTGCAGCGCAGTGGCACTTAGACGAGCTCTGACCAGCAAGAGGATAACCGCATCCTGAAGCTGCATATGTGGGAACAGGAGTTCTCAGACCCTTAAAGCAGTTATTAATGACCAAAGTGTGTCTTGTCTTTGATATCTGGCTTTTATCCAAGTATTGTGTACTCGTATTTTACAGTGACTTTTTTTTTTTTTTTTGGCTGTGTTGGGTCTTCGTTTCCATGCGAGGACTTTCTCTAGTTGCGGCGAGCGGGGGCCACTCTTCATCGCGGTGCGCGGGCCTCTCACTGTCGCGGCCTCTCTTGTTGCGGAGCACAGGCTCCAGACGTGCAGGCTCAGTAGTTGTGGCTCACGGGCCTAGTTGCTCCGTGGCATGTGGGATCCTCCCAGACCAGGGCTCGAACCCGTGTCCCCTGCATTGGCAGGCAGATTCTCAACCACTGCGCCACCAGGGAAGCCCCTACAGTGACTTCTTATCAAGAGGTGTCAAATTCTATTTACAAGGCCCTGAGCAGCTAGTATGTGTAGAGTCCTACGTGAAGGAAACAGGATGACAGAGGCAAGACTCCTGACCTCTAGAAACTTAGCACCAGTGGGGAAAATAAGGCAGTCTACAGGTAGCCGTGTTACAAGGCAGGGTATAATAAATACCACGGCAGAGCTGCTTTTGAAGACAAGACAGGAAGAAATTAATTCCAGCTGGAGGGATTCTGGAAGCCTTGATGGAGAAGGTAGCCGCTGAGCTGCATTTTTAAGCACAGATGGAATTTCAGAAAGATCAGGTGGGAGAAGGTTGAGGTATTTCAGGAAAAGAGAAAGGAGCACGGAACGAATTAAGGGTTGGGGAATATGGGGTGTGTTCAGGGCAGGAGAAGTTTCGGCAACGGAAGGAGACCCCAGCCTCGTGGGTTGTGATCTGCGGTAAGTAACGTAGTGCTCTGACTCCGTGGAACAGATTCGTGAGGCAGCCTTGTCTAACACACGGGGTTCGAGCTCCGGGGATGCCTGTGACCATCCCCGAGCTGATCCCCGTCTGCGGCTGCTTCCTTGAAGGCATTCCAAGCCTGCCTCTCATTGCTATTTGGAAATCTTGCCTATGGAGAGAATATCGTTAGAGGGTAATCTGAGACACTTGCTGTCTGTTAAACTAATTACGCTTCAGTCTTCAGAGCGCCTTGGTGCTCTCAATCCTAAATGCTTAGCAGATTTAATGTAGCATCTGAATTATTAATGGAGATGATACGGAAGAGGGGGCTTGGCTGCTTGTCCCGTTTTGAGCAGGTCTTGGACGGGTGGCATTACGGGAAGAGAGGCAGCTGCTTGCAGAGAGATGGACGAAGCAGGCCTTCCAGAGGAGCCCTACCCAGACAGGAGCCTGTGCCAGTATGCTCAGAAAATCACAGCCTGCCTTGGAGGGATGGGTAAGACCCCTTAAACATTGGGCTTTGCGGAGGAGATGCCCAGGTTAATGTTGCAGGCGAACAGAAGGACTAAACTTAAGACTGGCTGGTGGCAGGGAGCAGGTGTAGCTGCCGGAGTGGGAGAACCTCCAGTGAGCTGAGGCGTAATCGTCTGGAAGTCCGATCGATGGTGCCCCTTCCTCTGAAGCCTCCCACTTAAAAAACTGCTGTTTCTCTGCTTACTCTGTTCTGCTCAGCAGCAAAGATCATCCTGATTATTGTGAACTAGTGCTAGGTGTTGTCAATGGACTTGCTAAGCTCTTTTGTTTGCTCACTTCTGATTAAAACAAAATCCAAAACTGAAAAACAAGTAACCCCTTTGTCACTGATGAAGCCACAGGCTGTAAATTCAAACTACTTCTTTATAAAACTAAATCCCATAAAAACTGGCATTTTAAAGGTGGTAATTTTCTCTCTTAAAATTTTTTTTTCTTAGCAAAAAGCAGGTAAATCTTAGCAGGTGATTTAAAGGGGGAGGAGGGACATTTGTCTGGAAAAAAAAAGACCTAAATCGTTACATGGAATAAAATTAAAGTCAGAATTCACTTGCGGAGAATTGCTGCAGGGATTGACCTGTGACTGGCGAACTAAGAGCAGTAGTTAAGGCATCTGTCCCCTGAGCACTGTGCAACCCCAGAATCCTTGGTTCTGAGGTTGGGGTTCGTCTCATTATTGAGCTCCTACAGTATGCACAGGCAGAGTGCTCAGGGCCTCTCAGTGCTGGTTGAAGCTCTTGGTTCATTTTCCCACTGACAGTTTCTTTTCATCTTTTATCGTAGAAGAAAAGCTTGTTTAGGTGCAGTGGAACTGTTGCTAGCAGCATTAGGAAAGTGCTATCTGATAAGATATGCAGGCCACCCAAACAAATTACACATTCGTAATTAGCATTAGCTTTGTAGTGTAATGCATTGTGATACCTTGTTTTAGAACCATGTGAACTGTCACAGAAACCACTTTACTGCTTTGTAAATGCTGTGACTGTAATTTTACATGAGCTGCGGCAAGAGGCTGATGTTGGTGCAGCAGTGGAAGAAATGGGTCCACTGGTGCTTCTTTAAGGATCTTCTCCATACTGTGCTTTCATGGCCGAAGAGGTTGCTGTCAGGCAGATACCACTGAAAGTTTATTTTTAAGACTGGAGGTGTGGTCTCTGCTGGCTGTTTACAGTGAGCTATGTGGAAGAGGTTAAGCTAAGAACTCTGGGCACTCTGGAAAGTGGAACTTAGCTCAAGGGTGCCCAATGTCACTGCTGGCTCCAACTCCCAAGCAGCCAGCATCTGAATTCTTAACTCTCTCCACCGCCTGAAAAAGAACTCAGCACCTCACATTTACATGCAATGAGATTGTCTTTCAAAGCAAACCAACCTCTGTTATTCTCATCAGCCTTCTTTATGGTTCATATTTAGTTTACTTTCCATCCTGACCTAAAATTCATAAAATAGATAGAACTTCTTATATATAATCCTTTTATTGAAGAAGAATTTAATTTTTTTCCTTTTACAGTCTATCAGTACATAACTGCTTTTTAACTACATATATGGATCTATAAACTTGTCCAAAAATTTAGGTGTGGCCTGAATATGTTCTGCTGAAACAACAGCCGAGTCAGTGCTATAGAATTCGTTTTAGTGGGCAATGCTTGACAAGTTTAGGGACCAAGAAGGCAGGATAGCTTTGTCATGGAGTAGTTATACTTTTGCTTGGTCAGGAAGATGCTGGATTTGAAAAACAATCGTCTTATCTGTCCAAAGTCTATGTTTGTGTATCGTTAGTATATGCTAGAGCCTCTGTTTAAAGCGGCTGTGTCCAGCTTCTCTACATAGAAACATATATATGTTTCACAAACAGGCCATGTGGACACACACATAAGCAGATAGACCTTCTCACTTTCTCAGTTTGCAAAGGACAAGCCTATAGGAAACTAACCACAGGAAGAAGGAATTCATGGTTTAGGGAGGAGGTTCCCACATTACAATGTTTATTAGAAAAACACTCTAGAAGAAGCAGTAGGTCTACAATGGGCCTCAGGCATCTGTGTTTTAAACAGACTGGTCCAGGAACCATACTTTGGGAAACATTTGATAAAATATCTCACATTGTACATCCTCAGGCTCTTCAAAATAGACGAGCAAGAAATAGAACACATACAGCTTGTTTTACTCGCTTTGAAAACTGTTTTCAGAGGAAGACCTTGGAAGGATCTTTTCTGGGGGCAATGCTGGTATATGGCTTAATTTCCAAAATTTGAGAACAAAAATTTCACCATGTGACTGTGGTGTGCAGAAGCTTCCATACTTGCGCCCTCTGCAGCTCCAGCCCGATCTGGATGGCCTTTGGGGCAGAGTCGATCTCCTCCATTCCCACTGTGCTTCCCACTGGCCTAGAATCACTCTAGCAAATTTGAATTCTCTGGTTCTTGAACTCTGTTACCAAATCCTGCATTAAAGATTAGGAGCTAATAATAAAAGAAGCAAAGATTTCCTTTCTCTGCTTCATCTCTCTATAGCTTTTGTGGAAGGACCTTTCGACCGTGGTAGAAACAGTCATGGTTTAGGAGTCAGGAGACCTGGCTTCACCCTGGGCTTGCTGTGTTGTCCTGGGAAAGTCACTTAGCATCTCTAAGGCTTACCTTCCTCATCTTAAAATTAAAGGGCTGGAGTAGATCAATGCTTCCTGAATGTTGGTCCTGGTATGGGGAACTTTGAGAAATATAAGTTCCTGGGCCTCGCCTCCAAAGAATCTCATTCAGCGGTCTGGGCTAGTGCCCCAGATTTGTATTTCTCAAAAACTCTACACAAGATTCTTCTGCACAGTGATATTTGGGAACCACTGGACTTGACTATCTTTGAAGACCTTTCTAGCTGTATAATTCAATTCTGTTTAAAGTGTGTAAGGGTTTTATTGAAAAGAAAAAGCTATTAGAATATAATAGCCCAATGACAGGAGAAGGAGTATGGTTTTATTCACTCTGACTTGTGACTATTGTGTGTTTATAGACGGTCACATATTGTGCTTAACCTTACTGAGTGGATATCAGAGGGTAAATACTCATTACCAGGGTTGTCCTTTGTACATCAGCAGCCCTAAATGTGCGACGGTCCTGCTAGCTTATAACTTTATTAATACACGCAGCTACCTTCATGATAATTCTGTCTCCGTTATGTGATTCTTCTAGGGATTCTGCAATAGCAGAAAACACATGAAACAACATTAAGAATATTTTTAGCTTTTGGATTAATGGAATGAGGCAGAAAGATTTTCGTGACACTAGGGGGAGGGGTTTCCCTCTAGAAAATGAAAAGGATTATTTACTGTGGCCTGGAGCTAGATATGTTGCTAGTTGAAGCTGAAGAACTTTAATTGAGCTCTCCCTTCCATGAGATCTGAAATACTAGAGAATTTGGAATTATTATCCTGAGTTTTTTCTGATATGCATTTTTAGATTCTATTCGATAGATATGCCTATTCACAGTACTCTTACCAGATGATATTGAGTATACTAGGAATAGCCGCGGGTGAATTCTTTTAGCTGTTGCAGCTATGTCCTTTCTCTTGCTCTGGATATTAATCTGATTTTTAAATATGCATTCATGTCTCTGACTGACATAGTCTTGAGTTCCTGGTAGCGGTTGTTTTTATACCTGATCATCTGTGTATATGGAGCCCTACCTAAGCTCTTGAGGGTAATCACTTAAATACATCTTCCTTAATCTTCTTTTCTGGGCAGTGAGAAAAAAACAATAAGGAGTCAGGAGAGTTGCGGAGAAGCACAGCTTCTTGGGAGCCTGGTATCTATTTCTCACTTCTGTGTAATCAGTGCCAAGATGCCTTGCTTCCTTGGTTTAAAATCTCTGGGGAAATTGTTCAACTCGGTGAAAAGCAAAGTCACCTCATCTGAAAAAACCAGCACCAGGGGCTCATACAGAAGGAGACTGGTTGTCGAGGATGTGAGTGTCCCTGGGAGCCCCTACCCTGCTCACAGGCGGGCCACCATCATTCATTTGTTGTGTCTACATCCTGAGGTCTATTGCATGTTCGAGCACTTGTTGAACAACCTTGATCTTCTTGGTAAGTAAAAGAGCCCACTCTGGACACGGCTTTGTGTTTCGTGATTGGCATAAGTAATAAAGTATTATCTAGAACCATTCTTCCATTATGTATTCTTCAAAGGAAACACTATCCTTGATATATAATTAATGGGGTGAAGGTGGGAGCAATGGAGAATGTAACATAAGTACAGCTATGGAGCTAAAGTCTGACGGTAATTTTGTCCATGATTTTATGATCTCAGTAACAAATACGTCTCTTTCCAAACTTGGTACTAATAATGGTCTATAATAGGAAGTATGATGGAAAAGAAAGATCTCTGTCGATAGATGCTTTTCTTTCATATGATATAGGGTGAATGGAAAAGAAATATTCAAGGCAGCAGACTGCCACTAGTAAAACGAGACCTAAGTGAAGTTGAGGTCTAAATTGTCACTGCCTCAGGTGTGCTGATCTTGTGAAATATTTTAAAACAAAAGAAAAAGAAAGGATTTATAATATTTTGAGAACTTGTTGAGGCTTCTATTCAGTGAAGTTATTAGAATGTGGTGACTCATCCATCTGCCTGGGAAAGAAGTTGAGAAAGCCCAGATGAGGGCAAGAGTCATTGCACTTAAGAGTTCTCAGACTTGGAAATTACAGTGATTTCTTTATTAATGAAGATGACATCCACCCAACTGCTTACTCCTTTGTCAAAATCAGTACCAGGATTTGTACAGGAGGCAGAGGGCTATTAGACATGGTCCCTATAAACATGTGAAGATGAGCCGAAAGAGCCAGAAAACAGAACATATACATGATAATTCTTTGCTAGAGAGGACGGCAGGGTTGGATTAAAGCCAGGTAAGGTAAGGGAGTTAACCTATACTGGGATGTTTTGTTTTGTTTTCAATTAAGTTTTAAATAGCTTTATTGAGATATAATTCATATATCATACAATTCACCCATTCAAAGTATACAGCTCAATAGTTTTTAGTATATTTGCTGTTATGTGCAACCATCATCACAGTGAACTTTGGAAATATTTTATTGTCTCAAAAAGAAGCCCTGCGCCCTTTTACCGTTATCCTGCCCTCACCCCAACCTCTCCATACCCACCCCCCAGCTGTAAGAAGCCTCTAATCTACTTTCTGTCTTCATAGATTTCCCTATTTTGGACATTTCCTATGAGTGGAATCATACTATATGGTCTTTTGTGTCTGGCTTCTTTTACTTAGCATGTTTTCTAGGTTCATTCATATTATTATATGAATGTATCAGTACTTCATTCCTTGTTATGGTTAAATAATATTCCATTGTATGGATATATATATATATACCACATTTTGTTTATCCATTCATCAGTTAATGGACATATGGGTTGTTTCCACCTTTGGCTCTTATGAATAATGCTGCTGTGAACATTCATGTACAAGTTTTTGTGTGGCCATATGTTTTCATTTCTCTTGGGTATATACCTAGGAGTGACATTGCTGTGTCATATGGTAGTTGCATGTTTAACCTTCTGAGGAATTCCCAGACTCTTATCCAAAGTGGCTGCGCCATTTTACATTCCCGCCAGCAGCACATGAAGATTCCAATTTCACCACATCCTTGCCAACACTTGTTATTATCTGACTTTTTGCTTCTAGCTTTCCTAGTAGGTATAAGGTAGCATATCATTATGGTTCTACTGAGCTTTGACTGGGGCAGGGAGAGGCTGGCTAGCAGATCCGTGTTAGGGCAGGACAGGACACTGATCCGACAGGTGCCGACGGTTCCTGATGCTCACAGTTCCTTGGTTCTCTTACTCCTCAACAGTCTCCACTTCACTACTCCAGCCTCATCCTTTTCAGGGGAGCAAGGAGTGGGGATAGAGAAACCGTGACTTCTGCCCCCAGGCCTCCTATAAGCCACCCTAGAAAAACTTGGTTCAGAGCCAGCTGACCATGCCTATTATAGTGTAGGGCACCTCTCTCAACTATCGGATTCACATGCTGGCAGATACCTAAAATCCCTTTATTGAGGAAAAAAAGTGAATTCATCAATTAGGGATAAAAACCAAACATGTAGCTTTCTGCTGGAGCTAACATTTAATTATGAATGATTTCAGTGCTTCTACTCAGTGATTCTACATATACAGTTTTACTCAGCCATAAAAAGAAATGAAATTGAGTTATTTGTAGTGAGGTGGATGGACCTAGAGTCTGTCATACAGAGTGAAGTAAGTCAGAAAGAGAAAAACAAATACTGTATGCTAACACATATATATGGAATCTAAAAAAAAAAAAAAGGTTCTGATGAACCTAGGGGCAGGACAGGAGTAAAGACACAGACGTAGAGAATGGACTTGAGGACACGGGGAGGGGGAAGGGTAAGCTGGGACGAAGTGAGAGAGTAGCATTGACATATATACACTACCAAATGTAAAATAGATAGCTAGTGGGAAGCAGCTGCATAGCACAGGGAGATCAGCTCAGTGCTTTGTGACCACCTAGAGGGTTGGGAAAGGGAGGGTAGGAGGGAGACGCAAGAGGGAGGGGATATGGGGATATATGTATACATATAGCTGATTCACTTTGTTATACAGCAGAAACTAATACAACATTGTAAAGCAATTATATTCCAATAAAGATATTAAATAAAAATAAATGAAATAAATAAAAGAGATTCAAGGTAAATGTTTTTGGAATGAGCTGTTGATGCTCAGGAAAGAGATAAGGTCTGCCAGTAGAGAAGGCAGGAAGTCAAGGGGAGACCAGGTAAACTGTGGTTGATGGAGAGTGTGCTGGACAATGGCTTGTCAGTAGTTTCAATCACAAGAGAGCAAGAGAATAAACAGTATCAAAGAGAGCCTGGGTAAAGGAAAGTGTAACCATCACTGGGGTATCAGTATCTTAGTGGAGGCAGATAAGGAAACCTGGGGGATTAGTTCAGTGTGTGGCTTTGGGGTTGGACATTTCAGAATTTGAGTCCCAGCTCTTCTACTTACTAAATGTGTTATTTTGGGAAATTAGTGTCTCCAAGTGACAGTTTCCCCATCTGTAAGGTATGCTGAAGAACGCACACCTTACATGATTGCTATGAGCAGGTCTGCCCCTAGGGCATATGGGTTCCTGGGCAAATATTTTTTGTGGGGCCCCTGTTTACATAAACAATTTGAGTCACCCCAAATCAGTGTGTCAACAGTCCAATCCTGCTCAGTCATGGTAAACAAATACCATGCCAGCCTCAGGAAGTGATTATTCACCAAACTCCCCTCCAGGAATTGAGCTAGTTCCAGGGCCTTGGTTGGCTAGAGCTCCTCCAGGCATCTGGTCAACCCCCTGCACAGCGAGGGAGAGACAGAGGATCATTAGAGAGTGCTCCAAAGAGGAGGCTGGACTGCCCTGCCTAGATAGCACTGCTGGCCCCAGCTGGTCCCAGGCAACAAGAAGGGACTTAGACATTTTTGAGGAAGGTTTGGTTTAGGGGTAGGGTCCCTGCTTGCCTGAGTCTAAGGACAGCATTGATTATAAGGATTAAATGAGAACATGCACATCAGAGGTGTTTGATATAGTGGCACACACAAGCATCTGCTAAATTTTAACTGCAATAAAAATACAATAGAGTAGTTTATTATTTTAAAAAATAATGATTTTGTCTTCCACTGCTGTGAAGCAATAGAGGTCCAGTTTTTGTGCTGCTGGGGCCCAGGAGTATAAACACAGCACAGGAAGTGGGGTTCCCAGGAGGCTACTAAGTGTGCTTGAAGTATCCTGTTTGGGACAGGTGCTTGAAGGAACCTCACCCTCCTGCAGTCATGTGTGTTCCTGTGCTAGCAAAGCCCCACAGTGCTCAGGAGCAGCTCCTGGCAGGATGCTCAGGGATGTTTGGCAAAGGCCTCCAGCAGCTGCCAGAAAGACCTCAAGATGTTGCAGCTTCCTGTTTTTGTCTGGTGCTCGCTCCTGCTTTTGAGCTGTGCAGAGCTCCACGCTTTTCAAAGTGCCCCTATGTGTCTTTCTCTTTTGTCATGCTCAAAACAACCCCCAGAAGTCACTAGAGAAGGAACTGTTTTCCCCATTTAAGAACAGGAAAGGAATTGGCAAGAAGCTGGGACGTGTAGACAAAGCAAAGATATCAGTGAACGTAAAAAATCGCTTCTGCGTGTGGATCTGATTGTATCTCTGATTGTGGATGCAATACCACTCTAGAACCACTGTCATTCATTGTGGGACTGCTGTGTTTCCAACATTGTGCCAAGTGCTTTATAATTTTTCCCCATTTAATATTCCTAATAACTCAACAAAGCCAGTACTACTTTAATCTTTGTTTTACAGATGAGGCGTCTGAGGCATATGCAGTTAAGAAACCTGCCAAAAGTTATATAGGTAGAAAGTGGAAGAGCTGGATTTGGACCCAGGTTGGCCTGACACCCAAGTTCATGGTCTTAACCATGATGTGGTAAGGCCTTAGCCCTAGGAGCTTAAGGACAGGTCATCCATGAGATCTGCTGAGCATTGGCAAACTTAAAATTTGTAAATAGTAGTTCTAAAGAAGTACTTTAACAACTCAAATTTGAAGATTCTCTTATAAAATAAATTGGTTTTGCCAGGAAACTTAGCAAATATTTCTTTTTCCTAGTTCATAATTACAAGCTATCTGCCTGGGGTTTTCTCCTCACCTTACTGTCAGAACTTAGAGTAAGTTTGTGAACCTGTGTTGTTTTCTGACCTTCTGAGCTTTTGGGTCTAGTACAAATGAAAGAGGCATATTTAGGGCAATTACCTTCTCAACAAACAAACAAGAAGAGACTGGTGGTGCTATCAAAAGCCCTAAGGTCATCTGAAAGGGTTCAATGATTATGTTGTCAGCTGAGTCCAAATCCCAAAGCAAAATGTTCTGGACTGGAGACCAGGGACCAAAGTAGAGTTGGCAGTCCCCTCCCTGGTGATTAATATATTGTTGCTTCTTGAAGTGGTAGCAACCTGTTTTGTTATATTGTTCATGGCATGTAACACTGTGGTTCTCTAACTTTCTGTGTCCCTTTTCATCCCGTTCGCTGTCACTAATCCCATTTCTGTCAAATGGCCAGGGGGAGGTCTTGGACATTGTGGCCCAAAGGCTAGAAGGGACTTTTTGTTGTCCACAGTTTGAAGAGCACACCTTCCAAGACTGTGGAGCTTTTCTATCGCATCTCTCTGGTAGTGTTGAGATGCTATGTTGGAAAAATATTTTAAATACTTGGCAAATCTCAGACTCAATGTTGAAGACCCCTACCCACCCCACCTTTAATTTGAGAGGGGTGTTTGACTTCTGGCCATGAAAAAAAATGTTTCCCAGAAGATGTGACAAGAAGGAATATCCGGTTCCTCCCCTCAGCCCTGCTGTCCTCGCCGATGGCTACACGAGTGGCTGTCTGGACACAAAGCGGTGACAGGAATCTGGTGTTGGCAAGGAGGTGCGCTCGGTCGTGGCCTCAGTTCCTCCACCACACCAGGCCACCAGGGCCACGTCCAGTTTGTTGATGGGATGTGGTTCCCTCCAAACAGTAGTCTTACTTTGACTTTTATTCTGTTGAGGTGGGAAATGATCGGTGGTAAACGACCTCTAAGTCTTGGGAGGGCATGGAAGGAGAGATTGGAGATTTCAGCTACGTGGTAAAGCATTAGACAACCTGCATTTTTCATTGATTTGTAGTTATCAATAACCCCTGTTAATTTCCCAAAGCTTCCTGTTCCATTAGTTTAATCATATTTCCCAGAATCAGAGTGTCAAGCCCTTGACGGTCAGACCCTGCCTTTCTATCACATTTTCAATCATTAACCTCCCTCTGCCCCAACACTCACACCAGAGGTCTTTGTCACAGATGTCTGAAGGGCCCTTTCACCTTCTCTCTCTGTGCTGTTCTGCTTCCTGCCATAGCCTTCCCGGTTCCTCTGCCTCTCAGGCAGGATTTGCTTTAAGCTTTTCCTCCTCTGGGCAGGCTTGTCTGACCTCTTCCCTCATCCTCCTGTGTGCTGTACAGCATCCCATGCATCTCTCTTAGAAGTATCTGTTTATAAGCCTCTCTCGCTTAGCACACTGCAAGGTCCTCTCTGAGAGTATGGAGGGAGCCACATTTCTATTTTTACTGTATTACAGTACCTGGTACGGAAAAAGGCTGTAAGTGTATGAGTAAATGAACGACTAGATGTTTGTAGAAATCAAATCGCTATGTTAGAATACAGTGGGCGTAAAATTATCCCCCTGCCTTCAAGTAGCTGAGGCCCAAAGAAGCAGTTTGGTGCAGTGGCCGCAAGTTCTGGGCTGTGGGGTCAGGCTGCCCTGCCAAGTTCAAAGTGCAGCGCTACTCATTTTAGATGTTGTGACTTGGACACCATACTTAATATCTTTGAGCCTCAGTTTTATCACTTATCAAATGTGGATAATACTACCTACACTGCAGTAATAGTATGAGGACTAAAATAAAATATAAATATAAAAGAAGAAAATAAACTAGCCTTAGTAGCTTTTCAATAACTATTTCCCCCTTTCCTCTTCTCTCCACCCCAAATGTGGGATAAGTGAAATAAATTCTTAGGTAATAAATACAATTAGTTTTCCAAGCAAGGAAAGATAACGTGGACCTGGGATGGCCAGGGAAATAGAAAGTAGGATTTGAGCTGGAAAATAGAGGAGACATACCCAGAATAGGAGTAGAAAGAAAATATCCCAGTGAAATGAGATTAGAAAGAAAAAAACTAGAAGTAAGACATTTTTCACTTAGTTCCACTGCCTCTCTCTTCTTGGTCCAGCCTTATTGTTTTGATGTGTATCTTTGTTTTTATTTATTTATTTTTTAGGCCTAGGAATGTGGACAAGTAACTTATTTTCACGGGAAATGTTCCCATCTAATTTACTTCCTTAAGTAACTGAATATGCTGAAATGCCCCATTAGTTTTAATTATATGTATTAATACTTAAAAACTAATCTTATTTAAAGTCAGAAGGTAAGGCAATCTGTTTAAGTTTATTGTTTGGCGTTGGTTTTTTTCCCTGGCTTTAAAAATATTTTTATTCTTACTAAGAGTGGACTACCTTCACAGAAACCCCTGATTTAGCGTCATGTGATCCTAATGAATCTGGGGTATGACCCAATGCTTATCATCATAGATGCCTGTTACCTTAGTAAATCAGCCATGAGTCTGGAATGGCTCTGGGATGCAAGCTGAAGGCTGCCAACAGGAAAGCAGCATAGTCTCTTTGTGATGCTATTTGTGATGTAGCCAGGAAAGCGGATGATTCCTTTCTCAACCTCCAGAAGACACCACACTCAGAATGCAAAAGCAGAATGCATGGGACCTTCAAATTTAAATAGGCCAGAACTCTAGAAGAACGGTGGTATGCCTTAGAATTCTAGATGTTTCTTAAGGATGGAAATAAAACTTTGATATCAACACCTTTCTACAGGGAGTGAGAGACTGAGGCCCAGAGAAGTGACTTTCCCCAGATCTGTTGGATAAATTAGAGGTGAAATTAGATGAAGAACTGGTCTCCTTTCTCCCTGCTTAACATTGCAGAAGAGGAGACCAAAGGACTACCAAAAATTGTTTTAGTTTAGTTTGAGATTCAGCTCAGGTGAAACTTTCCTTTGAATCTTCTCCAGATGTCCCCTCTTTGGGGAATACCACACAAATGCCCATTTATGGATAAGTATTTCCACCTTTATGCACTTTTATGCTTGGTTATATCTATTTGTCTGCATGTCTCTCTTTGCCAGGTAGTAAGGTTCTTATTTGCAGCAAAGTGGTTTTAGCGGGCTTTGTTTCTCCAGTGTATAATAAATGCTGTGCTTGGTAAATAAACATATTTCATACATTTAAAAAATTAAGATATAATTCACATGCCATAAAAGTATGCCATTTTAACATGTACAATTTTGTGGGTTTTAGTATATTCACAAAGTTGTGCAAACATCACCACTAATTCCAGAGCATTTTTATCACCCCTAAAAGCGACCCTGTATCCGTTAGCAGTCCCTCCCTGTTACCACCACTCCCCAGCCCCTGGGAACTCCTGATCTATGGATACTTTCTGTCTCTATGAATTTGCCTATTCTGGACATTTCATATAATTGGAATTACACAACACATGACCTTTTGTGTCTGGCTTCTTTCACTTAGCATAATGTTTTCATGGCTCATCGATGTTGTAGCATGTTATCAGTATTTCGTTCCTTTATATGGCTATGTGGATATGCCACATTTTGTTTATCTGTTCATCAGCTGATGGACATTTGGGTTGTTTCTGTTCTAGGGTATTATGAATAATGCTGGTTTTGTCCCTGTTTTCCCCAGGGACTACACTATTTTGCATTAAAATTGCCCTTAATACAATTTTAAATTAAGTCAAAACTATTCCCCAAATATGAAATAACCGGTTTTCATTAAAGTGAAAAATCCCATGTGTACATTCATGCCTGTTTATACCCTGTATCTTAATCTTCAAAACCTCGTATATCCCTACAACTTAAAGGTTTGCAAACATATTACATAAAGGAAGGTAGGATCTTTACTCGGTGACTTTAGTTAGCTGGTTTTGTTGTTCCTGCTACAGGTGCCTTAGGATAGCCCCCAAGCTTTGTTTGGTTGCTGTTTAAAGATCTTTCCTCATCCAAGTTCTGTAGCCATAGATAGCAACTGAAATGAATCAGAGGATGTCAGAGATGTTCTGACTCACAGTGCCCGGAAAAATCCAGCTCACAGAGGTTTTCATGTGGGCCAGTGGAGAGGGAGCATTCTCATGACATAAAATAGGTCCCCAGTGGATAAAGATGGGCTTGGGAAGAAAAGTCAAATAGTTGGAGCCACTGCCAGCACCCAGCTTTCTCTCTTTATGTCTGTCACGCCCCAGATCATGTTGTAATGTCATTTTTGACATCACTAGAATATTCTAGGGTGTTTAACATTTGCTCTTTGTGTGGGACATTTCCCAGTTCTGTTTCATATCACTCTTTTCCCTGAAGGGCTATCATGTGGTTCTAGTATGTAGCTGGATATGTTCATCTGTTATCTTTTCCTCAGGCCAGACTTGTCCTTGAAGTGACACTCAAACTCTGTAACCAGTTGGTAGCCAGCCCTGTTGCAGGGGTACTGGCTACTTAATAATTAACTGCCCCATCACTGAAGCCATCAATTGCTACAATATTATCATTGATGGAAATACTATGTGATGTTACTTTGTTTAGTAATACTTCGACTGAACTTGATCTTGCATAGATCATGGTTCAGTTGGTCTATTTTAAGATTTTAAAGAGGACAGGAGAAGCTACTTTCAACACGTTTCTTGGTTAGCGCTTTTATCTGGATACCAGGAGTGGTCTAGTTCATTTCCTGTCTGTAGCAACTGGTGAAAAGATGCTGAGCCCAACCAACTTTCTGTAACTCTTCCTGTATTTGGGGAGGACCATATTCTACTTGAAGCTTTCCTCTATCTCTTTTGCTAAACGGCAAGCATTCCTTTCTTCAAACCTTTATAGCATTTTCTCAGTACTTCTGATTCCAATCCCTTTCTACTTCCCCTTAAAGTTATTTAAGTACTTGTGCTACTTGCCCTACTAGAATGTAAGCTCATTGAGGGCTTAATCTAGGCATCTTCGATCTATATATCAGTCAGCTTTATGAAGTTTTATGTATTTTAGATGTTCAGTAAATGCATAATTAATGAATCAGTGGTAATTTCTTTTCATTCTTCCCTGAATTTTGCCCACTTTGCTTTCAGTTGTGTGATGTTATGGCTTAATGCTGTTTTTATGGCTTCGTTGCTTTTTTCTCTGTGTAAATTTAATGGCCAATGAAGCATACTGGTAAATGCCCAGCACTCTTAGTATATTTTATTCAGGAAGGGAAAAATATAGTGTATAATTCAGATCCAAAACCAAGAAGAATTTAAGTTCTAAATATTTCCCTTCCTGTCCTCCCTCCAATCTCCCCAAACCTCAACAAATCCAATACATATGCAAAGTGTTTTCTATCTTGCTGGGGAATGGTGAGAAGGGAAGAAAGGAATAAAACTACCTTTTATACCTCTTTCAAAAATACAGCCAACATGGCATATGGCATATAGTACTAGCACAATCTTTGGTGCAATTGTAGCAATGTGAAACTGTTTAAATTTTTTAAATGAAAGCCCATGTATATATGTAAGTAGAATATTATTATAAAATGATTCATTTCTACAGAGCTTGATAAACGTCATAAATCACATCCTTCTCCCCAAAACATAACTGCAGTTAAAAGACATTTGGGGGCATATTGGTTTATGAGGCAGTTGTTTGTTCTGACCCCTGTGACCAGAGTTAATCCAAGTAGCCTTATTGACATATTTTAAAGGAAGAAGCACTTAGCTGCTTCCATGGGCATTAACTCACTCATTTGATGTTTCTAGGAACCAGGTTTGACTTTTAGAGGTGAATGCCAAGGAGATACGAGCATTCAAAAGAAGGAGGAATGTATATGTGTAAGAACATAGAGAGGTCTGTCTCATAGGAACCCAGGAAATGCTGAGCAGTCAGGCCTCAGGAAGCATAGGATTCCAGGCTGCTCCAGGACCATCTGTTCAGTTTTGGGGAATGTCCTATTCTCTTCCCTCCCAACTGGCTTCCTCTGACACTTTACCCCTTGGAATTTTGGTATCCACATGTCTCTATGAAGCCTGCCCCTGGCCTGGCCTTACTTGATCTTTTAATACATGTACCAGCCCCTGACTAGGACTTTTCTATATGACTCTTAGTTCGAAGTCCCAGAAGTGAAAACCTAATTGACCCAGCTCCTCTTTCTCAAGGCAGGATATACATTGTAAGTGCTTGGCCAGCTGAGGTATGGGTCCCCCCTCCCCACCCAGTGTCTACTTATGATCCAGTCAGCCACAGCCAAAGCATGAAGTCATATTGCTCAGTGCCCACTCAGAAGAGGGGTTGAACGGGGACAGAAGAGGAATGATTAGGGCAAGCATCCCCCAAGGCATATCATTACCTCTGGGCAGTGACTCTATGTTGATAATGAAAGTCTTGTCATGAGAAATTCCATGGCATTTTCCTAAATATGCAGGCTCAATAACTGGAAAGAAAAATAAAACTCTATGTGGGTATCCTTGGAACCAGTGTGTCATCTCTTTTTCATTCATCAACCTCTCTGGAGGAAAGATACTATGGAAATCCTAGATATAAATAAATGAGAAAAAATTTTGGATCTTGAACCAAGAATCTGAAGGAAAAAAAAGAAT
Source organism: Balaenoptera musculus (assembly GCF_009873245.2). Taxonomy (NCBI): domain Eukaryota; kingdom Metazoa; phylum Chordata; class Mammalia; order Artiodactyla; family Balaenopteridae; genus Balaenoptera; species Balaenoptera musculus. The sequence goes on from NC_045800.1 coordinate 15,899,170, forward strand.
CAGTCAAAAGGTAAAGATGTATTAACTCCCTTTTAGAACCCTGAAGATACATTTGCCTTGTGATACCCTTTGCCTTACCAAGTCCAAGTGATGGGAGATGAAGTAGACAAACAGGGGTTAGGTTTTGCATAATCTCTAAGCAAATGAAGCAATTGGGTGATGTGACTTCAGGTGCTTCTGTGAGATGCCTAGATCAAGAATCTTGGACTCTCTGGTGCAAGTCATCTCTTCCTGCTGTGAAGACAAGGACAGTATCTCTCTCATACGTCTCTCCTACCCACCTCCTGATATTTGTTAGTTATAATATTGTTTTCATGTTGTTCTTTGCTTTCTTTGCTCAAAAGAGCATTCCCATTCTCTTTCATAACCATAATCCAGTAATTGGGGTATCAGTTTCATATTTAATAGAATTCACTACTCACTGCTAGTCATTTTACTACAATATTTGCATTCCTGAGTTTATTTTGACTCATCTCACTCATCTCTTCATTGACTAGATGTTGATGTGAAGCTATTTTCCAAAGAAGTGTTTGTGGTTGTGTATTTCCCGACCACCTCTGTGTTTGTGGTTGGTTTGTCCATTGCCTTTATGTCTGAACAACATTTGGGCTAAGTGAAAGGTTCTTGGGACACACACTTTCTTTCCCCCGAGATTTTCAGGTATTGCTCCACTGTCTTCTGTGCATTAACATTGCCACTGAGAAGTCTGAGATCAGCCTGAGTTTTTCTCTTTTGATGAGTGATGGGCTTTTTCTGTCTGGATATATGGAGAATGATATCCTTTGAAGTTCAAGAGCTTAGGGTAAGACCTGGAGTTAGCATTCTGTATCAAACTTTGTTAAAATAGTATCTCTACACACTTTAAATTTGCAAGTTCAGATCTATCTTTATTTCAGGGAAATTCTTGTGTATTAGATCTCTGAATATATCTTCTGCTTCTTAAATTCTCTACTTCTGGGACATAAGTTTTTTCGTTTTCCTTTATTTTGCACATCTGTTGATTGTCTCTCATTGTTTTAGGCTCTTTCTTCTGCATTCATTGAGATCATATCAAATTTTTTTCTATCCTAGGAATTAGATATTTATCGGTGTCTGCTCTCTTCTTTGATGTCTCATTTAATAATGATGTCTCATTTATTCCTGTTGATCCTGAGTAGGTCCTCAGTTTCCACCTCTTATTTGTATAATCTTTTTCTTCATCTCATTCTATTGTGTCATCATCACACACATGAGCTCTTTTTAAATTTCATGCACTAATTCAACATTTTGTGCCCGTTCCCCTTCACTCTCGTCCCACACAGAAGCCAGAAGGATCCAGTGGAAATGACAATCAGATCATGCAACTTTCTCTGCTCAGAGCCTCCAATGGCTTCCCACCTCACTCACTGTAAAGCCAAGGTCCTCACATGACTGATAGGGAGGGGCCTAACTCTTCCTCTTCTCTAACCTCACTCCGGCTCTCACTCCTCGAACACACCAGGTCACCTCCCTCCTTCAGACCTTTGCTCTTATTGTTCACTTGTCTGGGATGCTCTTTCCTCAAATATCCATATGGCTACTCCCCTGCCTCCTTCAGGTTTGCGCAAATGGCACTTTCTCAAAGAGGCCTTCCTCGGCCACTCACTTCAAACCACAACTCCTTCCCCCAACACTCTTTCTCCAGCCTTGATTTTTCTCCAGCCTTGATTTTTCTCCATAGTACTTATCACTTCTATCATCTATATCATATGATTGAGATATATAGATATATAGATATATAGATATATATATAGTTTACGTATATATTTTATTATATCAACCACATACACACACAACTAGAATGTAAGCTCCATCACAGCAAGGATTTTTGTCTATTGCCCTTACAGCAATATCGCAGCACCTAGAACAGTTCCTGACACTTAGTAAGCACTCAATAAGTATTTCCTGAATGAATGAGTGGGCTGAGGTTAACTTTGTCTTCCTGGGGAGGTTTCCTAACACTGAAGTCCAGTCTTTCTTGGATGGTTGGCATCACACTGCCTTTTTCATATGGCAGCAATGATCATGTGTCAAGGTATCAGGAGGGGGTCTAAATTCTTTAAAGCACTGTAAGTAAAATTCCCCACATTTGATATGAAAAGGCTCCCTATAGCCCAAAATGGTTTTGAAAACTTGAGCTTTACAGTTTTCCATTATCCTGTTTTTGTTGTAAATTGATGAAGCAGTGAGAAACTAAGTAATAACAATCATTATTACCTTCCTTGAGCTCCTTCTGGATGCCAGGCACTTTCGTTTCATAGAGAGCCTCTTTCAGCCTCACCCAGTACCAGGTACATAATTTGCAGGGTCCAGTGCAAAAGGAAAATGTGAGACCCCTCGTTCAAAGTGCAGGAATAAAGTGCCATTAAAGGTACTACAATATGAAGATTTTTTTTTCTTTATTCCACAGACTCTTTCTCACCTTGTCATAATGTTTTTATTTGCTATTTAATGTCGTCCTAAATAAAGTAAAATTTTAAATTGTTGACATGAAGTTTGACCTTTCATGTTTACACTGTGCACCGCTCATTTTAAACACAAATATAAGAGCACTGAACTCATTTGTGAAATTGCACAATTTATATTTCATAGATCGCAGATGCATATGTATTTCATTCTTTCCAGAAGCGTGGGAATTCTGCACCCAAATAGCTCAACTGTTTTTATTTCACTTCTTGGATGCATGCGCATTCTAGCGACACTCTCTACCTTTGGCTTACTGATGGGTAAGGAAGGACGGAAGGGAAAGTGGGCAGTAGGTTGTCCTATCTTTCCTTTTGCTTCTATATCATCATTTTCAGTGTAAGTGGTTGGCTAAATAGGGAAGTAACATGAGTCAGAAAGGATATGATAGGGTCCCTTGGTTGTTTGTGTTTCCTTGAACACCTTGCCTTCTTTTTTGCATTCTGGTTTGGATGGAAAGTGACCTCTCAGTGCTGCTGTTTATTCAGTTGTAGATGTGACACACTTCCCTTGCACTCCCTGAATTCCCATGCATCACGAGTCCACTGGAATTGGGAGCTCAGGGGGCATCGCAAATACCACCTGTGAAGGGGGCATCAGGAATGGCAGACACACATCCTGTACCTCTCTTGCCTGCTCACACGCATGCTCCATTGTCCCATCCAACCTTACTTATAAAACACAAGCTCAAAGATAAAATTCTTGCAAATCTCAATATAACAAGAGCAGAGCATTAAACCAAATGGAGGGCCCATCTGAGCACAGGTTCCTACACAACTTCCCAGGTCGCGCGCCCGGGAAGCCAGCCCTGTCCTCACCACAGCCTCACAAGTGGAGCATGTTACTACCGTTCACAGGTGAGACTGCTGAAACCCAGAGAGAAAATAACTTGCCCGAGGTCCCTGAGCCTGTGGCAGAGCTGGAACTCAAATCCTGGCTGTTTGATCAGGTTGCCTGTGTGGCCAGTTAGCATGACAAAATAACCACAGGTAGGAGGTAAGACCCCAGGGGTTTTGGCCATTTCCAAGTAATTGTGTAACCTTGGACAAGTCTGCCTTAGGACTTTAGTTTTCATCTCAATGTGAGGCTAATGCCTGTTTTTTTTCATACAAGTTATAGTTTTTCACAAGCCAGAGGGTTGGTTGCATGGTCCCTTCTCTCTTTGTCCTGAGAGCTGGAGGAACTCACAGAGATGTGTGTTGGGTGACAGTGCTGTTTTTCCTGTGGCAGCACATGCACTAATGGCCATGCACTTTGCATGCTTTATTTGGCCTGTCCCTCAGACAATGGCTGAAATGTCCCAGGAGAATGTGAGAGAGGTTATTTTCTGGGAGTGTGCCAGGGCCTAATTAGAGTGAAGGGGGCAAATGGAGGCTTTGTCAACTTTGCAAAAATTCTGTGACCACCTCCCATAAAATTTTTTTAGTTGTCTCTCTATGTAGACCACAGGAATGCTGTTCCTTGAGGATGGTTAGACAGGGTAGATGATTGAATTGCATCTTAAAAGACTCGAGAATGTGGATCTGGGCAAACCATCTTCCCCTGTCCAGCCAAGGATGAGCCCAACAGACCAAGGGGATGTGATTCACCTGGCAGGTCCTATCATAAGAAGTCCAAGAGCCAATGAAGGATAAGGTATCAGGAGAGAAGATCATTTTATACAGACAAGGCAAAACGGAACATCATTTCCATTGTGTCAAGTCTTCTGGAAACGCCAAAGAAGTTGAATGTACATTGAGTGCATCTTGACTCAAAAAATGTTTGTGTGTGTGTGTGTGTGTGTGTGTGTGTGTGTGTGTGTAGTTGGGAACAGGGGAAGGGAGACTCTTTCATGACCTCTGTGGAATGAAGACCCAGTAAAGCAAAAGACCCAACAAAGCAAAGGGAGGGCCCATGGCTTTGGATTCTGACAAGCCTCTTCCCTCAAGTGTAAAGATAATAACATTGTCTTATCCAGTTGTTAGGAGGATTAAATGAGGTGATAAATGAATGTAAAGAGAGTAGAATGGTAGCTGACACATAATAAGCACCCTGTAAATGGCGACAAAAGTGGTACTTAGGATTAGTTATTAAGGAGACTTCATAAAATGCTACCTGGTTAAGTTCCTTTCAACTCATTTCTCCCCACGGTGAATTATTGGTTTGCATCTTGGCAAATACTTTCAAGCAACCACTAAATTGATTTATATATAAGAGACTGAATTTACTTTTAATTTACTTGAGTAAGATTTTTAAATCAGCCTTTTTGATATAAAAATGAATACTTAGCCAGCATTTTGACTAACTATGGTAAGCCAGTGACATTTATTCCTTAGAATTCATCAAATATCACATTCCTACTTTGTGCCTATCACTATTTGAATACAGATATTCACATGTGATCCCTTCCCTCAGAGAGCCCACAATCTTTTGCAAAAATAGACATATAAATCCTTCATTGCAGTGTAGTAAAATTCAGAGCACTGGTGACATTAAGTACCAGAAAGAAGGGGGTGTTGCTAGGAAAGGATCACAGCTCCAGATGATAGGAAATGACCGTTTTTCTTTCCTAGTAATTGTATTTCTACCTAGAAAATATTAGGGGAAAAGACAAAGCCAATAGTAAATTGTTAGGGGGAAAAAAGGCCTTTTTTCCCAAGTAATTCAACTTGGAAGTATTTCTGTACTTCTTGTGAACTTCTCATGTGCCTGAAATTAGGCTAAAATTCATGAAACTCTCTGTACTATCAAAAGATCCTTTGAATTTCAGTAGTAGGTTCCAGTACACTTTCAGGAAAAAGGCTTGTTTTGTGCTCCCTCTGCAGTTTATATCTTTAGTGGATTATTTATAGAAAGCTTTAAATATACCTTAGTAATTTTTCTTAAGCTGCAACCTATTGTTTAGGTCCAAACTCAGAACTGGCTTCTGAGAAGGACCACGGGGAAGTTTTGGATACAAATGTAAAATAATTCTACTTGAAGAACTCATGGAAAAGAACTTTGCTGGGCATAGATTCTGTGAGATTCACATGGAAAAAATCCTAAGAATTCTCCGTTGAAAACATGAGAGTGGGATCAAGAGGGATCAGACATTTAGGAGTTTGTATCAGACTGTAGGAAACTTTGGAATCATCACTACTAATAAATTTTCATGAAGATTGCAGTGAATGTCAGGATGATTGTTATTTCAGCCAACTGAGAAGATGGAGGTTGTTTTTTAGATGTGGCAGCATGGGCTATAGCTATGTTTGTAAATTTCGTGTTCATTTACTTCCTGTGATGCAGGCCAATGTGCTAGGCCAGTCAGTGGTCCTTCATCACTTAAGGAGCTGGTGCAGCTCGAGCCTCATCCCAGAAAATCTGAATCATCAGACCTTGGATGGGACCAGGTGTATGCATTTAAAGCACCCCTAGTATTTTTTTATCCCTGGAGGTCTGCAGGCTGCACTCTTGGGAGTCTAGCAAAGCATGAAAACCTCCTTCCCTTCATGGAGCTCACAGCCTCATTGTGGACATGAAGCCATTACTCCAGGAGGATAAGCCAATCCCAAATGGTTTGTGCTACTTAAAATGCTATGTGTGGGATGTGCCTGGCTGTCATTTTATTCTATTTCTCAGGGAAATATTTAAGTACACTAATAAACATAGACACTTTGTGGGCATGTCTGCTAAACACGGGACATGCACACACCAACACAATCCAATTTGGAGGAAGGAGGCAGTATGGTTGGAAACACATCATAGCAGACTTTGAAATGCACCCAAAGTCTTTTGAACTTAATTGGTAAAGAAATAGGTAGCTCAGGTTTGAGACTCTCATCACATCACTTCTAATGTCCAACGTCCTTAGTGTGGCACTCAGAGCCCTCCGTGACCTGCCACCCTGGCCTTAGATTGAACCTCTCCCCATTCCCCTTGAACAGTGAGCTTGATACCTTCTTGTCCCATGAGGAGGCCATGGAATGATCTTTCCCCCTTTCTTCATTTGGCAGCCCTCTCTTACTTCTTTACTCCTCCTAGTAGCCTCTCCTGACTCCCCAGTTTGGGCTCAGTACTGCTCTGCACCCTGTGCACCCAGTTCTGTCTTTTTATTTTTTCGGCTGCGTTGGGTCTTCGTTGCTGTGCGCAGGCTTTCTCTAGTTGCGGCGAACTGGGGCTACTCTTTGTTGCAGTGTGCGGGCTTCTCATTGCGGTGGCTTCTCTTGTTGCGGAGCATGGGCTCTAGGCGCCTGGGCTTCAGTAGTTGCGGCACGTGGGCTCAGTAGTTGTGGCTCGTGGGCTCTAGAGTGCAGGCTCAGTAGTTGCGGCGCATGGGTTTAGTTGCTCCATGGCATGTGGGATCTTCCCGGACCAGGGATCGAACCCGTGTCCCCAGGTGGATTATTCACTACTGCACCACCAGGGAAGTCCCCCCACTTCTGTCTTACCACCTTCCTAATTGGGTTGAGAGTTTGTGTGTGTGAGCATCTCCTCCACCAGATGGTAAGCAACTCCAGAGCAGTGATTTCTCTCTTCCTGTTTTGGTATTGCCAGCCCAGTACCTGACGTACCGTAGATGCCCCATACATGTCTGCAGTGAGGTTGATAGATGTAAACATTAAATGGAAAGCAAATAACAGACTCATTCTCAAGTTTTCCTTCAGCTGGATTCTGCTAGAGAGGATTTTGAGCACTCTTCTGCCAATGAGTCCAAAGGTGTTGAGGGATGCGTGGCCATGGAGGGGTCCTGAAATTCCTGCCCTGTGGATGCACAGGCCATAGGCAATCCGTGGCTCTGTAGGAGAGAGCAGTGAGGATGTGAACTCCATCAGGTTGCTTGTTTTCTGGTTTTCACATTTCCCTCTTAATTGGCATGGCTTCTTTGGAAGTGATGTACTCTTGATTTTTTGCCAAGAGTGGCTGTGTGCTCACAAAGCTTTTCTCTCCAACAAAATGGTTTCTGTCCTTTGGTCACTTGTGGACAACCCTGGCTTCATTTTGTGAGTGAATGACAAGGCGGCAGTGAGTCAGTTTGGGGGAATAAAACAACAAATGAACCCGCGGGTTGGTGTCTGTATTATGAAGTCTTATCTCATCTGAGTGGAATGAGATTGAGATAAGTTCTTTGGAAATCTTCTCTAGAAATAAGAATAAAAAGTCCTGCTGTCTTATGAACTGTACATTTTTTATTTTTTCCTTCATTTGTTTTGCTGCACTTCTTGTAGCTTTAACTAACTGTAAAGTAGAAAATATCTATGCTTTGCTTCTGTTCTCAAAGCTCTTAATTATTTGGCCCTGAGGCCCGAGACAAAAACAATTTGGTTTTACTCTGCCACATTCCAAAAATAACTTTAGTAATACCCTCTTTGGTTATCTTAAAAGTGTAGAGTGGATGCTTTTATCCTAAAGTAGCAGTGTCTGACTGTTGGGGGGACTTTAGCTATATGACTGTTGTTTAGCAACTAAATGCTGGTGACTCATTCACTTTGACTGTGGTACAGGAAAATTCTTTCCATGGAAAACACAGGAGGGGGGCAATGTCTCTGAACCACTATGTAGTATTTTCCTTTGCAAAAGGCTTCTCTGGAAACGAGTAGGCACCAGCTGTTACTCTGCTGGCGTAGTCTCCAAAGCGGCCAGTGAGCCTTCCTCAACCAGGGTTTCTGGGCAGTTTATCCACAAAGGTATACAGGTAGGTTCAGAGCTGTAATAAATCAGTTTGGTTAATAAACTGAAATCTCAGGATTAAAAATGGTCACCCTGAATAAAAGAGAAATTGAACTAATTGCATTTACAGTATCCAGAATATTTATGTATGATCTGGTTTGGACTAGAAACACAATGGTGTTTTAGTGTCACATTCCATGGGGTGTGGGGCGGGAAGGGAGAGAGAGAGGGTGAGAGAGGGAGTGCCTCAGTGAGGTGCTAATCTATTTATGCAGCAAAAATATAATAAACTAAATTCACCTGCTAGGCTCACAGCACCAAACTAATTCCAGTTCTCTGAGTTTAATTTTGCTTGTCCGCATCTCCTTGCAGCCTCTGAGGGTGCTAGCCCTCAGGGGATAGAAAGGGCTGGTCCCCTCCTGCTCTCGAGCCCTGCCCATCCCTCTCGACCTGAGGTCGTGCTGCTCTCATGCTTGGCTCTTATTTATGAATGGAGGTTAGAGAAGCCGCTTAAAGGCTCTTTAGTGCTTACACTCCAGCTGGCTGCTGACTTAGGAAAAACATGACCCTATGGGGCTGCGGTGGGGGCAGGGAGGACCGTGGGAGAAGTTTGTGTCATAGAAATGACGACCCATGGGTTGGAGGGGCCTTATTAGCCCTTTCTTACAGGCAGAGATGCCCAGGCTATTAATAGTAAAGCCCTGAATCACAGATGTAGGAATGTCACAGCTGCTTGAGCTCTGCCACTGTTACCCGGCAGAAAAGCAGCCCCGCCCAACGTCATTTCAGCTATAAACAACCTCGGAGGCAAAGATGAGGCACGTTGATTGACTTCATTCCTTTCTGTTACCCCAGCTCTCTTAGACCCAACACGGTACAATATTTGCGGTAAAACAGTCGAATCCTGGCTGTGCGTTCTGGTTCTGCAGGATGGGTTGCCCATCTGCCTTTGTGTCTCTCGCTCATCACATCTCTCCCACATGGTGGGGAGAACAAGCAAACGATCTGGGTTCCGGAGACAGGTGCTGGAATGGGGTGGGCGTCGGCTTAGTGACCCCAGCCTCCATCCCCGGAAGTCACCTGCTCCCGTGAGACCAACGTGTGCTCCTGTGGGTCAGAAATCAAAAGCCTTGTCACTTGTCAGGTTTCACTGCCACTGCCGGATCAGGCTTAGGCTGGTGAGTGGTGCGGGGGTGACTGCCCTTCACTTTGTGGCTGGGAGGGTTCCTCCCTCACATATACACAACCCAAGAGGGGCTTGTCTAGAAAACTCTAAAGAAGCAAGGAGAAGGGGGAAGTCAGAATCCTACCTGGATAACTCAGATTTTTACTTTGATCCTGAATTTGATCCTGGATGAGGAATTGAATCCTGAAAGAGCCTCTTCCCGGGCTCCCTCTCATTGTCCGGTCGGTCCCCTGCTCCTCCCATTTCAGGTAAGGGGTCAGGGAGCAGCAGGGCAAATCACAAATCAAATGTCATTATTCATTTTTCATTGTAATTAAGCCTCCAGGACCCTAAAAGTTGAAAAAAATGAACTTGAAGGCATCACTAGCATTATTTTTCTACCAAGGCTAATTTTACTTATTTATTTATTTTGGGGGTAGGAATTTAACACAAATTTACTTGCATAGATTTAAATTGCAGTTTCTATTATAAAAACAGAAAGGTTACCCTTTCACTTTTTTTTTTTTTAACATCTTTATTGGAGTATAATTGCTTTACAATGGTGTGTTAGTTTCTGCTGTATAACAAAGTGAATCAGCTATACGAATACATACATCCCCGTATCCCCTCCCTCTTGCATCTCCCTCCCACCCTCCCTATCCCACCCCTCTAGGTGGTCACAAAGCAGTGAGCTGATCTCCCTGTGCCATGCAGCTGCTTCCCACTAGCTATCTGTTTTACATTTGGTAGTGTATATATGTCCATGCCACTCTCTCACTTCATCCCAGCTTACCCTTCCCCCTCCCCGTGTCCTCAAGTCCATTCTCGACGTCTGTGTCTTTATTCCTGTCCTGCCCCTAGGTTCTTCAGAACCATTTTTTGTGTTTTTTAGATTCCGTATATATGTTTTACCATACGGTATTTGTTTTTCTCTTTCTGACTTACTTCACTCTGTATGACGGACTCTAGGTCCATCCACCTCACTACAAATGACTCAATTTCATTTCTTTTTATGGCTGAGTAATATTCCATTGTATATATGTGCCACATCTTCTTTATCCATTCACCTGTTGATGGACACTTAGGTTGCTTCCATGTCCTGGCTATTGTAAATAGAGCTGCAATGAACATTGTGGTACATGACTGTTTTTGAATTATGGTTTTCTCAGGGTATATGACCAGTAGTGGGATTGCTGGGTCATATGGCAGTTCTATTTTTAGTTTTTTAAGGAACCTCCATACTGTTCTCCATAGTGGCTGTATCAATTTACATTCCCACCAACAGTGCAAGAGGGTTCCCTTTTCTCCACAACCTCTCCAGCATTTATTGTTTGTAGATTTTTTGATGATGGCCATTCTGACTGGTGTGAGGTGGTACCTCATTGTAGTTTTGATTTGCATTTCTCTAATGATTAGTGATGTTGAGCATCCTTTCATGTGTTTGTTGGCAATCTGTATATCTTCTTTGGAGAAATGTCTATTTAGGTCTTCTGCCCATTTTTGGATTGGGTTGTATGTTTTTTTTGATATTGAGCTGCATGAGCTGCCAAGGCTAATTTTATTTATTCAGTTGGTCTCCAAGAAGCTGAACTGACAGCAGCAGTAATAGGAGACTAATAAGCTAACAATTGACTAGTTTTACTTATTGGAACAGTCCCTGGCTTGCCCCTCGGCCCCCCTCTTCTGGCAATCATTTATCAGACCCCGGGAGGGGGCCAGGGCTCCGGAGCATTTTGATGCCCGTTTTCCCGGCACGAGGAATGCTACGTGGTGTCAGTGACCAGAGATTAGGACACTGGAATTTTGCATTTGTTACAGCAGCAGCTGTAGTGAGTGGCTGAGGCCGAAGGGCAGCGTCCCGCCCTCCCCCCTCCACCAGCAGGGCGCGGCCACCACTCGGCAGCGATCGCTGGGGCGGGCACCGGAGCTCGGCCCTCCAGACAGGGGGCGGGATTTTAGAAAGAAGCCCCGGACTTGGCAAGTGGATGCCCCGGTTCTTCCTCGCTGCCTCTGCCGCAGCTGATCTGTCTGCCTAGGGGCGCTCCCACTCCTAGACTTTGTTCCTGTTTCCTTCGGTGCTGCTCGCCAAAGGCCCTGGTTGCCATGGTGAAGGAGAAAGGTAATTATAAATATCGATCACTGTGCATGGTTGCAGAAGTTGGACTGGTGCTGCAGGGCTCGGCCACCTAATGGGGGATGATCAATGGAAAGCCGGGCAGACATGTTCTTGGTGTGAGAATCTGTACTGTGGTGTCCGTGTTTCCACAGAACGGAGACTTACTTCATCAGGAACCTTTCATTTAGCCACGGCGTCGTCAGAAGCACATCCTATTTCTGGAGTGTTTGCACAGCCGAGCTCCCGGGCGTACGTCTCTTTTGCCTGACATTGCATTTTGAATTTTCGGTTGTGTTTGAGCCTTGCCTTCCTGCCCTCATCCTAGCCTCCATTCTTCCTCACTTACCCCCAACCAAATCAATAAATTAATGAAGATGTGTAATGAAAGGACCCTTCTACCACGTCTGTGCTGTGTTGGCATCTGCCCAAGCCTAGCTGTATGGCTGGAAGTTCGAAGTGGGCTGTCTTAAAGGTTCCAGGTGTGTCACTTTTAATAACCTGTCATTTCAGCGGCATCCCTAATCACTCCTCCAAACACCTTAAAGGATGCTTGACATGTCAAAGGTGGCAGATTATGTCTTAAGAAGAAAGTAAAAAGGGAGAGGGCTGTCATGCTCTGCACAGGTGTGCAGTATTTATGCACTGGGCGTGGTCCTGAAATGGAAGTTAAATCTTTCAGAATTGAATTGTAGTTTAAATTATTCGTTTATCTGGGAAATATAAAAGAGCACAACAGTGTTTGATTTTAATTATCCAAGTAATATATAAATATCTCTTACGTTAAGAAAAGTGAAATGTCACAGGTGACTAGAGAGTGAAAGGTGAAATCCCCTTGCCCCTACCCTGTACACCTCAACTCCCCTTTCTCTCTTGAGGCAAAATTGTTAATAGTTACTGTGCATCCTTTTAGACCTTCTAGACAGGAATAAGATAGATAGATGAGAGATAGATACATAGATAGATAGATAGGTAGATAGTATTTTAAAAGGATCATTCTTTGATCATTTTCTATGGCTTGATTTTTTCTCTTAATATGTCTTCGGGACCTTTACAACATGATTTGATAGTGTGAGTAACCACCACTTAATTTTGCTTTTTGGGTAAGCTTGGATTTATTCTACCACATTTTCTGACTGGGGACGTACTTTTCTCCATAAACACAGATGTCTGCTCTTTGGGGGCTGTCTTGAACATTTCAGTGATTTATCTTTATCTACTTTCTCGTAAAGCCCCTACAGGGAATAAATATTAGGTGAACGTGCTGAACTCAAATTGATCCCTATTGCTGGAAACTCAGTTCAGGTTTATTATGCTAATGGATGGATGGAGAAATAGGATCATGACAGCTAAGTGTGTTAAGACCACACCTTAGGACAAAGAGAAACAGCTTCTGTTCTATCCATTCTGCTCCTGTGTATCTTTCATAAATCACGTTGTTTAGCTTTGGTTTTTCATGGACTAAGGGGTAATTGAGTGAAATGGTTTGGTGTGAATATAGGTGCTTCTAATAATGTTTCCTCTCTTTTTGGGGTAATACCAGGAACCCTCAGAGTAACAGATAAAGATGTTGACATTTAATCAAGGTCAGGTCTCTTCATTTTTACCTCTCCCACAGAGGAGAGAAACAACCTGGCTCTGATCTCTATTGCTAATGGATTTGAGTTTGTTTCCCCAACAGGAGTAATTTATGAGTGATGGGAAAGGGGATGGTAAAAGCCACTTCCCGATTCCATCCCCCAGGGGTCCAGGAAGCTCCAGACATTTTGTATGTGGTGAATGTATTATAGATCAGTGGTCCCCGAATAGCAGCTCTTTTTAAGTCACTACAGACTTCCCAAAGCTCGGATTGCCTGTGTTCACACTTGCTTTACAAGTCAGTAGCCACTTTCTGACTGGAACACTTTGGACAGGACACCGAGAGGTCACATACTAGTATTATCTTAGCCCTTAGCCACTGATTAAAGGCTGTTCCTTTTTTATTTTGAGGTCTGTGTCAGTCTCCACTTCTGTCTCCCAGCTTCCTGACTGCATTGACCTCAGCCAACAGCAGGGGAAGGCAGGGTTTTTGGTGGGTACACAAGCGCTTCCATGGAAAGAAAGGAATTTCATTATAGCTTTTAAAGAGAGAAGGGCACAGGAAAGCACATAGTCCAGACATTCATCCTAGAGTGAGAAAACTGGGCTTCAGAAAAGGTAGGTAAATTGCTCAAAATCACACAGCGGGTAATTGGACCAAGCGCTCGTCCTCTGTGTTCCATCAAAGCGGAACATGGCTCAGTGTCTGCATTTACTACAGTGTGTGGACACCCACTGGCTCCGTCACTAGACAGCGAACCCCTTAGAAGCAGCCCTGTGTCTCTATCTTTAATCTTCCAGTTCATAGCTTGGTGCCTGCCCATCGTAGATTCTCACAGTTGAAACAGGTTGGCCTGTTGTCAGAGCTGGATCCAGAACCTGTGTCTTCTTGATTCGGAGACCTTTCTAGTCCTCTCCATTTCCTCTTGCTGCCAGAGAGGCCTAGCTTCTTCCTTTCTCCTGGAGCTGACACGAATCAGCCTTGAGCGAGCTTGGATCACGGCAGCATCCATCCTGAGGAACATGGGAAGCCCTCTGAAGGAGTGACATAGATTCCCTGTTGCTCACCACTTCGAGATGGTTTAGCTCACACTGACTTGTGCCACCATTTTCTCTCCTAGGTAAAGTTTCCATGTATCTCTCGGCTTGGGATTGACACTGACAGGAAAGAAAGCATGCTGGCAGATCACACCTCTACAAGTGTGGAATGACATTTGCCAACATGCTTTGACCCTCATTCTCTTCTCTTCTCCTAACCAGGTGCCCACCCATTTCCAGTTGCAGAGACTTATTGATCTGGGAATCTTGATGAAATGGTTATTCCTCTGACGCGTTCAATGGCGTCTTACCCTTGCTGTGTCCTGTAACAAAGAAGCAGGAGAGATTTTGTGGGTTTATCAGTCAGTATCTGTCTTTCTGAATACACTTTCATCAACCTCAATTCCAGAGCCCACTCTACTCATTTAAAAACTGTAATTGTCTAGCTTATGTGTGTTCTAGTGCAAGTTTTAAAAATGAACACAAAAGGGATTTATTATTCCTTTTTGTTAGCGAAAACAAGAATAAGCAAATACTAGAGATTACGTTGTGTAAACACTCATTTATTTAAATAATAAGGGGGGCTTATGGTTTGGAAATCATGTAAGAGGATAAAAATTTAGCAGCGAGGGAGTCACATCAAGGAAAACAGAGTTCTACATTTGAGCACATCATTTTTTGTTTATTTTGTTTCTCAGAAGTTTTCTGTCACTGTTAGATGACCCAACTTGCTTTTATTTATTTTTTTAATAAATCTATTTATTTATTTATTTTGGCTGCTTTGGGTCTTCGTTGCTGCACGTGGGCTTTCTCTAGTTGCGGCGAGCGGGGGCTACTCTTTCTTTGTTGCGGTGCGCGGGCTTCTCATTGTGGTGGCTTCTCTTGTTGTGGAGCACGGGCTCTAGGCACATGGGCTTCAGTAGTTGTGGCATGCGGGCTCAGTAGTTGTGGTGCACTGGCTTAGTTACTCCATGGCATGTGGGATCTTCCTGGACCAGGGATCGAACCCGTGTCCCCTATGTTGGCAGGCAGATTCTTAACCACTGCGCCACCAGGGAAGTCACCCAACTTGCTTTTAAGGTAGAGCAGGACCCAGTGAAACTCATTCTAGTTCACCCTCGGTGGAGAGACATTCACCCTCCACCTGACATTCAGGTATATGAGACACACACACACAAAAACACACACACACACGGAGCAATCTTGTTTCTTAGCAACTTCTGAGAACAGTGGTGTACTGGGTCTCAGATGTGTTTTACAGACTGGCACCAAAGCAATCCTCTTAGGATGCTGATGTCATCATATTTCTAGCTCAAAAACCTAAATGAGTGACAAGGTAAAGTTCAAGCCTTCCTGCTAATCATTGAGGATTCTCTCCAAGTACTGAAATTACCTCCTCCCCACTCCTATCTAAGACAATCTTGTTTTTTGCGTGTGTGCTTTTATTTAATTACATCTTTATTGGAGTATAAGTGCTTTACAATGGTGTGTTAGTTTCTGCTTTATAACAAAGTGAATCAGCTATACGTATACATATATCCCCATATCCCCTCCCTCTTGCACCTCCGTCCCACCCTCCCTATCCCACCCCTCTATGTGGTCACAAAGCACCGAGCTGATCTCCCTGTGCTATGTGGCGGCTTCCCACTAGCTACCTATTTTACATTTGGTTGTGTATATATGTCCATGCCACTCTCTCACTTCATCCCAACCTCCCCTACCCCGCCTGTGTCCTCAAGTCTGTTCTCAACGTCTGCATCTTTATTCCTGCCCTGCCACTAGGTTCTGTTTTTGTTTTTAATGTTACTATTAAACCTGCCAGTTATTGAAAATATACTAACTGGCAGGCTTTGTGTTGAAAGCTTTATGTACATTGTTTCTAATCTTTCAAACCATCAAGGTCAGTGGTACTCCTCCCCTCTAATAGATGAGGAAGAGGAGGCTCACAGGAGTTTGGAAACTGGCCAGAGATCACTTAGCTAGAAAGTAGAAGAGCTGATTTTCTACCCAGGCCTATCTGGCTCCAGAATCTGTGCTAATTGTACTTACGGTACCTCCCCAGACACTTTTCCTATTTGAATAATCATGGAGGTATCTTCCTTCTCCATCCTGGGTCATTCTGCCTCTCCTGTCCTGGTGAGAAATATATATAGTCTCCTTTTCTGTATCTGCCCAAGACCTAACTCAAGTTCTGCTTCCTAACGGTGCTTTACAAAGGCCCATCCCTTCTGTATATTCTTCTAGAGTTACTATGAGCACTTAAGTAAACACCAGAGTAATTATACAACAATTTAATCATCACCTGTATGGCTTAAGGAAGAGTGTCTGTCTCTCCCTAAGGAGCTGTTGACTTCATATATTGTCTTATCAAACAACCTTTAGGGTTGCCACGTGTTGTTGCCTCTAATGGTATCTGTTCTTCCGCCCCTTCCCACTCCTCCCAAAACCCACACCCACACAGACGCTACCCACTCAGGCGCGTGCACACTGCCTAATGTAATCAAAACCCATTTCTGTTCCATCCTTGGGGAAGTCTGAGAACAGATCGTTCTCTGCAGTATAATAATTCATTATCCATCCAAGTCGCCTTCCAGGCCCCCTGTTGGTGTAAAATAGCTTCTCCTAGATTCAGTTTTCCAACCCTGCTTCCCAGGTTGATGCTTCATACCCCACCCCTACCTGCGCCTGGAATTGTCTAGGTTCTTCATTTATCCTTAACTTGAAAAGCCACAAGGTTTTCAAGGGACACCAATGACAGGGATATTTCCTAAGTAAGGTCTAAAGGGAAGCTGTTGATTTAAGGAGGCACCACGATGCTATAAGCTTCAGAATACAATGTCTTGATCTGTGACTTATGCACACAACTCAGTTGTGAACTTTGAATCTTTGGAGGGAGAGGAGATCCAGTTTTGTCATCATCTTCCACTCGAGAGGAAAAAAAAAACCAAGTGTGAATTTCTCTTACTGTTTTATAAATGAAGTTGTACTACTCTCACTAGGAAGTACGGCTCTGCTCCGGTTTTCTTCACAACCGAAGGGCTGTCTGGGTGATGGGATTTCTAACGCTAAGGGAAAGAACTTCACATTAAAAAAGAAAAATCACAACAAATCCCTGCCCTCTGCCACTTACTCACTGATGTCTAAAAATGTTTATCCAGAGAGAAAAAAAAAAGACTTTGTTTCCACAATTAGACTTAAGGCTGAATGTGGAAAGAAATCTGAGAGAAGGAACACATTGACTTAAATTTACCCGCTCTTGAGAACATCTCAGCTGGTTGGGCCACTGAGATGGGTGGTCTTCTTTATCCATTCATCTGTCGATGGGCATTTAGGAGAAACCCTTTTTTAAAGAACAAGAACTTGACTTTCCAAAGTCCTGCAGAAAAGACATCCTCAGTGAGACTCACCCTACCAAGAGCAAAATCTTGTGCACCGATTCTCTGTGGGGGTGGGGGGGGCTCCTCTGTGTCATCATCATATTCACAGCTCCTGGGAGGCAAGCAGGAGGGCCCTCATAGTGCTTGCATCTCATGTGCCAAAGCCGAAATGCTGAGTATTTTCCTGGGCCAGCATTAGAGAGTCAGAGGACCTTTCAGAAGGTTCAGTGATGGGTGAGTGGTGCAGGATTTCTTCCCATTGTGGTTGAGCCTGATCTGGGCACACCACAGTAGAAACCAGCCCAGCTTCCTATTTCATTGTGTGTTGGTCTGATGGTGACTCATACTGAGAGGTATGTTTATCCCAAACTGGCAGGAGCTGTGTATTCAAGGGCACATTTTGTTAACAGTGGGGAGGGTGAATATTTGTATGCATGACCTCTTTCCTCTGAAACGTTGCATTTGTGTTCACACTGACATGATTAATGCTATTATGGTCCAGTGTGCCCTGGGGGGCCCCAGGGTTGAGTTTCTGTGTCCCATTGCAATCCAATAGGCTGACTTATTTGAATACTTGGACTTAACTGTGAAGATGCTGGTTTTCTTAAGACTTCCAGGGAAATGACTATCGAGGGCAGTGGTTCTCAACTGTTGGCAGGCATCAGAACCACCTGGAGGGCTTGTAAGAACAGGGATGTCTAGGCCCTGCTCCCAGAGTTCTGATTCAGTAAGTCTGAGGAAGGGCGTGGGGTTTTGCATTTCTAGCAATTCCCAGATGATGTTGACGCTTGTGGTCTGGGGACCATACTCTGACACTGTCTAGGTAATCCATGGTTTCTGTGGGTAAAATGATCAGCCTTCCATGCAGAGAAGTGAGAACTTTTATATAAGTAGCCTCTCCATTCTCTTTTGCTAATTTATCTTGCTTACAATGCAGACAGCAAAGAGAAGGCCAAGAGCATTGTTCTCACGCTGACTCTCCTGCATCGTACAATGAAGCTATAGTTCATTTAAAAAAAGACCTTCTGGGAGATCTGAGTGGCCAGGAGACTGCTGTCAGTATATGACACTGGATGGGCAGAGAGTGGGCCTGGGAGGAAGTTACAAGGTGCCTTTCCCTGGGAGTGAGTTGGCTTTCTGGTTGACTTGGGGAAGGCAGGGAGTCAAGGCGCAGGAGTGCCATTCTGTAACCATCATTCCTAATTCTCGAAGGGTTAGGTGAACATTTTTACTGGGGTTCATACACCTTTTTGGAATCCTTTGTAAAAGATAGTTTCAAAGGAGCCAGGATAGTCTTTGAGGAGCTAAAACATAGTATTAAAACCTGGAGCATTTCACCCTCCTCCACTATATCGGTCTGTATTCTAGATGTCTGGATTCTGTCTTGTCATTCAACAACATTGATTGTTCAACAGTCTGTATTCACAATGCTAATTGAAACATTGTGCAGGGAGAAACTTAAGAAAAATTAAGACAAACAGAGAATGGTAGAAAAAGGTAGCACCGTTATTTCACCGTGGAGTATCTGATGGGAAATGAGAGAGAGGGCTGAGTACCCCTCAGAAAAATGGCAGGAGCTGCGGGTTCCCAGGTCCATGGAGGGTCCCCTAAGTGACACGTGGAGCTAGATGAGTGTCTGCTGGATTGCTGTGTGCCACTCGTGGGAGCCCTGTCTGGACAGCCGTCGAGGAACAGTTTTAAGACCAACAGTGGGAATGGTATCTTCTGGACTGGGTTCAGTGGTGCTGTTCCTGCTCAACTGGAAGACACTGCCTGTCCTGCCATGTGTGAAGAGCCCAGACTGAAGCAATGAACCATAGCAACGGGATTCTTGAGCGCATCACAGATTTATTGAAGTCTACTCTCCACATTTCGGGGGTAACCTGATACACTGAAAAGGTCCTACCTTCAGTAGGTTAATGAATTAGCCATTGTTGGGAGGGGTGCTGATTGAAAAGAGAGGCAACACAAGGTGATCAGAAGGGATATAAATGGTATTCTCTTGGGGTTCAAAGGAAGGAAGAGTTAGTGTTTCAAATGAATCAGAAAAGGCTTTACAGAAAAGGAAGCATTTAAGATTGACCTTGGAGGGTTCTGTTAATTTCTTCCTGTTAGGGATGGTGTTTAATTCAATTCATACTCAGTATACAGTGTCTGCTCCATAGTAAGTGCTCAGTGAACGTTGAACGAACTAACAAGTGGATGAAGGATGCGTATGGGTGCGGGAGGTGGTTATCCTTGTTTAAATGTTTATTCAGAACCTAATAAGAGATGAGCAGTCTCGGTATAGAAACAAATAAAATGTAGTTCTTGACCTGAAAGCACTCACATTCTAGCAAGGAACATAAACACAGAAATGATTACGATATAATGTGAAATGTATGCAGCAGAGAACTCAAAGTAATATGGGGCTGCAGTGCAGGGAGTGATTAATTCTCCTGGGAGGTCATGGCAAGTGAGGCTTTGAAGGTCGAACAGGAGTGCAACAAGTGGATAAAGGGGAAATGAGAGAAAGGTTTCCAATTGGCAAAACAGAAGCAATGAAGGAAACGTAGCCAGCTGAGTTTGGCAGGAACTACTATTGGTCACGTGACTGCAGTGAACGTGAGGAAGGGTAAATGGAGGGCTCTGCAGGTCAGGTTGAGTTGAGGATGGTTAGAACCAAAGGCTGTACATACAGATGCCTCCAAGAATCAGGCAGGTGACCTAAATGAATGGAGATTAGGACAGACTGGACAGCAGGGACCCCTCTACAGCGAAAAGCCACTCTGTTGCTCTATCCTGGTTCCCACGAAACTAGGAATGGAGGCACGTAGGCCATGTGGCCAGGCCTTCCAATTTCCAAGAGTGACTAGAAATAGGGGTTTTTATGTAAAATCTCCAGATGCTTAAATGTTGGCAAATGATTCAACTTTCTCTTCAAAAAAATCTTTGTGTAGGCCAAACAAAACATGTCTGTGGGCAGGACTCAGCCAAAGGGCCTTCCGATTGCGGTCTGGGGCTTAACACGGCGCTCACCAAACCTACCCACAGTAAGAAATCCATTTTGACACATCAAGACTCAAGACTTGTGCACTTATGCATATAAATGGCTACAGAAAAAGTCACATGAAGCAATACTTAACCTTTACTCTCTGCTCTTTTCTAGCCTCTCCTATTTTTTTTAACTAAGCTGGTCATGATCCATTGAACCGATATCCTGTTTCACTGGGTTAAGACCTGAAGTTTGAAAACCATTGGTTTAGAACATCTACACTAACTAAAGCTTTATTGGATGGAAACAGAACAAGGTACTTTCTTGGGCAACCATGTTTCTATCCTGGACACTTACAATAGTGCTTAATATGTACATTTTGGTCATTTTGGTTAAGTTGGATTTCTTCACTTGCAACTGGAAAAGTTTTGACAGAATAATTTCGGAATCTTTTAATGATCATTTTATCCTAAACAGAAGTTGGCCAGAATTTGGTGTCCTCTTTTGGGGTGCTTGTCATCTTTTGGGTCAATTAAGGACTGACCCAGCTGTTAAATTCAGAGTAAAATTCTACGTGGTTGAATTTCAGCAGAAAGTCCAAAGGAGACCCCCATTCAGGCCTCATTAGCATCTAAGCCTGATGTTTCTGGAACGACTTTTTCATTTAGAAGAATTTCCCCCTATGATTCCACATCACCTCTCTGCTCGCCTGGTCCCCTTGTTTTTGCATCACAACCAGGGAGAGTAGAACAAGTTCAGGGCTTGGGCAGTGTGTCAGGTACCACATCACCCATCATCAGTGCAACAGCTCTTCACCTCCATTGGTTGGGCACCATGTGCTATATAGCCTTCAGTTTTGACATATCAGAGTATTTCAAGAAATATTATAACGTAGGGGCTTTGGAGAGAGGTCACCCCTCCCTTGGAATGTCTGAGAGGTGAGTTGTCATAGCAAGCCTCCCGTGCAGCAGGAAAAGCATAACCTTTCTTTGGGTTCTGGGTGTGTCTGCCATCACTCCTACCTTGAGTTGGAGGCACCCCTGCAAGATGCAACAGGACTCAAAAAGAGCTTGGACTATGAAACAAGAGCACCAGAGTGGCTTCTTGCCGTTGGAAGGTGCGGCAGTGATGGAGAGAGCCCTAGGGAAAGGCCGTGCTTAACATGAAAGCCCAGGGACCATGGTGAGGTGGCACTGATATGGTGGTGGTTGCATAATAGGTAGGCAGAGAAGCCAGGTGCTAAACATGAATCAAACAAACAAGGCCAGACAGAGAGCAGCAACCTACAAGGACAGAGAGTGTCCCATACGATACTACCAGGGGTGGGGAAACCAGTGCAGTGCAAGACCCTCAGGAGCAGTATTTGAAGATGAGGTGGGGAGGCTCCCTGTTTTTACAGGATCTGTGTGTCACCTCCCTGCAGGGCCCCGTTCCCATCCTCGTGCGGGGGAGCGGCCCCCCCTGGAGTTGTGCAGCCACAGCCTGGACATCTTCTTTCCCCAGAGGCAGTGCTGCCAGGGGGTGAATGCTGGGGTTGGTATCAGATGAATCATGTCTCTAGAGGACGTAGAGCCAAGCTCCTCACCTGTGTGAGATCTGATTTTTTTCTTCAGTGAAAATAGCACTGAGAACACCCACCTTTCTCTCCGGGTGCGGAGGTTTGATAAGTTATCTGATAAGTTTGAGCACTGGAAAGGGTTATTGGTTAGATCTACAACAAAAACTGTTAAAAAAAAAAAATGATGTATTGTTCATCAGAAACCAGGCTAGTGGGAGAAAAGGAAATGATGACATCATCATTAGGAGAAAAAAAAAAGTTGTACAAGAAAGGGGCTCTATTCACAGATTGCACTGCAGGTTCTAGTCGAACGATAATTACATTCTCAAAGTGTAAGCACTGACCGCAGTTAACTGAAAATGTGGTTTAGCCATATTAGTAAGAACAAGATATTAATAAGTAGTGACTGAGTTGGTAGGAGAATGTAGCAATAAGAATAGCAGTAAGAATTTCTTAAGACTAAGAAACAGAGCGATGAAGACCAGGAAAAACACCGAAAGTTGAACGCATCCGCTTGTGGTGAGCACAGAGGAGTGAGGGTGGAGAAGCAGGAGGAGAGGTGAGGCAGGCAGTTGCCATCGTGCATTATAAGTGTATGTGTTTTTTATGCATATAAGCCTTTTCAGTTTCTTAAACTTTGATAAAAATTAAAACATATGGGAGAAAACCCATACTACCCTCTTCGTATCTTTATTGTCAGGATTCATTTCAATGACATAACTTGTATAAAAAGCTCAAAAAACGTTGCTCGAAGGTCCGTTGATCTGTAAAGTTTATTTAAGTAGCAGGGTAGGTGCACAACCCAGAGCCAAAGGGAATGACCCAAGATCCCTTGCAGAGAAAATAAAACGAAAATGTAGGCGATGAGAATAATTAAATTTGTAGCTGGCTGGAGAGGCAGTCAAACTGTCTTCGGCTGGGATTTTCAGGAGAGACAGGTTCAGAGCCTGAACTTGTGAAACCCTTCCCTGTATGTGTTCATCTCTTTCTCATTTGTCCCTTGTGGTACAATTGTTCCATTTACCTTGGTAACTTTGTATGATTATCCCCGAAGCCTTCGGGATGTTATAGGTTTGCCTGGAAACATAGCATTTATGAGCGGGAGCTCTGCAGCCAGACTGCCTGGGTTAAAATCCCAGCTCCACTGTTACTAATTGTGTGACCTCAGGCAAGTCACTTAACCCCGCCTGTGCCTCAGTTTCCTCATCAGAAAATAAGGACATCAGTTGTACCAACTTCACAGGGTTGTTGTGAGGGTTGAATCAATACCTATAAGGCATTTAAAATAACCTAGCAAGAGCTCAGTAATTGTTTGCTTTTGCAGCTCTTGTTATCACTGTGCCTCTGGACTGAGTAAAATTGGTGGGACAACGTTTTCATTGGGATGGAGTTCAGTGATCAGATTAGTTTCAGCACCCGGGCAAGTAAACAGAGCTAGACAGGTGAGCTAAGGAGCCACCCATTTCTGCTGGCCAGCCTCTTCCCAGTTCACCTCAAGCAGAGCAAGGCCTTGTAAACTTCTGTCATGCCACCCTGCTCCGGGACCACGCGAGTGGCTTCCTGTGGCCAGTCATTCCTACTGTCCTGTGATAGAACGTCACCAAGGAGCTCTACTGGCTGGGTTCTTGAAGCCCGCGTCCCCTGGGCAAGCAAGCTGGTGATATGAGTTCATCTTTCTGCTGTGGAATGAAACGAGATGGCTGATAATGATTTGGTGCAGGAACATGTGGACCTTATAAGAATGGTTGTTTTAAAATGTTGGAGGCCGGAAGCCAGGTGTGCCCAGGATTCTTGCCGAGGAAACTGTCCGCCCGCTCTGCAGCAGCCCCTGTTGGCTTCTTCCCATCATTGTGTCATGTCCTGCTCTGGGAACACTGCGTTCCGATTTTCCGAGGCTCTGGTGCCACCTCCGCTCCCGGCCCCGGGTCAGTTCAGCTGGAAGTGGTGCTCCTTTGTGCGGTTCTCATTCAGAGAGAAGCTTAGCCAGAGTTGATTTGGAACTGGTCCACCAGTAAGCTCGTTCCTTCAGCTTTTGTTTTTTTTCTGAGTCAGAAATTTAAGCAAGTCTTAGTCATTATGTCATTAGTTGAGTTTATTGACATCATCAAAATTACCTAATTGATACATCCGATTGGTGACCCCAAGGCATTTAATCAACTTTCAATTTCACCCAAAGGCTGTTACTATGGAAAAGAGACAGGAAATCAGGCTAGTGTTAAGTGAATGAACACACTGAACATACATCTACAGAGCATAGACCTTGTGCCAGGAACTGTGCTAGACCCTGGGAATACAGTGGCAGTAACCTTGTAGTAAAGAAGACAGAAAAGAAGGAAACAGAATGTTTAGATTGTGGTAAGTATAAAGCAAGTAAGCAGAGATGGGGGTAGCAGGGAAGCAGGGAAACCGAGTTGACTTGGGTGGTCCCAGGAGAGCTCTCAGAGGGTTGATGTGAGAGCTGCTTTAGGGTGAGACCAGAAGAGGAGGAGCCAGCCTTGCAAATACCAGGGGGACGAACCTTCCGGAAAGGAAGGGGCATGTGGAGATCTTGAAGCATCAGGAACTGGAGCTTGGGAGCGATGTGGAGAGGACATGAGAACAGACCAGGGAGGTGGGCGGGCTCTGTGGGCTACCATAGGGCGCCTTGGATAATGCGGCAGAAGCTACTTAGAGGCCTTAGTTGGTGGTATGATCTGCTCAAATAATGCCCTTAAAAGATCATTCTGGTTGCGAACGTGAGTCAAAAGCCCACACTATTTGAAGACAGACCCTGTGCATTCTTCCCAACTGTCCCCTAAACCCCTCCTAGCACCCTACTTGTTGAGTGACCAATTACTCAGAGGCATATCCTCTTGTTTCTAATTTTCTGGCAAATCTCCAGTGTTGACATACCTCTAGCCAAGTCATGTTTGTGAAACCTCCCACATGAGACGTGAACTAGGTCTGATGGTGTCTCATCCAGTTTTTTTTTCTTCTGATGGGCTCTTTTTCACGAGGGCTGCAGAAATGAAGTGATAATGAGGACATCTGTCAGGTTGGGATGTGTTGGTGAAAAACAAACATATACCTTAGTGGGGAGGACTCCATGCATTAGTAAGGTGTGAGATGTGTAGAGGGAAATCCCCGTGTGTGTGTATACAGTTGTTCCTTCTGATTGCTCTGCGGATGTTGAGAAGCTGAGACTAAGGGACACTAGTCAAACCTGCTACTTAAAATCGATAGAGACAGAAAATAGATTAGTGGTTGCCCAGGGCTGAGCAGGGGAGGGATGGGGGCGTGACTGCTAATGGGTATGGGGTCTCTCTTGGGGGTGATAAAAATGTAAAAAATACCAGAATTACTACTTGTGGTGATGGTCACACAATTCTGTGAATATACCTACAAACATTGAATTGTATACTTTAAATGGGCAAGTTTTAGGATGTGTGAACTATATGCTGATAAAACAAAATCTGCTCTTTAGCGTCTTATGGGTTAAACTGAAATGATGACACCGAAAACTGTAAGATTCATTGGGTGCACTGAACATTCACTGGGTGTTACCCAGCAGAAGAGCAGGTGTCCATTGCTAAAAGTCACAGAAGACAGCACAGCTGGAAATTCAATGTATTTGTGTTTCAGGCGGAGCACATGGTCATTTATTTATGATCAAGGACCTTAAACTACAGTTCACCGTATCCCCACACTGAAACACCATGGGAACCATCATGGCTTCCATTTGGTGAACACTCATTATCTGTCAGGAAAAGTGCTGAGCACGCTACATATGTTTATCCTTGTAAGTGTCAGAATAGGTTTTATCCCCATTTTACAGAAGAGGAAATTGAGGCTTAGGGAAGAAAAGTAACTTGTTTCATGATCACAGAGCTAAGAGGAGTGGAGCCCGGATTTGCACCAGGTCTGTCTGACCAGAGTCAGGACTGTGCCCATCTCACCACTGGAGCTGACCCCTCGCTGAAAGCCATCATGTCATCGTGCGTGGCTCCCAATTTGCCTGCACTGTGAGCTGAAAAATAGTCCTAACTCAGCTCCTGAGAAATAGGCCAACTGGGACTTCCCTGGTGGCGCAGTGGTTAAGAATCTGCCTGCCAATGCAGGGAACATGGGTTCGAGCCCTGGTCCGGGAAGATCCCACATGCTGTGGAGCAACTAAGCCCGTGTGCCACAACTACTGAGCCTGCACTCTAGAGCCTGTGAGCCACAACTACTGAAGCCCACGTGCTGCAACTACTGAAGCCCATGTGCCTAGAGCCCGTGCTCTGCAACAAAGAGAAGCCAGTGCAATGGGAAGCCCGCGCACCACAACGAAGAGTAGCCCCTGCTCGCCACAACTAGAGAAAGCCTGCACGCAGCAACGAAGACCCAACACAGCCAAAAATAAATAAAAATAAAAATAAATAAATTTATAAAAAAAAAAAAAGAAATAGGCCAACTATACTCTGATTATACCACTCATCTCAAGACCTCCACCTGGGGGAGATAAGGAACCTTTAGAGTCTGTTCCTTAGCTTGTCCTTCAAGGATGCGCAGGTCAAACTTTGTTCACTGTCTTCTATTCCATGTTGCCCTTTGCGCACTGTGTGCTTCAGCCAAACCAGGTGTCCTGACGGTCCCCAGACATACCCCATCCCACCCCTCCATCATCTAAGATGCCTTCCTCTTCTTCCTCCTCATTTAAATCCTGCCCTCCTACCCTGCCTTAAAGGCCCAGCTGGAAGGATGCTTCCTTCTTGAAAATTTTTTTGGTTTCTCTCTCCTCATTTTACACTTTTTATTTCAGCACATGATTTACTCTCTACCTTTTATTCCCATTCATATTCCTTCTCTCTCTTTCTCTCTCTCTCTCTCTCCGTCTCTCTCTCTAGCTCCTCATCTGTCTGTTTATCCTTTCCTCCACCTCCTTCCATCTAACCTACCCCATAAAAGTGTAAACTCTTTGAGGGCAGGATCTGGGACTTACACAAATGTCACGGGAGAAACGCTGCCGCTTTCGCCTTCCGTTGCTCTTGCCCACGAAGCCTCTGGGTCAGAGGGCTGCCCGACTAACCGTAGCTCTCCCACCTCCAGGCCCTGGCTCGCACTGTCCCTGCTCCCTGAACCATCCTCCCCTTGTCACCATTTACATTCTGCCCATACCACGGTCTCAAATCCCACTCCTTCCTCCCTGGAACTTTCTCCAGCTATTCATCCCAACCTACTGCATGCTTCTCCCTGCAGAAGTCCTAGCATATCGTCTGTGCCTCTCCTACAGTCTTAAACCTCCCAGGACAGCTCCCAAGTGGTTTTCTCTCAGCGCTGACCAGCTCCCCAGGGAGGGCGTCCTGTGTGCTGTGCCCAGAACTGGGGAGGGCACAGGAGGCGTGTCTCCGGAGTTCCCCATAGGGCCTGGAACAACACAGGACACACAGAGGCTCTTATGTGGTCAGTATTTGTTGACTCTTGTTGATAAGAAGTTATTTCCCAAGCGTTGGAAGGTTGCATTTAGGAGTTTTAATGGAGACATTTATGTAATGTCTCTGTCCTCTTCCCCCACCGGTCGCATGTTGAACTTCAAACATATTTTTTCTTTTCCAGTGATAGACTTCACTGAGTCTGAACTTTGCTAAACTTTAGGAAATAACCTCTTTTCTCCCACTCCAGCAGATGAATCCCTGAAGTTAAATGAGAGAATGATCGAACCACCCAGGGTCAGGCTCTCTGTCGCCCGGATGACTAGGAAAATACCTGGCAAGGTGACAAGTATAGATTATGTGGGCTTGCCTTTTGTTGCAAAGGTAACACGGGGCAGAGTTATGTCATACAGAAAGCTTGAACAAGCCAGAAGTGAAGTTCTGAAAGGAGCCTAAATACCTAAAGTGTAGTTCCAGCCTTTGTAAGATCATGTCTGATTCTGCACGTTGGATACTGTGAACTCGAGTCCTTTGCTTTCATCTTCCCCATAGGCCTGCGGACGCTGGAGAGACCCAGGGGAAGGTGACCGTGCGTGTTTATTCACAGAGTGCGAGTGGGAGGGCCACTTCAGAAAGGGTTCAAAGTCTTGTTTCTGAAATTTACTACCACCTGAATTAAAAGCCTCATGTTGCTGTTTACCAACAGGTGACCTCGGGCACAGTGGTGTGCTAGTAAATGTGTCACAACCGTCTCTGGGAGTGGGCACAGGGCAAAGCCCTGATTTGTAGAGTTTGCCGATTTCCATGGTGTAAATACCCGCCCCGTGGCTGATTTCAGGCTCCTAAGGTGAAGTCTCTGAGCGCACAGTTGGGCAGAGCTGTGCGAGGCCAGCTCTCCGCAGCAGGCAGGAGCCCTACCAGCTCACCATTCTTGGGGGGAAGGTCCTTAACATTGCTAATGCTCAGTGAGGTCAATCTGAGGTTGATGGGATCAAGGGAGATACTATATTTGAACACCTTTTGTAAATTGTGAAGTACCATACGCATATTAACAATTGTCATTAGTTTGTCTTAAATGCTATTTTTAACTAGTTAGTAATTCCCAGTGTGTCCTGGGCAGTAAGTAGAAGCAGAGAAAAAAAAAAAAAAGAAAGGCAAAGACAGCTGGGAAGCTTCCTGTGCTGTTATCAGACTTCAGTGTGTACCTCACAGGGACACTACAATTAACATCTTGGTTTTTTGTTTTTTTTAAACTCCCCTCATGTGTCTGGATTTGGAATTAGCGGGGAGAAGGCAATGGTGGTGCCACCAGGCCTAAGTGAAACCCCATCCCAGGACCCAAGGCCTAAATGCTGTTAGACTGTGACCCTCTCTCTTGGTGGTCTGCCAGCAGGGTTCAGGCTGAAGCCACAGCCCAAGTGTTTGACTTGATCCATTTCTAAGTAGAATTGCTGGGGCAGGGACAATTTGAGATCCCTGGGTGACTTTCAAAGGCTGTATCACATTTCAGAAGGTATTTTTGTTACACTTTAGAAATTCCTGCTCATCAGGGTTAGTGACAGTCTCCCAACATTCACGTGACTCGGGCATCTGTGTGCCAGGCCGGTGCTGTGGGCGCTCGCCCACGAGGAGATGACCTCGTGTTGTCCCCACTTCAACCTGTGAGGCATTCTTAGCCCTTTTTTTTTTTTTTAATAAATTTATTTATTTATTTATTATTTATTTTTGGCTGTGTTTGGTCTTCGTTGCCGCGCATGGGCTTTTCTCTAGTTGCGGTGTGCGTGCTTCTCATTGTGGTGGCTTCTCTCGTTGTGGAGCACAGGCTTTAGGCACGCAGGCTTCAGTAGTTGCGGCACATGGGCTCAGTAGTTGTGGCTCACAGGCTCAGTAGTTGTGGCTCACGGGCTTAGCTGCTCTGCGGCATGTGGGATCTTCCTGGACCAGGAATCAAACCCGTGTCCCCTGCATTGGCAGGCGGATTCTTAACCACCGCGCCACCAGGGAAGTCCCTCTTAGCCCTTCTGTATGGTCTCGGGGAAGTGGAGGCTCGTGTCAGGAGAGGCAAGACTAGGAGTCAGGTCTCCTCCAGGGTCCTTTCGAGTTACTGTTCGGGAGGAGCGGTGTGGCTTTCTACCAATGACTGTCCTCCAAAGTTAAATGACTAAGTGCTGTCAGAGAAGGGCTAGGGGAGGCCAAAGAAAGGAGTGGTCTCAGTGAGTCATCTCAACCAAACGGTGTGTCAAGGGAGACACTCTTTTAGAAGCAGGAGGAGAAGACACCGAACTGATGGTAAATCCCTTTCTAAGATTAACCTTCATACCCAGAAGGCAGGTGTAGCACACACAGCAGGGCAAAAGCATCATATGATTTACACGGAGGAAATTTCCTGGCTGAAGTATTATAATCCTAGTACCTCTTTGCCTTGGGGGAATCAGATTAACTGGATTAAAGCCTGGGCTGTTGCTATAATCAGGATCCCAGCTGACCCATTGGTGACGGTGTCTTTTATGTTTGGAGGAATAGCAGAGACAGACTGCGTTGCCTCAGAAAAGGCAAATTAGGTATTGGGATCTGTTACAAGCAGAAAGCCACCAGTGGCAGGACGCTAGAACAGAGCCGTCCTACTGCCCGCCGGGAGTGTTTCTGCCACGGCGGCCGTGTGCTTTGTGCCAAGCGGTAATCCTGACCACAAGACTAACATGGTATGAGGAAATTAGGTCATGGAAGCCAATGCAAGGGAAGGGTCATTTTGGACAACTACTGACACGGTTAACAGTGGGTAGCTTCCCGTAACTACCACTTGCCACAGCAGGAAATGGACTTTTAGGTAAACTGCAAATTACACACTCTGTGCATTTATTTAAACTCCTGAGTTGCTCGATTCCTAGGCTCAATACTAGTACCATTCGAGCATAAAGAAAGGGAGGAGGAGGTGGAGAGAAGCGGTGGAAGCGCGGGAGAACACATCTCTGTGATGTGTGTTTACAATTAAATGGGAACTAATGGGGTAGAAGCATAGAAAGCTTTCTCAGTAGTGAAGCAGTCTCTCTGAAATGTAGACTCCCAGGATAATAGGATTCCTGTCTTTAGACAGAAACCAAACTTACCAGCAGAAAATCATTTTGTGATTGCAAATCCAGACCAGTCCTAACCAGACAGTTTTCCAACCCAGGCCTCTGCTCAGGGCGGAGGCTGGATGTATTCCCTTGCTCTATTACCCTTCCCCTGTAGGTGTTCTTTCCCCAAATATTGCCGCAGCCTGGAATAACTTCTTTTATATTTGAAGTGTTATTTCCCATCTGCTTATTTACTAGCAGGTGATACCTTTGGGATTATGATGCAGCTGGGCGTTCACTGCTTCTGAGCTGTGTAATCAGAATTTAGTACATTGCACTAGCTTGGTTTCCTTCTATGCTGCATAATACTTTCCTGTGGAAATCCCCTACCCAGTGCTTCTGAGTGTGGGCTTTGGAGTCAGACGACTTCCTAGTTGTGTAATCTTTTTTTTTTTTAACTTTTTATTTTATATTGGAGTATAGTTGATTAACAATGTTGTGATAGTTTCAGGTGTACAGCAAAGTGATTCAGTTATATATATACATGTATCTGTTCTTTTTCAAATTCTTTTCCCATTTGTTACATAATATTGAGCAGAGTTCCCTGTGTTATATGGTAGGTCCTTGTTGGTTATCCATTTTAAATATAGCAGTGTGTACATGTCAATCCCAAACTCTCTAACTATCCCTTCCCCCCACCCTTCCCACCTGATAACCATAAGTTCATTCTCTAAGTCTGTGAGTCTGTTTCTGTTTCGTAAATAAGTCTTGAACAAGGTATTTGACTCCTAGCCTTGGTGTCTTCCTCTGCACAACAGGAATAATAAAACAGCACCCCCGAAAGGCAGTTGTGATGATTATCTGTGATTGCGAGTGTATCAGTTAACACAGGGCCTAGAACATAGTAAGTGTTCAATAAATTGTACTTGTTACAATAATAGAATGGTGTTACAGAGTTACATACTGAGATGTCATAAGTTCAAGAATCTGTAGCTTCATATGGGAGATGCTCCAATAGTGGTATTGGCTGGTAACTGTATTTTCCCTGATCCAAAAATTGAACTGAGAAGTACAGAGAGAACAACTCAGATTATTTGAAATCAAAAGTATCCCAGAAACCTGGAGGAATTGACCATTGAGCTTGCAATTCTGTACGGTCAGGATTGATGCGCTGTGAAACAAAAGCAAAATAAACACAAAACAGGAGAAAATTAAGTGCTGGGTGACAGTGCAGGTATTTAGTGCTTTAGGACTTGGAGGAGAATGAAATATTTTATTAATATAAGCTACAGTGAGAGCTTCAGAGAAGCTTCAGATGACTGACCAGGCAGTGGTCAGGAGGCCTCACTAAAGGGAGCTTTGTATATTTATATGAATGGACAGCAGAGGATTTTAGTGTCTATCTTTGGGGTTGGCCTGCCAGAGTTCAAAACCACTCAGTACAGTGAGAAATACTCAGCAATGTAGTTTCTTCTTAAATATCTAAATAGCTATTGTGGGTCATGTTATTGAAGATCTCTGAAATGAGACCAAGAACTTTAGACTTGATGGATTGGGACTGAGAGAGATAATGGAAGTTATTTTGTTTTTATTTTAATAGACTTTATTTTTTAGAGCAGTCTTAGATTTAAAGAAAATTCAAGAAGATAGTACAGAGAGTTTCCGTATACTAGTTTTCCATATGAGTAGCATCTTACATTAATATAATTCTTTTGTTATAGTTAATGAACCAAAACTGACACATTGTTAACTTAAGTCTATACTTTGTGTGTATTTTCTTGGTTTTATCTGATGTCTTTTTTCTGTTCTGGGATCCCATCCAGGATACCACACTACATTTAGTCATCATATCATTTTAGGCTCCTCTTGGCTGTGACAATATGACTTTCCTCCTTGTTTTTGATGATCTTGATGATTTTGAAGAGTACTGGTCTGGCACTTTGGGGATTTTCTCATGATTAGACTAGGATTATGAGGTTTGGGGGGAAGGAAGGTCACAGGGGCAAAGTACTAGTTTTCATCACATCATATCAAAGGTACATACTATCAACACGACCTGTTGATGTTGACCTTGAGCACCTGGGTGAGGTAGTGCTTGTCAGATCTGTCCACTGTAAAGTTTCTCTCCCACTCCCCCTTCCATACTGTCCCCTCTGGAAGGAGGTCACCAAGCACAGCCCAAACTTAAGGAGTGGGGAGTGATGCCCCACTCCTTTGAGTTGCCTATTCTTCTCACGTCACATTGAAGAAGAAAGAGCCAGGGAGCAGGGAACTCTCAGCAATCTGAGAAAAAGGGGTTGGAGACTGGATGCATGTGGTGAGAGAAGGGATGACTAAGGGATGTGAGAGTGGACAGAATTTCGTGGGAGATGAAAGAGAGGGTAGGATCAGGATGACTGCAAGGCTCCAAGCGTCAGTGATTAGGGGATCGTTTGGGTGTAAAGAGCACTGCATTGGGGGCTTCCCTGGTGGCGCAGTGGTTGAGAATCCGCCTGCCAATGCAGGGGACACGGGTTCGAGCCCTGGTCCGGGAAGATCCCACATGCCGCGGAGCAACTAAGCCCGTGCACTACAACTACTGAGCCTGCGTATCTGGAGCCTGTGCTCCGCAACGGGAGAGGCCGCGATAGTGAGAGGCCCGCGCACCGCGATGAAGAGTGGCCCCCGCTTGCCGCAACTGGAGAAAGCCCTCGCCATTGGTTTATTGCCAACTCTCTATTTCATGGCTGTGTCACCTTGGGTTTGTCACTTTGTTCCTCTGAGTCTCAGTTTGCCCATCTGTAAAACGTGCTTGACAGTTTCTGCTCTTCCTACCTTGTTGGGCTCTCATGAGAGTAACATGAGATAATGCAGATGGAAGGGCTTTGAAAGCCATCAAGCCTGTGTGGTTTCAAAGGCTGGTGAAGGGAGTGACGGTGCTAATGACAAGGAAGAGTACTTGGGAGGAGGATTTCTTACCTGGGAGATTCTGAATAATTCAGATAACCCGGGGCAAGTTATAACTCATACTGAGGATGGTGTCATAGGCTTGTGATAGTCACCTGCTAAGGAGATTTTTATTTCAAATACGCTTTCTCAGATATTCTGATTCTGCTGGTCTAGTTCCATGGTCTGTCCCCCAGAAGGAAAGAACTTGGGTAAGACGAGGCTGGTTCTGGAATATTAGGAGGGGCTCCACCTAATCTTTTCAGCTTTCCTCTTACAGCCTTTAATGTCCTCTGCTTGGGGGCACTGAAGGTAACAGGTTTCCTTAATGATCTCAAACCACCCCACCCCCCCCCACACACACACACAGTCTCATCGCCTGCGATCTCTAATAGGCATTTCCAAAGTAACACATCCAAAATGGAACTTTGGTTCTGTTCTATGCTGGAGTCTCAGGGATGAGGCTCACCTGCTTTGCTTGACTGTGAAAGGCAGTGTGAAACTCCTCGGTTAGCCTTGCAATAGCCTGTTTTAACTGAGTCTCCAGAATCCCTCCAAACTGGATATTATGCAGTGGATGAATCCCTTTACCTTTTCAGGCCAATAAATTCTTGGCTCTTCATATACATTTCCTCGCTATTCAGGAGATATGCAACCATGCTTTTGGTTTCTCATCGTATTATTCTTATTTTAGCAACAAACTGATGAGCCATGGAAGATTTTAACCATGTCTGCCCAAATTCCGGGGTAAATCACTGACTACTTGGTACAGCAGAAGAAATTTGGGAAGCCCGAGTGCTGAGTGTACCTCTGCCAATAATTTGCTGCTGACTTTGGGCACAAGGAATGTAAGCTCTCTGCTCATTTTCCCTATCAGTAGAATACAGAGGGACCACCCAGGCTCTGAAGGATGGAGCAATCAAGTAAAAATTAGCAACAGAGCTAGTTGGCAAATAAGAGGAGTACAGAATTAATGTCATTTTTTATGTTGCAAGTGGCTCCGCATATTTCAAAAATGTAGGCTTGAGCCAAAGAATATACATTTGGTATTAACCAAACTGCCACAGGAAGTTATGTAAAAGAGACCTCTTTACTGATCTTTAAAAAGCGGAGAGATTCTTTTGTCTATACTGATTTGAGTTGGGATGAAATAAATACTGAGTCTCTTTTGGTCTTTGGATTCTGTCCTCTAACAAGCAGAGCCCATTTCTTCACAAGTAGGTGGCTCTGATAAGTGTCTGCCTAGGCTGATGTATGATGGAAAGGCAAGTAAACGTGATGTAGTCTCTGCTCATCTCTGGGTGAAAATAGAGGTCATCTCTGGGCATGGAGGGTTTCGCAGTGTAATATATATTTCCAGAGGGAAATGCTTGCAAAATGCAGATGCTGATCCCAATTCTGACCTTCGTGACTGGTGCCAGCATGTGCATTGGCACCTGCGTTGAGGCAAAGGGAAGAGCCAAGAAGTGAAATGATATTTTCCTTCCCTCATCATTACTCAGCATAGCTGGCTTGCTTAGCTATAAAAAATTCAAGTGTCAAGAGAAACTGCAGTGCAATTTCTCATCCAAAAATGCATTCTCCCTCACAGTCAAGAGATCCACTGTGTTCTAATGTTGCTTCTGAGTTGGATGGTCTTGTGGGTTACTTTTTTTCACTATAACTCTTCTCTGTAACTTGCTTAACAATATTGTCTGAATTCTAAGGGAACAGTAGTTCTTAAACTGTAGTATGCATAAGAATCACCTGAGGAGCTTAGGAAAATAATAGGTCCCCGACTCACACCCTTAGTTCAGTGGGCTGAGGAATCTGCATATTTAATACATGGCACAGGGAGTTCTGATATAGGGCATCAGCAGAGCCACCTTGAGGGTTACCATCTGGGTGCCATGCTCAGCTAGCAATATATTACTGTACACAGTGTATAAGCCTTTATAAACCAAGTCCTAGTTGCTGCTTTTAGAACAGCCTTTGAGCCTGGCTAAATAAATTATTGCCTGACTTAACAACAATCATCGCTGGACTTATAATAACTTCTGATTTCTAAATTTCTGATTTAGACAAGAGGAGCATGAGCTTGGGAGTCAGAAAGCCCTGGGTGTAGATCTTTGAGCCTGCACTTACTGTTACTTGAGCAGGCTGCTCAGCTTCTCTGAGGCTTGATTTCCTCATCTGTCAAGTGGGAACAGTATTGCCCACCTCACTGAGGAAGGGGTGGTGAGGATGAAATAAAATGACTTATATGTAAGCACCTAGCACCATGCCTGGCACTTAGCAGACAGATGCTCAGTAAATATTATTTTCCTCCATTCTTATAGGAAGCAGGAAGTTGAAACCAACAAACGAAAAACCTTACATAAAGCAGATATTGTTAAGGGAGACTTTTTTTTTTAATGCCCAGGTGAATAGATTTTTGGCCTTGTTACACATCATTTTAAAAGTCAGTGGTTGTTTAGAGATCTTGGAAGGAAGCCCCTTCTTAATTGCTTTAGATAGTACTGACTTCTGTTGTGAACACAGGTTTCCAAGAGAGATCCCAGCAGGCAGATAAGGAAACGCAGGGGTATCACGATGTTCATACCTTTGCCGAACACTTTGGGGTCCAGTGCAGAGATTTCAGGTCAGGAGTTTAACCCGAAACTACACCTGCTCCTGGTCTAAATCTCACAAGGAGAACCTTGTTTCTGAGAATTTAACTAGTAATGGATTA
This sequence comes from Balaenoptera musculus, assembly GCF_009873245.2. Lineage (NCBI taxonomy): Eukaryota > Metazoa > Chordata > Mammalia > Artiodactyla > Balaenopteridae > Balaenoptera > Balaenoptera musculus. The sequence continues at coordinate 15,935,160 of NC_045800.1, forward strand.
ATTGGACTGTCTTATTCAAACTCTTTCCAGGAGAAATGAGAACATTACAGTGGTCTGAGGGAAACAATGCACTATTATACTCGTGGTATACAGAGAGCTCCTTGCTGTGAGGTGCTTTCTAAATTCAGTTTCAGCAATACCTGCCCACACCCCCCTCCCCCGGTCCAACCTGGTTTTACCGTTTGAAAAAAGAAATCATCTTTGTTCTTTGTGTTGGTTGATTAATTTTAGGTTCACTGTTCTTATCCCATATCACGCTCATGCAGGTACTTATGTAATACATTTCTGTATATCACACGGTTCCTCCTTCTGAGGACCCAAATCAGGAAAGGAATTTAATAGCAAAAAACGCCTTGCTGCATTCTCTGGCTGGACAAGCTGCAGGTTCAATGAAGATCCTTGGGTAGCGTCAAGTCACAGGTGTCCTCTTGCTGCCTACTCTCTTGGTCCTTTGTAAGAGGAGCCTGTAATCCTATTCCTGGGGCACGGCAGTCACAATAACTTCTCTTCTCTGAAGGCCACACTCTGGAAACTGAGAGAATAATCCCTGTAAGCCCCATCATATGATTTTAGAGCCTGGAAAGATCTTCGAAATCCGCTGATCCAATTCCCTTTGTTTTACAGGAGAGGAAACTGAAGTTCAGAGAAATCCACGTAGTTACTAATTTATTTATTTATTTATTTTATTGATTGATTGATTGATTTTTGGCTGTGTTGGGTCTTCGTTGCTGTGCGAGGGCTTTCTCTAGTTGCGGCAAGTGGGGGCCACTCTTCATCGCGGTGCGCGGGCCTCTCACTGTCGCGGCCTCTCTTGTTGCGGAGCACAGGCTCCAGATGCGCAGGCTCAGTAGTTGTGGCTCACGGGCCTAGTTGCTCCGTGGCATGTGGGATCCTCCCAGACCAGGGCTCGAACCCGTGTCCCCTGCATTGACAGGCAGATTCTCAACCGCTGCACCACCAGGGAAGCCCCTAATTTATTTTTTTAAAGGACTGCCTGCAGTGTGTGTATCAGGAGCTGTGCACACAATAGGAGGCTCGTAATAGACATCCAACGGGTTGAGTTGCCAAACGAGGATCAGGAATGACTCTCTGGAGACGAGGAACTAGCCAGTGCCTGCTAACTAAGAAGGAAATAAATGTTAACTGAGCCCCTTTGGTGCACGAGTGTTCTGCTGTGTTCAGAGGAGCTGGGGAAAGAAGGAGGAGTAAAAACGGGGAGAAACAAAATATGAACTTTAATAAACGGTCCTCATTGTCAAGGAACTTACAGTCTGCAGTGAACTCCTGGCTGGAAGCCACTTTCTAAATCAAGATAAGGACCTACCGCACAATATTGAACCAAATAAGATCATATACTTAATGACCCAATTACATAGTCCTGGAGAAGTTTGGGAGGAAGAGACAAGACTTCTGGCTGCCAGAGGAACAAGCCCAGTGTTTTCCCCACCAGACCGTTAAAGCCACAACTCTCTTATTGATCTGTGTGTCCCCGTAATTATGACATGGGGGCAGAGGCTCCACTGGTGCTTATTGAATCAATATGTGGCTCATTTGATACTAAAATTATGGGTATATTTATGCATGCCCACAATGACTCCTTTTGTAGGAATGCTTTCTACTCACATGGATCTTTTGTTGTTTTTCTTTCAGTGGCCCACCCTCAGGACCCTCACCACCCGTCAGAGAAGCCTGTCATTCACTGCCATAAATGTGGGGAGCCGTGCAAGGGTGAAGTGCTTCGGGTCCAGACCAAACATTTCCACATCAAATGTTTCACCTGCAAAGGTACGGAGCCTCCAGCTTCCTGGCTGTGTGCCATGTCCTTGCCTTGGAGGCTGCCCCATCCCATTAACTCCACACCAGTTCACCAGATGATAAATGAATGTGCTCCCAGACCCTGGAATTGCTCACCTTCCCTAATTTGGGAATGGATTAAACTTAAGGGGGAGACTGAGCTCCCCCCGCCCCCAAGACCAGCAGTACACTGTCTTTGGGTGTTCACTGAGGTTCCTGATCCTAGGAGGGGAGACTAATTGTGGAAGAGCAATGAAAATGGAGTTTTGTGTTTTGTTTTGTTTTTCTTTTTCTTTTTGGCTGTGCTATGCGGCATATGGGGTCTTAGTTCCCCAACCAGGGATCAAACCCGTGACCCCTGCCATGGAAGCATGGAGTCTTAACCACTGGACTGCCAGGGAAGTCCCAAGTTTATATTTCTTTTTAAAAAAATTTAAAAAAATTTTTTTATTTTATTGAAGTATAGTTGATTTACAATGTTGTGTTAGTTTCTAGTGTACAGCAAAGTGATTCAGTTATACATATATTTACATATTCTTTTTCATATTCTTTTCCATTCTGGTTTGTCACAGGCTGTTGAATGTGGTTCCCTGTGCTATACTGTAGGACCTTGCTGTTTATCTGTACTTTATATTTCTTTTTCCCTGAGATGAGGGACTCCTACTTCAAAGTAACCATGTCCCAAAGCCATTTTTTAAAGGAGGACTGGAAAACTTTAAGATTGGGGTGCTAAGTCACTGGCTTCTGTGCGTGTGTGTGCGTGTGTGTGTGTGTTGAGAAGTGAGAATTAAGCAAGAACACTTGGAAGGCCTCCAAGCAGGAAAATACTTCCCACTTAAGAAGTGACCCCTTTGTGGTTGATTTCCATTAACAAGCCCCCCTTTTTGGGTGTGCAGCTCTTGGCATCTATGTATGAAATGTGCTGTCCTGTTATTCTGGAGCCAGGGCCTGGCCAAGTGGCCAAGGAAGAAGAGAGTAGTTTCTGTGTGTTTATTTGAGAAATATGTTACTTGAGCTAAGGGCATGTCTGGATAGCTCAGGCTGGGGTTCAGTGATGTTGGAAGAGGTGGAGGAGGGGCAAGACTCTGGGCCTGCCCTGTAGCTTTACTCTGAGCTCTGCACATGGTACCCACCCTCATTCCTGGAAACCATGTTTCATTTTGAGCCTCTTAGGCTACAAAAGGTCAGCATTGCCATCTTAACCAGCTGTCCCCGGGGTCTCTCAAGTAGGCTCCAGGCTGCCTAGAGACCCTCAAATACATGATCAAAGGCGGTGGGCAAAAGCTTTTCTGGAGTCCACAGCTGTTTCTTTCACTGAGTGTAACCTTTTCAGGAAAAAGAGTACTAGCATATAGCTCGGGTAAAAAGGTGGAGGGGAAGGAAGGGCATGAGTTTAGCTCCCATTCAGCGTGACAGAGATGACTAAGGCTATAATGCGCATCATAGAGAGAGAGAGTCTTTTATCCTCCTGGAAATCCCTATGAGCAAGTACGATGAATCCCCAGTTTTCAGACGACCCAAGTTGGTTATCAGGAAACATCAAGGTCACACCCAGGGAACTGACTGTGTCCACACTCTGTGTGCCTCAAGTCCTGCCACTGCCGCTAAAGCAGCTCTGTGGTCTCAGGCAAGTGACCTCTCTGTGGCTCTGTGTCCTTATCTGTAAAAGAAAGAGACTAGACCACGTGATATTTAAATCACCCCAGGTCTGAAGTTTGCCAGTTTTATATACACATAACCATATTTCTATATAATACAGAACCCAGAGGTACTGAATTAGAGCCTTTTAGGTAGCATGTCAGAAAAAAATATAGCTTCTCCTTACATCCAGATTGGCTAACTTGGAGTCAGGCATTATATTTTGTTTTATTTTTTGCTCATAGATTTCCTGAGACATGGCTTAAGGAATAGATTTGGTATGAAATAAACAGAAAAAAGTAAACAAGGGCAGCCCTGTATGTAGTTTATATTTCTAGTTGAAAGTACAAAGTCTTAGTCTCCGGGTAGTCACTGTTCAACACATCAAGATATTAGAAGACACATTCGTTTATCCCCCGGGAGGTAGAAGTTTGCATGCTTTTCTTCTAGTTTAAATCGAGGGACTGAATGTAAGTTATTTATGTTGGAAAGTTGTACCATATGTACTTTGTTTCATGCTATCAATGTGTTCCTGAAAAGTTGAATTCTTTTATAAATTACATCATATTTTGAGAACACGTCATTCATAGGAATTATTTTTAGTTTAAACAAAACTTTACTAAAATAAATGTCATTGGTTCTTGTAAATTTGTATTTTCCCATACTTTATCTGTCAAGTCTACTGTCTTATGTCTCCAGCTTACTGGGGTCACCCCTTTTTTTACTATCCAAAGAAAGTGTTTAAGCTCCCCATGTCTTATACTCTAGCAAGTTTATGCCTTTTCCCCAAGATTCTAGAGTAGTGTTGTCCAGTAGAAACATGATGCAAGCCACATACATGATTCTGAATTTTCTAATAGCTATATTAAAAAGGTATAATGGGACAGGTGCAGTTAACTTTCATAATACATTTTTTATTTGTCCTTACAGACCCAAAATAGTATAATTTCAACAAGTAATTAAAATAAAAATTATTGAGATATTTGACATTCTTTTTTTTTCATACTAGTTTACAGTGCATCTCAATTTGGACTAGTCAGTCACATTTCAACTGTTCAATAGCCACAGGTAGTCAGTAGCTATAGTATTGGACAACACAGTTCTAGAGATTCCTCGAGGTTTACATTCTTGTGGTCCCCTCTTGCTCTAAATTCTTGCCACTCCCAAATTCTTGGTCTCCCCTTTATGAGTGCTGTGCCTTTAGCATGGCTTCACCCCATACTGAACACCATTTCTCTTCGTCCTTTTCCCAAAGTACCACTTCACAAAGCAGCTGTTTTCAGCAGAGTTTACTGAATGTCTGGGATAATGGAGGGAGTTATAGCACAGAATAGACAACTGCCTAGCATTCTCAGGCTTTCTCTTTCCTTCCTTCCTTCCTTCCTCACTCCCTCCCTCCCTCGCCCCTTTCTTTCTTTCTTTCCTTCCTTCCTTCTTTCTATTAACTAGAAAAGTCTATTAATAGACTTTACTTTTTAGAGCAATTTTACATTTACAGGAAAATTGAGCAGAAAGTACAGATGAGGGCCATTTCTCATACTTATTCAGAACCTCATCTGCTACCATCTTGGTAGGGCGTCCTCTCTCTACAAAGACCCTTCTCCCCTCCATCCCAGGGACCCCAACTTCCTTCTCCCTCATTGTCAGCTCAGGAGTCTAAATTACCTTAGGGTCTCTACGTTTTATAAGCTCATTAGGAGTGTTTCCCAGAGGAAACAGAAATCTTCTCCTTGAAGAATGCTGTCTTCCTCCTAACCCAAGTGGCCCAGACTGCAGCTAAGTCTTAAAACAACAGTTTTGTTTTCTTTCTGTTACATATAAAGCAGAGGTGTCATTTTTACACAAATAACAAGTGTTGGCGAGGATGTGGAGAAAAGGGAACCCTCGTGCAGTGTTGGTGGGAATGTAAATTGGTGTAGCCACTATGGAGAACAGTATGGAGATTCCTCAAAAAATTAAATATAGAACTACCATATGATTAAACTACTCCACTTCTGGGTATTTATCCAAAAAAATATGAAGACACTAATTCAAAATGATATATGCACCCCTATGTTCATTGCAGTATTATTTACAATAGCCAAGATATGGAAGCAACCTAAGTGCCCATCAGTAGATGACTGGATAAAGAAGATGTGATATACAATGGATATTACCCAGTCACAGAAAAAGAATAAAATCTTGCCATCTGCAAAAGAATAAATGAATGGATCTAGAGGGTATTATGCTAAGTGAAATAAGTCAGACAGCAACAAATACTGTATGATTTCACTTATATGTGTCATCTAAAAAACAGAACAAATGAACAACCATAACAAAACAGAAACAAGAGTCATAGATACAGAGAACAAACAGGTGGATGCCAGAGGGGAGGAGGAAGATGTGGGAGAGAAATAGGTGAGGGAGATTAAGAGGTACAAACTTCCAGCTGCAAAATAAATGAACCACTGGTATGAGATGTACAGCGTGGGGACTACAGTCAATATTTATGTAATACCTTTGTGTGGTGGCAGATTGTAACTAGACTTGTCATGGTGATCATTTTGAAATGTACAGAAATGTTAAATCACTGTGCTGTGTACCAGGAACTAACATAGTATTGCAGGTCAATTATACTTCGAAAACAAACTCACAGAGAAACAGATCAGAACTGTGGTCACCAGAGGAGGAGGTGGGGGGAATTGGATGAAGGTGGTCAAAGGTACAAACTCCCAGTTATAAGATAAAAAAGTACTAGAGATGTAATGTACGATGTGATAAATATAATCAACACTGTTTTATGTTACATGTGAAAGTTAAGAGAGTAAAGCTTAAGTTTTCTTCAGAAGGAAAAAAAAATTTTTTTTCTATTTCTTTAATTCTGCATCTGTATGAGATGATGGATGGTCACTAAACTTACTGAGGTCATAATTTCATGATGTATGTGAGCCAAATCATTATGCTATGCATCTTCAACTTATACAGAGCTGTATGTCAGTTATGTCTCAATAAAACTGGAAGGAAAAACAAAATAGAGATGTCCTGTTCAGATTGTGAGCTAATGTCCCAGGATGGAGGATTTTGGGTGGAGAGCATTTGCTAAAACAAGCCTGGGCTTTTGGTCAAGACCTGGCTGAGTGCGGGAGGAGGAGCATTCAGGTTCTGACTGCGAGATGAGTCAGGATCTCTGGGTGATTCTCTCCCCTCCCTCCTACCAGCTCTCCTTCATACGTATACCGTGGTGCCAAAGCCTTGTAGTTCTTGAATGGGACCTGAGGGGACCTTCTGCAATTAGAAAGAAAGCCCTAAGATGCAAATACCCGTGGAAGTAAAAAGCAGAGATGAACTCTTTTACTAAGAATGGACTTTGAAAGAGGGGGGACAAAGAGGACACTGAACATCTTACATGAGAGCTAGACAAGTGCGAAGGTGGGAAAGGGTTGCAGTGGAGGAATTAGAGTTCATAACACAAACTTAAACCCATTAGCAGTCCACGACTTCATAGGTTTAGCTGTAACAGGGTCAGGATTGGTGAGCAGGAATTTTGTTGGTGAACCTATATCACTTCCTGAAATGTCTGATATCTTGGGATCTGATGGTCCAAGAGTTATGTATCCAATTAGTACATGTTAATGGAACACATACTCCATGCAAGATATTATGCTAAATGCTGAGAAAAGAAAGAGCACAGCACGTTTGTGTGCTGACACACATACATGTTTGTGTGTCAGAGAACTCATGGGTTATTTGAAGAGGTATATACATGAGCAACATGTATTATATTGAGTAATAAGTGCTGTGATGGAGAGAAATATAGGATGTGGACTGGGGGCAGGGAGATAGATGCAGAAGGGGGATAGAATGGTTGTCAGGTGGAAATAATGTAAGGTGGCACCAGGTGTGATAGGGACTCAGGGACAGATTTAAAAGACATTTAAAGTTAAGGTTGCTAGGATTTTATGACTGATTGAATATGAGGAATGAAGAAGGATCCAGGTTTCCAGTTGGACTGCCTGGGTGGACAGATGGTTGCCACCAACTAAGGATATACAGGAACACTGGATAGGCTAGTGCAGGGAGAGAGTTCAGTTTGGGATACATTGAGGCTGAGCCCACATGGTCCATACAGAGTCTCGAAGGCTTAGCACTCGAGAGGTACTGGTCTGTGTTGGGAAGAAGGGTTCGAAAGTGGTTGGCATCCAGATAATGGCTGAAGCTCTACAGTTGTGCGTGGAATTCCCCTGGGAAAGGGCAAAAGGCAGGAACTGAATAATAACGATGCCAGTGTCTGAAGGAAGCAGAACCTAATTTCCATTTGTAACCTTGGAAAATGTGCCCATCTGGTAATGAGATGGAGAAAGTGATTTAATTAATGGATAGATTCTATAATTAAAAGAAAAGGAGATCCCCATAGCTTCTGTTATTCTTTATAATAACCCAATGGAAATAAAATGTGGCTGCAGGCTTCTGGATGGAGCTATTCTTTATCTTCAGTACTCAGTGGCTTTGTTTTTCATCCTTGCCCATTAGCAGCAACAATCCCACTAACTTAAAAGAGGTTTTTTCTTTTTAATGCTATCCATTCATTCTGATATTGTTCCAGTGATATGATCATTTTTTAATGTAGCACCTTGTCTGCATCAGGATTGTAATACATGCTCTGTAAGAGAATAAGAAACCTATTTAAATAGTATAAATTTAATATTTAATAATTACATATTTAATATTTAATTATATTTAAGTTAATTATAATTATATACACAGTTCATCATATACATTGTTGACACATTAGATTGTTCATTATAATTATTGTTGTCTATCTTCGGCATTTTTTTTCAGGATAATGCCCTAGATCTGGTTTTCTTCCAGAAAGTTCTAGAGCATTTAGAAACGTTGAGGGACCAGAGGATTGAGAAGGGCTTTCTAGCCAAATGTTCTGTTTTCAGTGAGCCTTTCCTGGACTATACTGTATAAGATTTCAGCTGCTCCCTATACCATATCTCTTTCTGCTGTATCTTTTTTCCTTAACATTTATCATTATTTAGTATATTTTATTCATGCATCTTTACCCCCTACTAAAGAGTAAGCTCCCCTCGAGGGCAGAGATTTTTGTCTGGTTTGTTTACTACTGTGTACCTGGTACCTAAAACAATGCCCGACGTATTAGGTGCCCAATAAGGGGAAAGCTGACTGAATGAATGAATGACCAGTAACCGTGTATTTCTTTGGCACTTGAATATTTGTAAGTGTTTCTAATGGCATAGCTAGTCAACAAGATTTATTGAGTGCTTACTATGATATATGCCCTCAAATGCTTACTAGACAGCAACATTATCTTTTGAAAAGAATGAGTGTAAGTAAAGCTATCTGTCATTGATTACAGAGCTACACGTCTGCCTGGCAGATGGAACAGATAAGAGAACTTGTGCTGAAGGCTACTGTCAGGCAGCGCTTGGGTGGGATGTTGCTGCTGTTTAGTTCTTTATGCTGGTTTAGCCCCTTAGCTTTCACTTAACCCACTGGATATACCCCACTGCATGTGGGGTATTTTCGGACTCAAGTGGACATTGATAAAGCTCTAGTAAAATGGAAGAAATTTCTTGTATTCCCTAAGTGCTGAGCTCGGGCTTTTAATACCTATTTAGAGAATCTGACTCATTTGGAAATTGATTAAATGGAAGAATTAATCAGGATGCAAGAAAAATAAGTCTGATGCAAATGTGCTCCCTTCTCACAGCAAATCAGAAACCACTTTCATGCCATCTTTTGTTGATAAAAGAATAATCCTGTGTAGTTTATCTTTTGAATCTTGCACCCGTGTTAAAGTGTTACCTAGTCAAATAAATATAATTTAGAGTATAAGGTTTTGAATTCCAAAGTGAAATAGGATAAAGGCTCAGAACTTCTCCAAAATACGCTGCTTAACAATTTTGACTCTTGTTGGGAGATAATTATCCATGGGTCTCTTGTGAGCATAGGCGCCGGTAGCTTTTTGTTCTGAATTATCTTTCCAAGGATGTTTGTATAGTGAACATTCTTGGAAGATAGAGATAATGTTTCCCTCTGGAGTAGGGGACGGATTTGTTTGCTGTCTAGTATAATAAAGATAATGTCTGCCTCTAGAACAAAGGTTGGATAGATTTGCTTGCAGCTCATTATGAAAGATTGGGGTTTCCGAAGCTCGGGGTTCCTCAGTACACAAACCCCTTGCATGAGCAGCATCCTGGTGACCTGCTTCTCTTGCCTCTGTGGGATTTGGGGGGTCATGGGGAATGGGTAACAAATATGAAGCTCATGTTACTCGCCCTGAGTCATAAAGTCTTTCGCTTCTTAAAAAAAAAAAAAAAAAAAGTCTTTTGCTTCTGACCCAGGAGTTTCATGTCTTCTGCCAGCATCCATGAAATCAGGGCAGGCTAACTTGTTAGCTTGCAGGTAAAAATCTCAAGTTCTTTATAGTTCTTGAGAGCTCTGTTTTGTGTCCATGAAAGCTTACTTTTTGGGAAAGGGAACGCTGAAGTTCACCCAGCTTGATCAAAGAAGAACACATTTTCTAAGAAGATGATTTGTACAACAAAGGTTATGGGAGTGTTTATATCATAGAGGAGGGAGGAAAACGGAAATGTTCCTCAAACATTTTTAAAGCAAACACTGAACTCATCCTGTTGCTGGTTCTTTTCACGTCCTGACCCTGAACCCTTGGAGTACCCCATGGTCAGACCTCATCTCTATGTCCACTTTCTAGTGACCTCATCTAGTCTCACGGTTTACAAGTACCATCTGTACCCTGACAAATACCAACTCGATTACTCTCCCCTGCAATCCAGACTGGTATCTTCAAAGGCCTTCTCAGCATCTCCGGCAGGCCTCTCAAACCTAATTCCTGGTTACTAGCACCATCCCTACCCCCTAACCTTCTCCTCCAGTCTTTTAATTTCAGCAGTTGTCAAGACCTTCCTCCCAGTTGCTCAGGCTAAAAACGTTGGAGTCATTTTCACTCCTCTTCTTCTTTCACATGAAGCAAGTATTCCACCAACAAATCCCTTTGGCCCTATCTTCATAATGTATACAAAAATCTGACCATTTACACTGGATTAATAATGGTATTGGGTCTCCCTGCATCTGCCGTTGCCCCCCTTCCCCAGATTATTCTTAATGCAGTAGCCAAGGTGATCCTTAAAAATAAAGCCAGATCCTGTCACCTTTCCAAAGAATTCCCACATCTTTCAGAATGAAAGCCAAAGACCTTAATTTGACCTTCAGGGTCCCTCCTCACTGTTACTCCCAGTCCTCATGTCCCACCACTTTCTCTCTGGCTCCCTCTGCCAAGCTACACTGACCTGTTTGATTGCTCTTAAACAAACCAAGCATTGAAGCACCTCAGGACCTTTGCACTTACTGTTCCTTTTGTTTGACAAGCTTTTATCCAGATATGTGCCTGGCGCCCTCCATAACTTCCTTTGGGTCTCTTCTCAAATGACACTTATCAATGAGATCATCTTTGACACCATCTGATATGGGTAGATGTGTATATGTGTATCTGTGTGTGTTTACATATATATGTATTTATATACGATTTAAGTTATGTATGGTTTGTTGGTTGCCTGTCTACCCCTGCTAGAATGTAGGCACCAACAGGGTTTGTACAGCAGTCCTTAGGAAGAAACCTAGCTTACATTAGGCACTCAATAATAATTGCTGAATGAATGAATGAAATGTTTATCATTGATTGATACTAATTACACATTATTATTTCCAATTATTAAATCCAGGTCACCCCAGGCTTGATTTCAATCAATGTCTCCTTAAGTGTGGGAAGGAGAAAATTATTTTTGTAGTTCCCAGATACAGCATTTCTCACACAGGGAAAAAATATTCTCTCTTCAATATTTTTTCAACGCTTCTAATTTCATGAAGCAGAAAATCTTTATAACAAAGAGAGAATAGCTGTCAGGCCCAGGGCCTTGATCAAGCAATGATATCAAAGCTCCAACTGAATTACATTATTTAATTATTTATTTCTACAGATACTTTATATAGAGGGCAAGTGGCCCTGGAAGTTTTGATTTACAGTAGTGGTATACATTTGCCTTTTAAAATAATTGTACTTCATAAAAGTGAGATTTATTTGTCTCTATCCTGCCTAAGGAGAGTGCAGGCCTGACTGAGAGCAGAGACCGAGGCCAGTGCCAGCTGAAGGTTTGGGTGGGGCTCAGAATACAGAAGCAGCCTCTTCAGCTGCCTGTTCAGGAACTTCTTTTTCAGATGCACTTCCATGATTACAGACCATGTAATGAACAACAAAGCCGTGTGGCTGACAGGGTCTTGGTACTCCAGCCGGGTGTCAGGCCTGAGCCTCTGAGGTGGGAGAGCTGAGTTCAGGACATTGGTCCACCAGAGACCTCCCAGCCCCACATAATATCAACCGGCGAGAGATCTTCCAGAGACCTCTGTCTCAATGCTAAGGCCCAACTCCACTCAACAAGAGCAAGCTCCAGTGCTGAACACCCCATGCCACACAACTACCAAGACAAGAACACAACCTTACCCATTAGCAGAGAGGCTGCCTAAAATCATAATAAGTTCACAGACACCCCAAAACACACCACTGGATGCAGTCCTGCCCACCAGAAAGACAAGATCCAGCCTCATCCACCAGAACGCAGGCACCAGTCCCCTCCACCAGGAAGCCTACACAACCCACTGAACCAACCTTACCCACTGGGGGCAGACACCAAAAACAACAGGAACTACGAACCTGCAGCCTGCAAAAAGGAGACCCCAAACACAGTAAATTAAGCAAAATGAGAAGACAGAGAAACATGCAGCAGATGAAGGAGCAAGGTAAAAACCAATCAGACCAAACAAATGAAGAGGAAATAGGCAGTCTACCTGAAAAAGAATTCAGAGTAATGATAGTAAAGATGATCCAAAATCTTGGAAACAGAATGGAGAAAATACAAGAAACTTTAAACAAAGAACTAGAAGAACTAGAGAACAAACAAACTATGATGAACAACACAATAAATGAAATTTAAAATTCTCTAGAAGGAATCAATAGCAGAATAACTGAGGCAGAAGAACGGATAAGTGACCTGGAAGATAAAATAGTGGAAATAACTACCACAGAGCAGAATAAAGAAAAAAGAATGAAAAGAATTGAGGACAATCTCAGAGACCTCTGGGACAACATTAAATGCACCAGCATTCGAATTATAGGGGTCAAAGAAGAAGAGAAAAAGAAAGGGACTGAGAAAATATTTGAAGAGATTATAGTTGAAAACTTCCTTAATATGGGAAAGGAAATAGTCAATCAGGTCCAGGAAGTGCAGAGAGTTCCATACAGGATAAATCCAAGGAGAAACACGCCAAGACACGTATTAATCAAATTATCAAAAATTAAATACAAAGGAAAAATATTAAAAGCAGCAAGGGAAAAGCAACAAATAACATACAAGGGAATTCCCATAAGGTTAACAGCTGATCTTTCAGCAGAAACTGCAAGCCAGAAGTCTGTGGCAGGACATATTTAAAGTGATGAAAGGGAAAAACCTACAACCAAGATTACTCTACCCAGCAAGGATCTCATTCAGATTCGACAGAGAAATTAAAACCTTTACAGACAATCAAAAGCTAAGGGAATTCAGCACCACCAAACCAGCTTTACAACAAATGCTAAAAGAACTTCTCTAGGCAGGAAACACAAGAGAAGGGAAAGACCTACAATAACAAACCCAAAACAATTGAGAAAATGGTAATAGGAACATACATATTGGTAGTTACCATAAATGTAAATGGATTAAATGCTTCAACCAAAAGACATAGTCTGGCTGAACGGATACAAAAACCAGACCTGTATATATGCTGTCTACAAGAGACCCACTTCAGACCTAGTGACGCATACAGACTGAAAATGAGGGTATGGAAAAAGATATTCCATGCAAATGGAAATCAAAAGAAAGCTGGAGTAGCAATTCTCATATCAGACAAAATAAACTTTAAAATAAAGACTATTACAAGAGACAAAGCAGGACACTACATAATGATCAAGGAATCAATTCAAGAAGCTATAAAAATTGTAAATATTTATTGACCCAACATAGGAGCACCTCTATACATAAGGCAAATGCTAACAACCATAAAAGAGGAAATCAACAGTAACACAATCATAGTAGGGGACTTTAACACCCCACTTTCACCAATGGACAGATCATCCAAAATGAAAATAAATAAGAAAACACAGGCTTTAAATGATACACTAAACAAGATGGACTTAATTGATATTTATAGGACATTCCATCCAAAAACAACAGAATACACTTTCTTCTCAAGTGCTCATGGAACATTCTCCAAGATAGATCATATCTTGGGTCACAAATCAAGCCTTGGTAAATTTAAGAAAATTGTAATTGTATCAAGTATCTTTTCTGACCACAACGCTATGAGACTAGATATCATTACAGGAAACAAACTGTAAAAAATACAAACACATGGAGGCTAAACAATACACTACTAAATAACCACGAGATCACTGAAGAAATCAAAGAGGAAATAAAAAAATACCTAGAAACAAATGACAATGAAAACACCATGACCCAAAACCTATGGGATGCAGCAAAAGCATTTCTAAGAGGGAAGTTTATAGCAATACAATCCTACCTCAAGAAACAAGAAACATCTCAAATGAACAACCTAACCTTACACCTAAAGCAAGTAGAGAAAGAAGAACAAAACAAACTCAAAGTTAGCAGAAGGAAAGAAATCATAAAGATCAGGTCAGAAATAAATGAAAAAGAAATGAAGGGAATGATAGCAAAGATCAATAAAACTAAAAGATAGTTCTTTCAGAAGATAAACAAAAGTGATAAACCATTAGCCAGACTCATCACAAAAAAAAAGGAAAAGACTCAAATCAATAGAATTAGAAATGAAAAAGGAGAAGTAACAACTGACACTGCAGAAATACAAAGGATCATGAGAGATTACTACAAGCAACTATATGCCAATAAAATGGACAACTTGGAAGAAGCAGACAAATACTTAGAAATACACAACCTTCCAAGACTGAACCAGGAAGAAATAGAAAATATGAACAGACCAATCACAAGCACTGAAATTGAAACTGTGATTAAAAATCTTCTAACAAACAAAAACCCAGGACCAGATGGCTTCACAGACGAAGTCTATCAAACATTTAGAGAAGAGCTAACACCTATCCTTCTCAAACTCTTCCAAAATATAGCAGAGGGAGGAACACTCCCAAACTCATTCTGTGAGGCCACCATCACCCTGATACCAAAACCAGACAAAGGTGTCACAAAAAAAGAAAACTACAGGCCAATATCACTGATGAACATAGATGCAAAAATCCTCAACAAAATACTAGCAAACAGAATCCAACAGCACATTAAAAGGATCATACACCATGATCAAGTGAGATTTATCCCGGGAATGCAAGGATTCTTCAATATACACAAATCAATCAATGTGATACACCATATTAACAAATGGAAGGAGAAAAACCATATGATCATCTCAGTAGATGCAGAAAAAACTTTCAACAGAATTCAACACCAATTTATGATTAAAACCCTCCAGAAAGTAAGCATAGAGGGAACTTACCGCAACATAATAAAGGCCATATATGAAAAACCCAAAACCAACATCATTCTCAATGGTGAAAAACTGAAACCATTTCCACTAAGATCAGGAACAAGACAGGGTTGCCCACTCTCACCACTATTATTCAACATAGTTTTGGAAGTTTTAGCCACAGCAATCAGAGAAGAAAAAGAAATAAAAGGAATCCAAATCGGAAAAGAAGTAAAACTGTCACTGTTTGCAGATGACATGATACTATACGTAGAGAATCCTAAAGATGCTACCAGAAAACTACTAGGACTAATCAATGAATTTGGTAAAGTAGCAGGATACAAAATTAATGCACAGAAATCTCTTGCATTCCTATATACTAATGATGAAAAATCTGAAAGAGAAATTAAGGAAACACTCCCATTTACCATTGCAACAAAAAGAATAAAATACCTAGGAATAAACCTACCTAAGGAGACAAAAGACCTAGAAAACTATAAGACACTGATGAAAGAAATTAAAGATGATACCAACAGATGGAGAGATATACCATGTTCTTGGATTGGAAGAATCAACATTGTGAAAATGACTATGCTACTCAAAGCAATCTACAGATTCAATGCAATCCCTATCAAACTACCAATGGCATTTTTCACAGAACTAGAACAAAAAATTTCATAATTTGTATGGAAACACAAAAGACCCCGAATAGCCAAAGCAATCTTGAGAACGAAAAATGGAGCTGGAGGAACCAGGCTCCCTGACTTCAGACTATACTACAAAGCTAGAGTAATCAAGACAGTATGGTACTGGCACAAAGACAGAAGTATAGATCAATGGAACAGGATAGAAAGCCCAGAGATAAACCCACACACATATGGTCACATTATCTTTGACAAAGGAGGCAAGAATATACAATGGAGAAAAGACAGCCTCTTCAATAAGTGGTGCTGGGAAAACTGGACAGCTACATGGAAAAGAATGAAATTAGAACACTCCCTAACACCATACACAAAAATAAACTCAAAATGGATTAAAGACCTAAATGTAAGGTCAGACACTATCAAACTCTTAGAGGAAAACATAGGCAGAACACTCTATGACATAAATCACAGCAAGATCCTTTTTGACCCACCTCCTAGAGAAATGGAAATAAAAACAAAAATAAACAAATGGGACCTAATGAAACTTAAAAGCTTTTGCACAGCAAAGGAAACCATAAACAAGATGAAAAACAACCCTCAGAATGGGAGAAAATATTTGCAAATGAAGCAACTGACAAAGGATTAATCTCCAAAATATACAAGCAGCCCATGTAACTCAATAAAAAAAAAAAAAACAGTCCAATCCAAAAATGGGCAGAAGACCTAAATAGACATTTCTCCAAACAAGATATACTGACTGCCAACAAACACATGAAAGGATGCTCAACATCACTAATCATTAGAGAAATGCAAATCAAAACTGCAACAAGGTATCACCTCACACTGGTCAGAATGGACATCATCAAAAAATCTACAAACAGTAAATGCTGGAGAGGGTGTGGAGAAAAGGGAACGCTCTTGCAGTGTTGCTGGGAATGTAAATTGATGGCTGTTCTCCAGCCACTATGGAGAACAGTACGGAGGTTCCTTAAAAAACTAAAAATAGAACTACCATATGACCCAGCAATCCCACTACTGGGCATATACCCTGAGAAAACCATAATTCAAAAAGAGTCATGTACCACAATGTTCATTGCAGCTCTATTTACGATAGCCAGGACATGGAAGCAACCTAAGTGTCCATCAGCAGATGAATGGATAAAGAAGATGTGGCACATATATACAATGGAATATTACTCAGCTGTAAAAAGAAACGAAATTGAGTTATTTTTAGTGAGGTGGATGGACCTAGAGTCTGTCATACAGGGTGAAGTAAGTCAGAAAGAGAAAAACAAATACCGTATGCTAACACATATATATGGAATCTAAAAAAAAAAAAAAAATCTTCTGAAGAACCTAGGGGCAGGACAGGAATAAAAACACAGACATAGAGAATGGACTTAAGGACATGTGAAGGGGGAAGGGTAAGCTAGGACCAAGTGAGAGAGTGGCATGGACTTACATACACTACCAAATGTAAAATAGATAGCTAGTGGGAAGCAGCTGCATAGCACAGGGAGATCAGCTCGGTGCTTTGTGACCACCTAGAGGGGTGGGATAGGGAGGTTGGGAGGGAGACGCAAGAGGGAGGAGATATGGGGATATATGTATATGTATAGCTGATTCGCTTTGTTATACAGCAGAAACTAACACACCATTGTAAAGCAATTATAATCCAATAAAGATGTTAAAAAAATAAAAATACTATAATATCAACTCTGGTTAAATCTAATGAATAAAAATGTCTGCTTCACCTAAAAAAAAAAAAGTGAGGTGATGTTTTAAAAGGCATTAAGGAAACAAAATCTATGGCAAAAAATATAGTGAAGGTGGTACATGAGTGAAATTGGGAAAGTTTGGGGAACAGTGATTCTGATATTGACTTGGATTTGCATCTGAAGTGATGAGGCTGATTTTAGTGTAGTCTTGGGACTCAAATGTTATACGATATTATAATCATGACATCTACTGAAAAGAAGAAAAACTGCACTTACGTAAATGTAGTCCAACTTTTAAACTGCTATGGTGAGGTTTGTCTGCCGCTAATGAGATTGAATTAGTGAATTTTGGTTGCAATTTGAAAAGTAAGAATTGACTCTACCATGGTCATTTCTTTCTTTCTTTTTTTAAATAAATTTATTTTTTTATTTATTTTTGGCTGTGTTGGGTCTTCATTGCTGCCCCCGGGCTCTCTCTAGTTGCAGCAAGTTGGGGCTAGTCTTTGCTGTGGTGCACAGGCTTCTCATTGCAGTGGCCTCTCTTGTTGCAGAGCATGGGGTCTAGGCGCACAGGCCTCAGTAGTTGTGGCACATGGGCTCAGTAGTTGTGGCTCGCAGGCTTTAGAACACAGGCTCAGTAGTTGTGGTGCATGGGCTTAATTGCTCCGCGGCATGTGGGATCCTCCCGGACCAAGGCTCAAACCCATGTCTCCTGCATTGGCAGGCGGATTATTAACCACTGCACCACCAGGGAAGTCCCTCAGCAAATAGTTTTTTTTTCAAGTGCCGAGGCACTCAAGAATAAGTCATACACAATCAGGTTATACATATAAGTTAGACATGACCTCTGCCTTCATAGTGGTATTCCATAGACTGAATGTTTGTGTTCCTCCCAAACTCATATGTTGAAACCCAATCCCCAATGGTGTTAGGAAGTATGGCCTCTGGGAGGTGATTAGGTCATGAGGATGAGCCCTCATGAATGGGATTAGTGCCCTTATACAAGAGACCCCAAAGAGCTCCCTCATCCCTTCTGCCATATGAGGACCTAATGAGAAGACTGCTCTCTGAACCAAGAAGCAGGCTCTCACCAGACACTGAATCAGCTGTCAACTTGATCTTGGACTTCACAGTCTCCAGAACTGTGAAAAATAAAGTTCAATTGTTTATTAACCACTCAGTCTGTGGTATTTCGTTATAGCAGCCTGAATGGACTAAGACAAGCTATTAATCAGACATTGAAATAATCATAAAACTATGACTTACCGACTGTCATTGGTGCAATAAAGGGAAAATGAGAAGATCTGCCTGGGCAAAAATGTGAGCTTGTAACAGGAGGATCTCAATGTGTTTGTGGTGGGGGGATGGGCAGGTGGTCAGGAAAGGCTTTCCTACCCCACCCCCATCTCTCCTGGAAGAGAAATTTGAGCTGCCGTGTAAAGGATGAAAGTACAGTAGCCACTTAATTTTTCCTTGTAATAAAAGTCCGCTAAATGGACTTCATTATTCCAAAGAGCAGATTTGCATTCTTTTCTTACTAAAAGTCACTTAAATTTTGGCATAAATCAATCTGGGAATATCGACACTTGATGGCCTTCAAATGTTTACCATGTGAAATGTTTATAGAGCATCTATCATCTGTCCATTCACCATCCTAGGCTATGGAGGTCTGAAAGGTATTTATAACATGATGCCTACCCCTAAAGAGCTTGTGATCTGGTGGCAAGCAGTGTGCTTACTAGAGGAACCATGGCTGGTAGCAGGACAGGTGCAGGTGAGTGGTCCAGAGCACAGGTGCAGTGAGTCCAAGACTGCAGAGACCACCTAGAGCTGAATGGTCCAGGGATGTTGCCAAGAAGGGGACAAGATATGATAAAACACGGATGCTCCAGAAAACATAATAACCTTCCCAGGACCGGAAAGGGGGAGCATGCTAGTTGTGGTCAGGGGTAAGGGCTGCTTTGTTCAAGGTGATGGAGACAGGGGTATGTCTGGAGTTGACACTGGCCTTCATTTGGGGAAGCAAGCTTCCTGCTGGAAATGAATGGAGCCATAACCCTCCTACTGTCATTTGAAAGATGGCATTTTAATCATTAATTAGAGTAACTTTATTCCATTTCAAAAATGGAACTAGTGTTGTATGTTATTTATAGCCACATAGTTTTAAAAAGACTTCTGAACATTGGACGTCTGTGGAAATTTTTAAAAATCAGATCACATGAGCTCGTCTCTCAAGATAGCATTGGCAGAAATCTGCATACAGAATATGTCTTAATAGAGACTGTTGCCACTTCGCAATGTGAGGCTTAACTGTGTGTTAGAGGGTGTGGGAAATGCTACCTTTTGATGCTCATAGCCCATGAACATCAAAATTATTTTTAAAGTGTTTATCTAAAACTATTAGAAAATCTGGGTTACAACTTCTACTGATGTCAATGAATTGCAATATATTTTTCAAGAATTAGTCTTTAAAGACTGGGTTCTTTGAAAGGGCTTGGGAAAAGCATCCCATCTCCAATAGCCCTTTCCATTTTTGCCGTCTTCGGGTTTATAAGATGTTTACCAGACCAGGATCATTCCATGTAGAATATGTGTATTTATAAAGTGCAAGGATTTTATGGAGTAAAGTGGATGAAAACCGAGGGGTGGGTGGGTTGAATATACAGATTAAGAGTTTTCTATGTTTAGTTTTTTTTTAAGTAAAATTATATTATCTAATTTATATGCTATAAGAACTAACTCTTCATGTTTGTATCTCATTTCCAAAATGGTACTTTAGGTGCTGATAAAATAATAAATTTGATGCTCTTTTCATTGCAATGTAATCTCTATGATTTGATCTAGCTGTATGGGTCAAGAAAGTAACATTATCACATTGTCCATACGGAAAAGGATAAGTACTCTTCTATCCTGAATGGAAAGGCCATTTATTCTGTCATAAATATTTTCTAACCATAGATATAGTATAGCCTCTTTCAAGAGCCTGTTCTCATTTGTAATCACGTCTATGGTTATAGCTATAAGCTTATCTAACCTGATCTCTTGGTACATGTAAAGCAAATGTTTCCCCAGTTTGTCCTTTAGATGGAAAAGAGCTGATTATTGATTTCCTTAAAATAACCCACCATACACTTAAAGACCATAATTACCCTGACCTCTTTTCTTTGGTCTAATCCCAATTCCATTTACCTTTTATTTTCTTAGCTCTTCTCTCCCAGCCCTTTAATTACTCCTGTTGCTACTCTGTGATCCCATTCTAGTTTCTTTTCATGCACCTTAAATTATGGAGCACATAACCAGTCACAGTCTTATTCTCTGTAATCAGGACCTTCTTGGTATTGTGAGCCCAAAGCAGAGCTATAGTGTGACCCTACACATCGCACATGTGAATTGAAATGGTCTCTTGAGTTGTTGAGTTACAGTCAATTTCAGTTGTGAAGGAAGTTCAGAGTCTTAAAAGACTCAAGAAGTTGAGAGAGGGTGGAGTTACTACCTTGGCACCACTATTTTGATGCCAATTTGGTACTTGCAGAAGCGAAGACAGGATTACTGGCTCTTTCTTTATGCTGTGCCAGAGCAACTTGGTTCTGCCCACACTGTCCTGGTTGAAAGCAATATGAAATAGGAGGAAAGGGACAATAAGTTTCCATCTCTCTAAGTATCGTGGAAGATATAAAACAGCATAAGAAGTGGTATTTGCCTTTAATAAGCTTGCAACTGAGATAAGGAAAAAATCTCAATGGCAGTATAAGGTACAAGATAACATATTAAGAGTCAAACGTTAATAATTGTTCTGAGCCCAGAGAAAGCAGAGCCAGAGGGGACTGGAAGAAACCATCAGCTTCATCACAAGGTCAAACCTGAGTGGGGCCTGGGAGGCTGGCTGGGGTTGGTATGGGTGTTGGCAGGAGGTGGGAGGAGGTGTCTATCCAGCAGGGGGGTGGGAGGGTCAGTTTGACTGGAATAAAGCGCTCATGATCAAGAAGAGTCAGATGAATGTTTGGTAGATGCCAGGGCCTTAGATGCAAGGTCAAAGTGTTTGCAGAGTGAAGCAGGAGGTCTTTTACCATAATACTTGGGAGGAGGTGTGCAGGGTAGATTGGGCAGGAGAAACCAGAGAAAAAGAGCCCATTAAGAGGGTTAATAGACCCCATGCTAACTGCTTTTTTGTGGTTGCTGGTAAAAATGGCTATGCATCTGTGCCTTTATCTGTTTTCTGCAGGTTCAGCTTATAGATACACATATAATTCTCATGGAGGCTCTGTCCTTAGTGTCTGGGAGTTCATAAAAGGCAAAGATACATGACTGAGCTCTTTATGGGGACTGAAAAAGGGAAAGGGAGAGGAGAGAATATAGACCTTAAAATTTACCTGTGGGCCCAAAATTCCAGTGGGTGGCTTAATCTGAGGTAGGCTTACCTGGGATAAGCAAGATCCTATTAAGTCTGGCCAGCCTTTCATTTCTTCCTTGTGCACATTTTCAGCATTTATGCATGATCTTTCCTAATTATTAAGTAATCTATGCTATCAGAGAAGACTTTAATACTTGTTTTGTGTTATGGGCCAAAACCAAAACAAAACAGTACACTGAGTGAGAGATATTATTCTGGGTGATATCTTTGTTATTTGAGCTGGTTATAATTAATGTGGATTAACATAGTTAATCCACAGCAAGCATTAAAAACAAACTTACTTTGTAGTTGAAGATTTTATTAGTAAAAGAGGTTCCTAAATGTTTCCTCTTCAGCCAAGTCTCTTTAGTTATTATTGTAAACTCAGACTTGGAATTAATACAGCCCCTCAAATGCCTGGCTTTGGGGTCTCATTTTGCCATCTGGTTGGACTTCTATCTTCTTTCTAACTATCTTCTTTCCCAGAAATGATCATCGATTTCATTGAGCATTTAGAAGTTAAGGTGAAAACTATTTAAATATGTTTTTGAGGCTTAGTATTTGCTTCCAGGGTGATGCATTAGCTAATAGTTATTTTTGGTGGAAGCTGCCCCCTCTTATTATTGTTTATGAGTCTCTGTTCAGCTATTTTGAACTCTGGGCGACAGCATGTAGTACTTTGGAGCTACGGTGTATGGTGCTTTCAAACACACTGCTCTGGATTTCAGAGCAGAATCTGATTCAGTGAGACCCCACCCTGTAATAGAATTGGGAGTGGTTTGGGAAGATGCTATGTCAAAGTCTACCTTTGTATTTTCTATGAAAAAAGGATTTGAGGAAATGAACAGAATAACATCTTGGGTGAAATAAAATTCTTTTAAAATTTAGTTGGAGTAGAGGATGGATGAAGAGGATGGGAGGTATGTGATATTCACGGTGCAGATCCACCCATGAAGTGTTTGAGAGTTGCGTACCCTGTGTCCATCCCAGCCCTGCTTCTGCCCATGGCAGCCTAAGAGGAGGCAGGGCTAGTGCTGGCCCAGGCCAGGTAGAATGGGGTTTCACCTGTAAAGCAGAACTTCTAGACCACATAGCCCTTTTAGGGTGTGGAGAAAAGGGAACCCTCGTATGCTGTTGACGGGAATGTAAATTGGTGTGGCCACTATGAAAAACGGTATGGAGGTTCCTCAGAAAACTAAAAATAGATCTACCATATGATCCAGCAATCCCACTCCTGGGTGTTTATCTGAAGGAAACAAAAACACTAATTAGAAAAGATACATGCACCCATAACTGAATCACTTTGCTGTACAGCAACAATTAACACAACACTGTAAATCAACTATAGTTCAATTTAAAAAAAGAAAGGACACATGCACCCCTATGCTCACTGCAGCATTATTTACAGTAGCCAAAGTATAGACGCAACCTAAATGCCCATCAATAGATGAATGGATAAAAAAGATGTGATGTATATACACAATGGAATATTACTCAGCCATAAAAGAGAATGAAATCTTGCCATTTGCGACAACATGGATGGGCCTGGAGGGCGTTATGCTAAGTGAAATAAGTCAGACAGAGAAAGACAAATACTGTATGATTTCACTTTTGTGTGGAATCTAAAAACAAAACAAATGAACAAATAGCAAATAACAAAACAGAAACAGAGTCATAGATACAGAGAACAAACAGGTGGATGCTTGGGGGAGGGTTGAAGGGGGAGAAGATAAATAGGTGATGGAGATTAAGAGGTACAAACTTCCAGCTGCAAAATAAATGAGTCACCAGTATGAAATGTACAGTGTGGGGAATATAGTCAGTAATTATGTAATATCTTCCTGTGGTGAGAGAATTTAACTGGACTTATTGTGGTGGTCATTTTGAAATGTATAGAAATATCAAATTACTAAGGTGAGTATCAAGAACCAGCATAGTGGGCTTCCCTGGTGGTGCAGTGGTTAAGAATCCACCTGCCGATGCAGGGGACACGGGTTTGATCCCTGGTCTGGGAAGATCCCACATGCTGGAGCAACTAAGCCCGTGGGCCACAACTACTGAGCCTGTGCTCTAGAGCCTGCGAGCCACAACTGCTGAGCCCGTGTGCCACAACTACTGATGCCTGCACACCTAGAGCCCGTGCTCTGCAACAAGACAAGCCACGGCAATGAGAAGCCTGCGTGCAGCAACGAAGACCCAGGACAACCAAAAATAAAATAAATAAAATAAATTTATTTTTTAAAAAATGACTAGCATAGTGTTGTAGGTCAATTGTACTTCAAAAACAAACACACACATTCATAGAGAAAGAGATCAAATTTGTGGTTACCAGAGGTGGGAGTGGGGGAGGGGGAGTTGGATGAAGACAATAAAAAGGTACAAACTCCCAGTTATAAGATAAATAAGTGCTAGTGATGTAATGTACAACGTGATAAATATAGTTAACACTGCTGTGTGTTGTATATGAAAGTCGTTACAAGGGTGAATCCTAAGAGTTCTCATCACAAGAAAAAAAATTTTCTATTTCTTTAATTTTGTATCTATATGAGATAATGGATGTTCACTAAACTTATTGTGATAATCATTTCATGATGTATGTAAATCAGATCACTATGCTGTATACGTTAAATTTGTACAGTGCTGTATGTCACTTATATCTCAATAAAAGTGGAAGAAAAAATAAAAATAATGTAAAAAATAAGAAAGAAAGAAGGAAGAAGGAAAGAAAGAAGGAAAGAAAGAAAGGAAGAAAGGAAGAAAGGAAAAGTAAGAAAGAAAGAAGGAAAGCAAGCACATGGCCCTTATCGCCAGAAATGAGCAGGTGTAACCCAGATCCTGCCATGAAAAGCCTTCATTTCCCTGGGGCAAGTTCAGAAGGGCTCTTCATGCCCTGTGATGGGCTGACCAGCTGGCAGAGTGCCAGACCACAAAACCAGCGCCTGCCCTAGAAAAGAGAAGAAAGAACCCACCTAAGGCTCCAGGCCCCCAGTTAGAATTCTTATGTTGCTCAAAACTAAATTGATCACGTTTGCTTGACATCCCTCCCTCTCTCACTAGGATGAATTGATTAAAACACCAATGAGACCAGCAGAGATGTTCAATCTCCAGATCTAGATGAAGAAAATGTCTCTTGCATTTTACCTCCAAGCAACCTTTGGGCAGAGTTTTAAGTATTACCTATTCTCCTAAATTTCTGGCAGTATGAACTAGTTGACAGATGGACTGTCTCTGAAATGAATTTGTTGCAACATAAAATGTAACTGCTGTTTTTAGAAAGTTGAAGAAATAGTTGCTACTACAACCCTGTTCATGCCGCTAGAATACTATGCTGTTTTCACCCTTATTTGACACCTCCGTACTTTGTTCCCCTCCTGTTCTGTGGTATTTTTACAACACAAGCAGCTCCTGTTAACTTTTTTTTAAAAGGTGTAAGATTTTTTAAATGTGCTGTTACTATTTTCACAACTTTTATATAAAATTGCTTCGATGTACATATTCCTACTTAACTAGTTAATGGAATGCCTTGGTTTGCAGAGAATGAATTCAGGGGTGTCACACCTGCAAGACATATGACTGTTTGTGGCCATGCTTTAGTGATAGCAAAGCAGGCAAGATTCAGGGGGGCCTTGAGTGGGACATGTTTTAAATAATTGATCATGAGAAGAAAGCAATTGATTAATATCTTTCACTGGCAGCTCTATTTTTTTTTTTAACATCTTTATTGGAGTATAATTGCTTTACAATGGTGTGTTAGTTTCTGCTTTATAACGAAGTGAATCAGCTATACATATGCATATATCCCCATATCTCCTCCCTCTTGCGTCTTCCTACCACCCTCCCTATGGTCACCCTCTAGGTGGTCACAAAGCACTGAGCTGATCTCCCTGTGCTATGCAGCTGCTTCCCACGAGCTATCTATTTTACATTTATTAGTTTATATATGTCCATGCCACTCTCTCACTTCGTCCCAGCTTACCCTTCCCCCTCCCCGTGTCCTCAAGTGGCAGCTCTGTTTTTTTATGAAAGGAATCTATGCTTTTCCCTGGGCATATGTTAACTTTCAACCAAAGCAAAGACAAATGGAGCATCCAGAGTTAAAAACCTAAATAGAGCCTACTGAAGTTCGACCTTACTAATTGGGATTGTGTGATCATTTGGATGGGAAAGTTTTACTTTGCGCCACCAGTTAAAAGTATTTGCTAAGCTGTTAATATAAAACAGACCAAAAGTCTTTTTTAATTTTTAAAATGTTCACCTTTAGATATTTTGGGTTAAAAAGAGTAACTCCTTTGTCAAAGTGTAGTTTTCAAGAAGTTAAATACATGACTCTCATACAAATATGGAATGAACATGTACCAGAGATTTAGTCAACTCATTAATGAAGGAACTATCAGAATGTAAAGCTGGTTCAAAGGAGAACCAAAGGAATGGGTTTAAGGGCATTCAAGAAAGGATGTCGGGATAAGATGCCAGGGTTAGATATAAGACTGGTTAGCGGTCTAACAGGAGAGTAAATCTGGACAGAAATCATCTGCACATCTACCGGACAAGAAGCTACAAGTTATGGTTAATTTTCAAAGTCCAGGCTTTTAATTAGTAGTAAAGAGCTTGTCAAACACAGATCCAGTGCCCTGGGTCATGAAACAATTCTGTGTGGGCTGTTAATACTCCTGCATGACACTGGAGGAACATGCTTCTCTCCTTCACCTTGTTTACAAGGTTTGGATAATTTTCCTTAACATCTTATTATTAAAGTGAGCTTCTACCTGTATAGGCACCAGGAATAGACAAATTCTTAGAGACAGAAAGTAGAGTGGCGGTTGCCAGGGGCTGGGGGGAGGGAGGGAGAATGGGGAGTTATTGTTTTATGGGTCCAGAATTTCAGTTTTGCAAGATGAAAGATGTCCTGTGGATGCATGGGGGTGGTGACTGCACAACTATGTGAATGTGCTAAATGTCACTGAACTGTACACTTAAAAATGGTTAAGATGGTCCATTTTATGTTATGTGTGTATTAGCAAAATTAAATAATTTTAAAAAGTGAGCTGACACATAGGTATGTGAAGAAAAAGTTAACAATTCTTCATCCTACTGAGATAACCCATTTAATAGCCCTATGTTTGTCTTAACTCACTTTTCCTCGTTCATAAAAACATAAGTAGACTTTTTAAAAAAGGGATTATTAAAATTCTTTGTGAAATTTTCTCTTTTAACAATATGTCATGGACAGGCCTCTAGGTTACAGATATTGATCTAACCCATTCTTTTTAATACAAACTCCATAGAATAGATATATCGTAATTTATCCAACTATTGCTCTACTGATGGAAATTTGAGTTGTTCCCAGGTTTTGGGGTTTTTTTTTGCCAGTACACAAACTGTTATAATAAGGCCGTTTGAATACAAGAGAGTGATGCTGAAGGCCAGGACCTGAGTAAAGATGGCAAGAAGGCAGAGGAGGGAAATGGATCAAAGAAATGTTTTCTTGGGAAAATGGATTGGATTTAGTGGACAGTTGAAAATTTTGGTGTAAGAGTGGGAGAATGCATAGCGCTGCCATTTTATTAAAAGTGGGAATAGCAGAAGGTTTCAGAAGAGATGGCAGAGAAGCTGAGAGGGTAGAGTTTGTGTTGACAATGCTGTGTTTGAGTTAAGTGTGCCGTCTCTGCCCAGCTTGGGGAAGATATCACAGATAAAGACATAGATTTGAGAATCCTTCACACAAAGTCATAGTTGAAGCTCTGAGAGTGGATGAGACCTGTTCCCAGGGAGGCCTTGTATTCGAGAGGAAGGAGGTGACATCCATGGGAGTTACTTGCATTTAGGGGTCTGGCCAAGGAGACTGAGAAGTTGTGGTCAGAGGAGGAGGAGGAGGAACAGGCAAGTAAAGCCCGGAGAGGGAGGAGTCTGAGATTACGTCCCAACTAGTCCAATCTTAGGAAATGTAATAACGTTAAGTACTGTTAGGTCTGAGCAGTACGGACGTTCCCTCTCACTGCTTGCTGTGTATGCCTTTCATGACCCCTGCCTCTGTGAGTCTGTTTTCAAACGCTGGTTTCCTTGTGTATAAACCACCAGAAGCAGTGGTACAGTTTGGTAAGCCAATTTGGGCCACTGCTTTGAATTTAAGGACTAAGCCAAATCAAATGGCAAAGGGGCACAGTTTGATTTTAGTTTGGCATCTCTCAACAGTAATTACAAAGTCATTTTTTTAAGGCTAGATTAGGTTCATATAAACAAAGACTTTATTATTAAAGGAGAGTATGTGTCAATTTCACAAAGCCATGTGAACTAGAGAGGCTGCAGGGGTTCCCTAAGGAAGCAGTGAACACAGGGATTTCTAAAACATTTAGAATTAGCTTTGAAGCTGTCTCAACAATCTGTATTACCATAATTACCCTATTGCCACCAGATCTTTTTATAAAGGATCTGTGAATTTTTACATTCTGTCTACCTTAGGTGATTGGAAGGGAGACTGAAGGGAATTACTAGCAGTCCAAATGCCTTATTTTGTTACCTTTCATGGTTTTGAGAAATACCCAAGTTTGGAAGAGCAACTGAGTCATTGGAACTGCTTGACGCCACTGAAGAGTGAAATCAGTGGGAATTTGCCAAGTTTGAAGCTAGATTCAATTTATAATAATTCAAAAATTGGTTCCCAGTCTTATATCAGATACCATGGTTGGAGGTCCCTAAAGACGAATTAAAAGAAGTGAAGCTGAGGAGTCTTACCCATAAAGTGCTTTGTCATTTTGTGGGAAAATAAAAAAGAATACATAGAAAAATATTGAAGAAAAATCTCTAAGGTGTCCTGTGACCCTCAGGATTGTGTTTATTGTTGTTGAAGGAATTTGCAGGTAGAGTGAGGTTAGTCCATACTTGAGTTCTCTCGAGCCACAGGACCATTTGGTAAGGAGAAGGCAGGTGTGGCAACAGTGGGAGACTGGCAGGTTAGGGAGGCGGCAGGTGGTGAACGAGCTGGTTTCCAGGTAATGTGATCACAGTAGGTTTATATGGTGGTCATTTTCAGGCATGATGGACTCGGGCCATCATCTTGGGTTACTTGATTATAAATTGCAAAGAAGGAGGTCATAGCTGTGGAGTGTTGATCTAAACAAAGACAGATGAACCCACAGTGGAAAGCTTGTTGTAGGTTTGTGTCACCTTGAATATCTTTAGTAGTTTGCCACTAGTAGAGACTGCTAACTGAGGGTGGGGCAGTAAGATTCCATCAGAATCTTACTGTGCTCAATACTAGTTCATCTAGATGCGTTCATGTGTCATGGGAACTTATCATGTGTGCCAGTAGGTCCTTAGGAAAGCAGTTTAGTGACTGAACTCACCTCGTCCCTACCCCGGCTGAGTGCCCATACCAACTGCTTGCAGGAATAATCAGGACAAATCCTGGATTCTTCGCCCAAGGCCCTGAATTATACAGGAGTCATCCAACCTTGGGAATAGAGAGGTTAAGAATGGAGATTTCCAGCTTTGGTGTTGCTTCCCAGTCACTTGGCAGTGGAAAATCTTTACTCGCAGAGGCTGCCTTTGGCTTTAATTTTGGACCAGTTGCTGAGTCCTACTCTGGTCTTGCCTGAACATGCAGACCTGGAATCCCAGGACCTGCTTTTTTTTGCTGCATCTCCGTAATTCACAGCTGCACAGTTTTGAAAGAGATGCCAAAATCCAGACACAGCAAAGCAGCCTCTTTTGCATGTGCTGAGGTCCTGAATGACAGTTTTATCTTGGACATGTTCCCTTTTCTTTCCTCTTCTGCTTGTTCATTTTTATCTCTCTCTGTAATATATAAATAATGGACTTATCCTATTTACTGCACAGAGAAAATTAAATGTCTGAATTGTTTAGAACTATGGGAAAGTATTTCCAGAGTGTGAAAAAATAGACACTGGACATTTCAGCTTTTGGTGTAGTGGGAATTTATTACTCAGCTCAGTAACAGTTTTGGTCCAAACCAAGCAGTTGTGTGGGCAAGCAGTGCTTTCCTGAATAGCACTGCAAGAGACAGTTTTGTTCATATTTGAGACCGCATGAGCCAAAGGTATCTTTCCATCAAAGACTGATTATCTCTGAGTCTTAGACATATCACAGAAGCTGTGGAGCCCTAGCCAGTGGATTTTACTTGCATGAGACATTGCACAGCTCCCAAAGGGGAGGGAAACAAAAGGGGAGGGAGGCAAGAAAGAGAACTCAGAGCCCAACAATAAATAGCTCTTTGTACCAGTCCCCCCCTCCCAAACCCCATACTGCTGAGATCATAGAGTAAGTTAGCAGCATGCAGTAGAAGGCACTGCTGCCCAGCAGCTTGGCAGATGATGACCAGATGTGAACTTGTCTGTCCACAGTGTGTGGCTGTGACCTGGCCCAAGGGGGCTTCTTCATAAAGAACGGAGAGTATCTCTGCACCCTGGACTACCAGAGGATGTATGGCACGCGCTGCCATGGCTGCGGGGAGTTTGTGGAAGGAGAGGTGGTGACCGCCCTGGGCAAGACCTACCATCCCAACTGCTTTGCTTGTACGATCTGCAAGTAAGTGTGGCTTTCCCCAACAGAGAAGCGCTGGGTTCTGCTGTCAAAGCTTGGAATGTGCGCTTTGGTCTTCAGTTGTACTTAGTCTTATTTTTTTTTAGTATTTATTTATTTTGGCTGTGCCTGGTCTTAGCTGTGCCATATGGGATCTTTTAGTTGCAGCATGTGGGATCTAGTTCCCCGACCAGGGATCGAACCCGGGCCCCCTGCACTGGGAGCGTTGAGTCTTAACCACTGGACCACCAGGGAAGTCCCTTGAGTTGTACTTAGTCTTAAAATATCTGTTCTTTAAAAAAAATTTTTTTATTGAAGTACAGTTTGATTTACAATGTTGTGTTAGTTCCAGGTGTACAGCAAGGTGATTCAGTTATACAAATATACACATATATCTTTTTCACATTCTTTTCCATTATAGATTATTACAAGATATTGAATATAGTTCCCTGTGCTATACAGTAGGACCTTGTTGTTTATCTATTTTATATATAGTAGTTTGTATCTGTTAATCCCAAACTCCTAATTTATCCCTCCCCCTCTCCTTTCCCCTTTGGTAACCATAAGTTTGTTTTCTATGTCTGTGAGTCTATTTCTGTTTTGTAAATAAATTCATTTGTATCATTTTTTTTAGATTCCACAGATAAATGATATCATATATTTGTCTTAAAATATTTTTTCTGATGCACCTTTAGATGTTTTTATTTTCCTAGTGTGTTATTAGACTTAGTCAAAAAGTAATTTACTTAGGAAACTTTATATGTGATATCTTCCACTAAATAATGTGACTGATTTTAAGTGCCTTGAAACCAAATCTGAAAGCAGCTCTAGGTCTTGAGACATTTTGAGCAATGGAAACGTGGGAGGAAATGGCATAAATACTTGGAAAGATGAAGCTTATTTGGAAGTATCAGTTCTTATCAGATGAAGCTTATTTGGAAGTATCAGTGTGTGTGAGTGGGTGTGTAAAATAGTTGCATTTGCTCTATAACCAGGGAGAGCAAACTGCCCCATGGGCCAAATTAGACCCAATACCTGTTTTGTAAATAAAGTTTTATTGGAACACAGCCATGCCCGTTTGTTTATGTATTGTCTGTGGCTGGTTCCAAGTGACAGTGGCAGAGCTGAGCAGTTGTGACAGAAACCTTATGATCTGCACAGTCTAAAAAAATATTTACAATCTGATCTTTCAGGGGAAAAGTTGACAACCCCTCCTCTCTATCATCCACCAAGGTTAGATCTTTACTGCACAAAGCAGCTTGATTAAAACGATCAGTCAGAGAGAAGAAGGAAACTGTGTGAAGTGTGAGTGGAAAATGTGGTTCATTGTTGTTGTGTTTTGAGTGCTACACATTACAGAATTTACAATGGGTTCGATTCCTATAATGAGGAGACTCACCAATAAAGGATCAGCTACTTAATTGACCCATACTAATCAGGCAATCCCATGCCTTTTGGAATGGTGTTGATTCTGTGTGCTCCATTTTGCTATGCCTTTGTAAAAACTACAGTTCAGTTCAGTTTGTTTTGTTTTTCAGCATTTCATGTTTCTAGGCCAGAGGAATGTAAACTCTAGAAGGGTAAATACGATTTTGTATAATTAACTAACAAGATAATACACATGGATAAATTGTAATAAGATTTAGATGAAATATTCATCATCAAATTATTTTAATAACTTTATATAACTATTAGCCCATTTTTTAATTATATATATTTTTTAAATCATAATTTAAAAATTCTGGGTTAATGAGCTGAAATTTTTTCTGTATTTAATCAAAAGCAAAGCTTCCTCTTGACCTCTCCTTTTTCAGGCTGTAGCTCACAGCCCGGTTAAGAGCCTGCACTGGCATTCGGGAGACCCGAGTTCTGGTCCTGCTTCCTGGGCTGATTTGAGACCTATGTGAGCTAACTTTTCCACAGCAATTGTCTCATCTGCAAGGTGACAGGCTGTGAAATGGATACAAGTGATTCCCCAAACCTGGATGGTCACTGGAATCCTCTAGGGAGGGTCTCTTTAAAAATATCCGTTTCTAGCCTTTCTCCCTCCTAACTCATGATGATTTAGTAGTTTCTGAAGGGTTACCAAGGAGGAGGAGACTCGGTCAGGTTGGAAGGCGCTGGCCCAGGTAAACTCCGAGAGCCTTCCTGATCTTGGCCCCGAGAGATCATTGCTTCAAGTTGGTAACGGACAGACATTCATCAGCTGTAGCCCTGTCCCCGCGTGTCTGAGCCCGCAGAGAGGGGCCCGCTGTTGCTGCTCTAGTGCTACTGCCACTGCTGCTGAATGACGCCAGTTTCCTCTGCGGAGGCGGCCTTTACAGTTTACAAGTTGCATTCATGTAGAAATTAATTTAACCCTCTGAGCAATTCTGTGAGGTCAATCAGGAATTAGTATCCCTACTTATGAGTGACTTTGAGACCCAGAGTGTAAGGGATTTTCCCGGTCCCTCACATCGCAAGGCCAAGATTTGAACTCAGGTGTTCTGACTCTAAATCCAGTTCTCCTTCTATTACAAACATTCAGGCAAATATCAGAAGGAAGTGAACCCAATGGGCAGAGGACGTAGGGAAATGAAGGGGGGTCATTTGTGAAATAACAAAATTCAGAATTCAGAAGACCTGGTCGCGTTGTTGAGAACTGGACTCTGGTTTGTCCCATGGTGGATCTGTGTGGGGTTCAAGTTTAAAAATATAAGCTTAGATGAGATGCAGGGCCTGGACTAGGGTGAAGCCAGGGAGGGTCCTGGGCGCACAGTTTAAAGGGGCGCTTACTCCCGGGTCATGCGGTGCCCCTGACAGTGGGGGCCTCCTTAGATGCTTGGCCTCAGGTGCCTCTCTGCCCTCACCCTGGTCCTGGCCCTGATCAGAGGCAAAGAACCTGAGCTTATTGTGTCTGTGGACCCTTCACTCCCTGAGGGCCTCCTTACAGAGCAGATTGGAGGCTTGCTTGGTTTTAATTAATAAGTGTGAAGCGATAAGCCTGTTGGTATCCACCAGAGTGTGACTTTGATTATTAAAGACAGAGCAAGTTCTGAGTTGGTGGATACCACCTGCACCTGCCTGTGGCTTGGTCTCCCTAGCTGGTCAATCCACGCAAGTTGCTTAACCTCTCTGGGCCTTATCTGAGCAATGGAAAGTAACACGGCACCAGGAGAGGAGAGGAGAGGAGAGGAGAGACCACCTCAGCTCAGCACTTCTAAAATTTGGCGGTGTGAGAGTTTAAAACTCTCCTTGATGACTGGCAACAAGCACATTTGTGGAGTTAAGTCCAAATTTACTATCTGTGCGTGCATTTTGGTTAATCACCAACAGTTAGGCGGCCGAAGGGCAACTTAAAGCAGCTGTGAACGTAAAACATGTCCAGAAGCTTGAATTTGTTCTTAAGAAATTGCTTCTGACCCAGATGTGTGGGGATGTTTGGCTTATGAGTTGCAAATTTCCTGATTGACAGAATCACACATTTGAAAACTCACGATGAAGATCATTGGCACATTGGTCAGTTGCAAGAAAGTAGGCATGGAACCTGTCACATGGCTATTAATTAATGACTTTTTTTAAAGCTATCTGCCTGCTGAACTGGGAGCAAAAGAAACTGGTAACGTACCTGAAAAGGCAATATTTTTGCAACGTGTGCTGTTATTGATGAATATCTAATGTGAAAGGGAAATATCTTTCTGAAAAGAAGCTAATACTAATTTTTAAACAGATATTTATAGCATCTTCGTATTTCTCCAAGTTTATAAGGGACTGGGGCCCTAGCACTGTGAGATATTTAGTTCGCCCATTCAGACGTCCAGGACAAAGTCTAATTTAGCATAATTATCACATTGGTCCAGGGAACTTAAAGAGTTAATGCTTGACCTGTAACCAGTTCTCTTGGGGGAGGGCCTTAAGCTTGAATAGGAATCCATGGCATTTAAAATATTTCTTCATGGAGGTGTTTCCATTTGGAAAACGGAGAATTTTACTGTGTGTGCCCTGCTAGGTGACTTGTTGGAACATCCCTCCGCTAATGAGTGGAGGTAAATGGTATCATTTTACTATCTGGTTGCCCGTAGAAGCCGCGCATTCTCCTTTCCTCTCAAAATGAGGCACGTTTGTTTGTTTGTTTGGACTGGATCCAGCTGGCTGGCTTGCTTCAGGCTGCATTTCAGATGGTTTGTCTGGTGCTCCTCTTTGAAGCAATGAATCGGTACCGGAGGCCAGCAAAGCAGGAGTGAGGAAGAGGAATGAAATTGCCGCAATAACCTTGAGGGCCATGTCTTTCTGTCTCCAGGCGCCCGTTTCCACCCGGAGACCGAGTCACGTTCAATGGGAGAGACTGCCTTTGCCAACTCTGTGCACAGCCGATGTCTTCCAGCCCTAAAGAAGCCTCCTGCTCTGGCAGTAAGTGCCCCAGCCACCTGTTGACATGAATTCCTTCATTCCTCAAAGGTAGCTTAGGCAGGTACCTTCCTTTTTGAGAAACTCTGGTGGCGGGAGCCAAGAGTAGGCCTATCTAAGGCATTTTCAATTGTAAAACGTGATGCGTGGAGAAGCCTTCACTAAAACCCATGCAGTGAGAAGCATCTCCCTTATTTCAAAAGGACAGAAATAGAATTGGACATCACACTGTGTATTTTGATAGTAAATGAAGGAAAAAGAATTATAAACTGTTACATCAGAAACGCCCCTCTCTGGTCATGGAGGTTAAGCTGTGAGAGCATTTGGTGGTGATGTGATTGATGTCTCTGTGTATTAAAAAAGCTATCCCCCACTGTGCCTTGGGCGAATGTGGTGGTTATTATTTACTCTTAAATAATTCTTTATTCTTTATCACCCTTAAGTATTCTTTATTCACCTGGAGGGTTTCTGACATTTATTCATTGAACAGATAAATTGCTGAGCACTTACAATGTGTGTGTCATTCACACTAGAGATACAGGCGTGGACAGAACATACTCAGAGTTCTCAGGAAGCTTATTTTTTAGTAGGAGCAGGTAGACAATGAATGCATATACAAAAATATCTAATACATGAAGAAAATTAAAGTAGGAAGAAAAAGCAGGGCAATGGGTCTGTGTTTGTATGGGGCAATCAGGGAGACCACTCTTAAAAAGTGTCACCCAAGGCGAGATTGGAAGAAAGTATGGGACAAGCCAACCATACATCATGGGATTGGTAATTCTTTTTTTTTTTTTCTTTTTTTAATTAATTAATTATTTATTTATTTGGCTGTGGTGGGTCTTCGTTTCTGTGCGAGGGCTTTCTCTAGTTGCGGCAAGCGGGGGCCACTCTTCATCGCGGTGCGCGGGCCTCTCACTATCGCGGCCTCTCTTGTTGCGGAGCACAGGCTCCAGACGCGCAGGCCCAGCAGCTGTGGCTCACGGGCCCAGTTGCTCCGCGGCATGTGGGATCCTCCCAGACCAGGGCTCGAACCCGTGTCTCCTGAATTAGCAGGCAGATTCTCAACCACTGCACCACCAGGGAAGCCCAATTCTTGATGACAAGGCTTGTCTGACCTGTGTGAATCCAAAGAAAACCCACTTCCTTCCAAATAAAAATAGTGGCCAATTGCAGTATTTCTTGTAGTAAATAACATTGGGTAGGTCAGTTCACTCTGAAGTGAGAGGGATTCTGAACTCAGACAGCAAGCAAGGAAGCTCTCCTTCCCTCTGTTTCCTGGGGCGTTAGGACCTGGTCTAGAGGTTTGCCTAGGTTTCTGTGGATTGTGCCCGACCTCAGAGAACAAATGCCTTTAAACCCTGCCAGTCTCAGCACATAAGAATGAGATAAGCCCCTTCTGCTCTGGAGGAATTTCTTGTAATTTATAACAGCGCTTCCAAATCTTCCTGTTAAAGTAGAAGAGTTATACCTGTTAAAAATAAGAATGTTATGACCAAAAGTATTTACATAGAAATTGGATTTTGACCATTGGGAGAAAAGAAGAAAATAAATGTATTAGTGCATCTTATTCAACACACATGATCAGATCCTTAGCATGTGGATTTATATGCCCTACTAATAAATAACAAGCAGCCTGGGTAGGGTAAGGGCTACAAAACAGGACACTATCCTAGACCCCTAATAGGGTTTCAAGTCCCTCACTGTGCTTACCTACTCTGCCCCATGCAGGTCATTGGGAAGGTGACCTAGGTTGAGAATAGGTACCCCTTGCTTGAGAGGGCTTGCTTTGAAAGTATGTTACCAAAAAACTTTGCAGGAATTCTTCAGTCTAGTTAAGAAAAAGAGGATGTTATGAGTCCCAGGATAGGATGACAATCTATAAGAGAAGATCACGTCCGTAGGCCTATTATAGGACTGGCTGCATCCTCAAATTCAGTGGAGTCCTTTGGTCCAACTACCTTTCTTGATAGGTGAGGATATTGCAGCCCACGAGGATATTCAAGGTCACACAAGCTATCCAATAATAAGGTAGGGTTAGAGGCAAGGCTTCTGACTCCGAGTTTGGGGCTGTCTTTTTGTTTCATGTAATACTCCTCATTGTTTGGTTTAAGAAACAGAAGGAGGATATTTTTAAAGGTTTCCAGTCCTCTTCTTCCATGTAATTTGGAAGCATATTTCCTAATCATAGCTCCACCAAAATGGTTATTCCAATTTTTATCAAACATTGTTTTGCTTTATCTATATTTTCTTGTTTTATATGACATAGTTGTTATGCACATAAAAAAGAAATTAAAATTCTAAGTATAAAAATGTATCAGACTCAAATTCATTACATTTCTAATGCTAGATTTAACAATTATTGCATACGTGCAAATTGTTGGACCAAATCATATTTTCTCCTTTGCTCCCAATGGATGAAATCCCTTTTCTCTGTGCAACTGCTTTGGTCAGAACATTTTGATTTTCGACAAGTGCTTGTCTATTTAGATAAGTACTCAAATAGCATTTCTGGGACGTGTGGGTGTGGGTGTCTGTCAAAAAGAGAGCTCTTATATATGGATACACACATGCAAAATACCCAAAGGAGGCAGGCACACAAATACAAGAGCAAGTGAATTTTCAGCAAGTTTCTGAAATTCATTGGAGCGTAATTAGAAAATACTTGGTTATTCTTTGTAATTCTTTAAGAAATGCCCTATATTTTAAAACTATACTGATGTTACTTTGATTCTTATTTAAAAAAAAAAATTTAACTTGGCAAAACTTCCTAAAGAAAAGCAAAAAATGAAACTTTTCTTTGATAATGTTCACAGTGTTGGTGAAATAGATCAGAGAGCCAAGGTCCTCTTTTTCCTTTGAAATGTTCTTTCACAAATGAGTTTGCTCTTCTGAACCGAAATTTTATTTCACGTTCTGTGGCTGGTTTTCCATAATCACTGAATAGGAGGTGAAGACAGTGTGAGAGGGAGAGAAGAAGTGAAGAGTGGCCCATGGAAGCAAGTCAATGATGTGATGAGAATTAACACAAAATAGGCTCTGTTTGCGCTTACTCAGTAGAGGTGCAATTTCAGCCACTCAGAGGCCACCGTGTCTGTGTTGCTCTAATTTAGGGAGACGTCCCAGTGGAGTGCCTGTGATGTCTTGGGTCCTCTGCTTGGTGCTTTCTTCCACATTACAGTAGTTCTTCTCACCTTTATTTTA
Organism: Balaenoptera musculus; assembly: GCF_009873245.2. NCBI lineage: Eukaryota > Metazoa > Chordata > Mammalia > Artiodactyla > Balaenopteridae > Balaenoptera > Balaenoptera musculus. The sequence goes on from NC_045800.1 coordinate 15,973,040, forward strand.
TTTTCTTCTTAAAACATTTGCGTAGTACTCACTGTGATCAGCACTGTGTAGCTGGTGTACAAATTTTAACTCATTTAATCCTCAAAACCACCCTATAGGTTGGTACTAAAACTATCCCCTTTTCACAGATGAAGAAACAAAGGGCCATAGAGGTTAAATAATTTGCCCAAGGTTACACAGTGGTAGAGCTGGGATACAAACCCAGGCTCCAGATGCCATGTTACTGTCCCGGATATTTATTTCACAATGTAGGTATCACTCTCTGATTTCCAAAGATGGGGGGTGCTGAGCCTTGGAGCAGTGACCTGACTTGTCTGCGGATTTACTCAAGTGTCTGCCTGCAAGGGCTGTGTGCTTTCTATGTGCCATAGTTGCCTCCCTGGTGTAGCAAGGTTTGGTGAATAGAAACCATCAGGAAGTTATTCATAGAAACAAACTACTTCAATTAAGGATTATTGCCCTTGAATTAGTAAAAACTGTTGCTGCACCCAGTCTAATGCAATTTGAATTCAATAAGCAACAAACATTATATAACATGGAGATAATAGTAAACATTGCCTCACAGGGTTACAATGAACATTAATTAAACTGCTTTTATAATTGATAAAAAAAATCACTTGCCTATGTCTAGCTGATTCATACTTTAGAAATAAAAATGTATGTCCAGAAAGCATGATGCTCTCCCAGAAGTTTATTGACACTCCTTTAAGGCCTAACTTCACTCCATTCTTCATGTATCTGCCAGTAATTGAGGGCCTGGTTCTTTGGTTTAAGGAGCCACGTGAGGGGGAGTCTGCGTGTGACAACCTAGAGGGTAGGGAATCGGGTTTGGATGTTGCTTCCTGCACGGCTCGGGTCTATTTCAGGCACCCGAACAGAAGTGGGTTGCTGTCTACGATCACCCTTTCCATTTCAAAGGGTGTCTGACTAGTGTCTGATTGTGTGTGGGTTTGGCAGATTGATGCGATGAACACCCCCACACACATACATCCAAACGCATCTTCCTCTCCTTTACCCCCTCTGTACAGCATGGCCATTGTTCCAACTTCAATTGGAACTCCTAAGGTATTGGGGCAAATGCTCTACTTGGACTGAATTTAAATCATTTCAGATAAACAGTCATGTGCATGTTTTCAAAGGGGAGGAAGATTTTTCAATTATTTTACTTTTCTATTTGGTGCAATAGCTTTTAATAGTTGCAAGATAATTTTTCTTTTATCTATGTTCTCTCTCAAAAAAACATTTGTAGGTTGAGTGGGATTGTCTGCTGAGGCACCTACAATAGGTGGAGTGGTGATGATCTGACGCTGGCACCTGACTGCCTGGGTCAGGCTGTGGCTCTAGCCATCTCCCGACCTCTCCATCCTCCATGTCCTCTTCCGTAAAATGGGATGGCAATAGGTACCTACCTCGTAGGATTAAATAAGTAAATAGATAAAAGTACTGGATACTTATAAAACAAAAACTTACTGTTCAGGCATTGACTTCTGAATTTTTGTGTAGGACAATCTTTGCTTTTTGTGACTATGCTTTTTTCACTCTACCGTTCATGGTGGCTGTCTTTTCTGTTCATTGGATATTTTCCACCAGTATGTAAAACCAGTGAAGGCAGGAACACGTGCACACATACAGCCCATGGATTGTTGGGTTTTGACTCATGGTGATGGGTTTTGACTCATGGTGATGGGTTTTGACTCATGGTGATGGGTTTTGCGGCAAGGTCTTCAAAACAGATCAGCCCCGTCTTCTTGAGACACTTTCTTCCAGTAGGATAGGACAGCAGAGGAGGCTTGGCAGGCCTCTGCTAAAGAGTATGGGTTCTGGACAGGTTGATGGCTTGTTTTTATCCCAGTTCTACCACATACAGGCTGTGTGGCCTTGAGAACTCAATCTCTGCCAGCGTTTCTTTGCCTATAAAATGGGAAACAATAATAGTTCCTTTCTCATTGGGTTGTTGTGGGGATTCATATAAGTAAAGTACTTAAAAAGATTCATGATACCTAATAAGCTCATCCAAATGTTAACCATTGTTCTTTAAGGAAGTTACGAGACTAGAACTTGAGCTTAGAGATAATTTAGAATCAGAAAGGAATGGAAGAAGAGAGCGTAGCACACTGGTTTCAGATGTGGGCTCTACCTTTCAGAGCGCTTGGGTGTGACTCCTGGTCCTGCTTCTTCCCAGCCATGAAGTCATGGACAAGTTATTGGATGTCTCAGAACCTTCATGCTCTCATCTGAAAATCAGAAAATAGCTACTCCTAAGGGTCGTTATGGGAATTAAATAAGATACTACTACGTGGGAGGACAGTCTAAATGTGGGGAGGGTACTTGTAAAAACAGCACAGGGGGAACCCAAACAGAACAAAGGCTTTGTTCTTCCACGTCCTGAGAAGAAAAGCTGGAAAGTTAGAGCAAGGGCGCCAGGTCTCTGGAGGCTTTGAGGAGTTTGGCAATGTGGAGCTCGGCTTAACCTGGAGGACAACCAGATGAAAACAATGTTCTAGAAAGATTAAGGTGGTAATGGCAATAGTGGTGCGCAAAATCAGTGATTTGACATCAGTGATCAGAGCTGGGGAGACCATTGGTTGTGGGTACAGGTAATGGCTGTGAGAAAAGGTGAGGAAGATGAATGAAAGGACTATATGTCAAAGAAAGATATGGATGTCATTCATTCATTCAAGGAGCATTTCTTTGAGCACCTACTGTGTTCCTGGCACCAGCCAAATTCTTTACTGCACAGTTAACACCATGTATTACGGTGATACATTTGTCACAATTAAAAAACCAACATTGGTACATAACCTGTTGCATTTTAATTGTTTAAATGTGTGCCCACCTCCACTACCAAGTTAATGAACTCATTAAAGATAAGGACCCTGCTGTCTTTCTCTCTTACACAAGGTCTAGCACATAAAGCCCTAGATAAACATTCCAGAAATTGAATCAAAGCCATCTTTATCTCTAAACAGAGCTAGTAACAATCGTCTCTTTTTAAATGGGTTTAAGTGTTCATTGTAAAACAATACAAATTTTACAGAAAAGTACGAAGAAGGAGATGAAAATCACCCGAAATCCCATCACAATGAGATTACCTCTATTAACATTTTGGTGGACATGCTTCTGGATTTTGCTCTAAGTGCTATAGACACATGTACAACTTCGCATAAATTCTTCCCATAGCATTTTGTTCATGTGTCTTCTCATCAAACATCATTTGTTCTGTTGAGTGTCACACAAAAGATTGAAAGCTTTGAATTTGCTTAGGCTCCCTGGCTACAGGGCCAGGTCACAGGTGTCCCGGCCAAAGCTGTGCTTTGCATTTCTATTGTGACAGTTATTACCACATAGCTCCCCTAGCTCTTTGCAGCTTTTTCTCTCCAACCAGACTATGAGCTACCTAATGACAAGGTCTTTTTTTTTTTTTTTCCCTAAGAATAGCACTGTGCACACAGCAAGTACATGAATGTTCATTTAGTGGGTAAATTGATGCCATCCCAGGAGAGCCTTTCAGGTAATAAATCTCAGCTCCCAGGTCTGGAATGTTGAGTTCTGAATGCTACTTGAATGACGATGGTGACAATGGCTTTTGCGGTTTTGTAAAATTACATAGTACAGCTTGGGTGCATGAGGGCAAGGTGTATTGGCATGTTTAAACGTTCATTTTCTCATCTTATTTACAAGTCTTTCCTCTTATTTAATAAATGGGGAAGGAGCTATTGCTTTAGATAATTTGGCTGATGACAGCATCACAAGGTTTTTTTGATTTGGGTGTTTTTTTTCAGTAGAAGTGTCAGGGAATGTATTTGCCAACTTTGAGTGTGAGGTTAGAGAGGCCTCACCTCTCTGGGCACTTAAGGTGCCAGCCCCTGGCCTGGAAGGACAGGGTCTAACCTGACATGGCAGTTCCAATATTGCTCTACTGGGTACGGATTAGACTGTTGAGAGACTTTCGAATTGACATAGTAGCCAAAGATTCATTGCAGGAGGACAAGGTATGTTGCAAAAAGGAACATTAATATTTAGATTTTTCATACTGAAACCTGTTACAATTATGAGTCAGACATAAAGATCCCAGAGTGACATATCTTTTCACTTAACCAGAACCTGGATTATCTCAGTTGCAAGAAAGGAAGAAAAGTTCCCACCTTATAGGGAATGGGTCCAACTAAGGGGCAAAAAGGGAAAATGGGTACAAAAAAATGTTTCAGTGGTTGGCAAGTTAATGGTATTTTGTTATTTGCTGTTTTCATTTCACTAGATACGTCTTTTATGTAATAAGACCCATACCTTCTGACAACTTATCAGTAAAACTAGAATTTTAACGATTGGAAGAGTGGTTATTCCCCAGTTTAATTTTTCAGCAGCAGTAAAGATTTAGCTGTTCAAAGGACTGCTGTGTATGTCTATAGTTGTATATTCCTATAGACTGTCCTCAGAGGGATACTGAGAAATTACTCTTAGTGCTTATCTCCAGAAGAAAGGGAGCGGTAGCAGGGAGATAGGGAAGGAAAGGAATTATTTTTACTACATGAAAAAAAAAAAAGTTTAACTGTGTGTATGTATTACCTATTTAAAACCAAAGCAGGGCTTCCCTGGTGGTGCAGTGGTTGAGAATCCGCCTGCCAATGCAGGGGACACGGGTTCGAGCCCTGGTCTGGGAAGATCCCACGTGCCGCGGAGCAACTGGGCCCGTGAGCCACAACTACTGAGCCTGCGCGTCTGGAGCCTGTGCTCCGCAACAAGAGAGCCCGCGATAGTGAGAGGCCCGCGCACCGCGATGAAGAGTGGCCCCCGCTTGCCACAACTAGAGAAAGCCCTCGCACAGCAACGAAGACCCAACACAGCCATAAATAAATAAATAAATAAATAAATTAAAAAAATAAAACCAAAGCACATCAAAAATAAAAATAATGTTAAATTTAAAAAATAAAAAAAAAGGGACTTCCCTGGTTGTGCAGTGGTTAAGAATCCACCTGCCAATGCAGGGGACACAGGTTCGAGCCCTGGTCCGGGAGGATCCCACATGCTGCAGAGCAGCTAAGCCCGTGCGCCACAACTACTGAGCCTGCCCTCTAGAGCCTGCGAGCCACAATTACTGAGCCCGTGTGCCACAACTACTGAAGCCCACACGCCTAGAGCCCGTGCTCTGCAACCAGAGAAGCCACCGCAATGAGAAGCCCACGCACTGCAACGAAGAGTAGCCCCTGCTCGCCGCAACTAGAGAAAGCCTGTGCGCAGCAACGAAGACCCAATGCAGCCAAAAATAAATAACATAAATAAAAATAAATTTATAAAAACACAAACAAAAAAATAAGTAAATAAGTAAATAAAAGGCCCTTTCCAGACTGGAGTCTCACTGCAGTTTGCCCTTGCTGTGACCTTCAGTTGTGTATGTATTAAGTGACTGGTCACATGAGGAAAGTACTGAAACTGACATTCTACCCTTTCTTTTCTTCTTTCTATCTTCGGAATAGAGTCAATGAGCTGATGTTGGCTAATGAGTACTGGATCTGAGAAACTGGCGTAAAACTCAAGTATGATTTCCTCTTTGGCAAGAGCCCGGTTTGCTGGGTGACCGTAGCCAGTTAAAGATTTATCATGAAACTCCTCACCAGGTTAAAGTTTACAACTTAATTAAGGAAATCAGTATAAGGGCAAACCTTCTTGGTACAGATTTTTTTGACTGAAATTCACATAACATAAAATTAACCATTTTAAAGTGAATGTTTAAGTACATTCACAACATTGTCCAACCACCACTTCTATTTCCAAAACATTTTCATCACCCCAAAAGAAAACTCTATACCCATTAAACAGTTATTCCCAGCTCACCCCTTCTCCCAGCCCCTAGGAACTACCAATCTGTTTCTGTGTCTTCACCTACTTTGGACATTTCACATAAATGGCATCATACAAGTGTGGCCTTTTGTTTCTGGCTTCTTCCACTTAGCATAATGTTTTCAAGGCTCATCCATGTCGTAGCATGTGTCAATATTCCTTCCATTCAATTCCTGCTTAATAGACTCATAACCAATTAATGGAGAGGAAAGGCAAACAATCTGGCTCCTTTTAATAAAATTTCCTATTCAGATCCTGGTCATGAATATGAGAAAAAACACCCCAATGCTAATCAAAGGAGGGGGCTTCTTGACCTTGAGAATTCATAATACTCCTATCGGAATTCTGTGAGCACTGGCTTAGGGGTTAGAATTGGAAGTTTCAAATGTGCAAATGGTCTGTATTTGTAAAAATTATGACCAAAGCTATAAGTATATATGATGTACACTTTAAAAGAAGGAAAGATGGGATTGATTGCCAAATATTAGATAATAGAGGGCTCAGAAGATGACTGTTCCTGGTCCTGCCTACAGCTTTCCTGATGAGGCTGATAATCTGCTGCTGTTACGGCCCATGAAAACTTGTTTGTTGTGCAGTATTGTTTTCCCAAGACAACAAGAACCTTCACCTAAAATAGCAGGTCAGAGGCTGCTCTGGCTTGTGATGTTTCCATCATGGCCATCAAGATAACAAAGGGAGCAGCTAACCTAGGCAAGGACATGGGTGATTGTGCAAAGTCTGGTTCAAGGTTACATATTCAGGCAGCCCATAACCTTTTAAAATAATTCTGCATCATTTTTAGTGAATTTGAGATATAAATTATTGAGAGCCATAAGATGGCAAATACACCGCACCTATGTATTTGAATATAAATAAATATGAATGTTCCAATTCCCCTCAGCCCCAACCAGTATTTGTCTTGTGACCCCCATGTATTGCTTTTTGGCAAATGGCAGCGTAGAATTTCAGAAGTTAAAAAGTACTTAAAAAACTAATTCTTGAAAAGTGCTTAGCCTAACACATTTGCATTTTGCCCTCTATCTGTCCTTTCTTTTGGTGACCTCATACCCATGGAATTTGCCGTGACATGCTAGAAAGGAAAACTGCAGACTCATGTCAGTAACTCGACACGGATTGTGGCCGGTCAATAGTTGTCAACGCAGATGTCTGGTTGGAACTTGGCAACACTGAGCAGCACAGGTGAAGAGCAGACATTCAACAATGTCCACTTGCTAGATGGACGCTCTTATCACTACTAAATGATGTGGCCTTTTTAGTCAAGGAAGGGTTTTCAAATACCCAAACCCCAAACCCCTTATACCTTAATGATGTTAAAACTGTAAGCCAAGTCTTGTTAAAAAAAATAGCATAGGGAATGTCTGGATTTTTTTTAAATTGATGGGTTACAAATTCAAGGGCCTACAAAAAAAGGGCCAGGCTGGTAACATAGGTGCATATGCTCAGTTCAAGCTTGAAAACAGGTGGCAGTGGACACTTAGACCCTAGGGAGGGATGCAAACCTTAGCAAACTGAAAACATCTGTCCTGTCTAGGGTGGGCACCCACTACGTGCCTCCCACAGTTATTCCCACGAAGGAATCCACGTGCCAGAGGCTGATCAGACGTGTTGAAAGCTTGTGTCAAAGGCAGCTTGTTGACCTCACAGAATCTGACCCATGTTCAGGTCACACTTCTCTTGTCTCCGCTTTCTCTCTTTTTGGGTAGAACAGCTGTTCTCTGGTATTCTGCATTCACCATTTTATTACACAAGGTCATGGGAAATCCACATCCTGTGGGAGACATTGAATGACAAGATATGATGTCATTAAATTCAGGATTCAAGTTAGCCAAACCCTGGAACTTAAATTGGGGGGTTTTGTTTGTTTGTTTTCCCTAAAGCTCCTTATATTGACTCCTGGCCAGGGATAAAGTGCCTCTAGTTAACAGTCTATTAAAAGGACACCACTTGAATATAGAGTCTCCAAAATCTTATTCTACTTTCTATTAATAACAACCTATGTCTGTTTTCAGTGTATTTTTTGCTTTGTTTGCCTGGTGTGTCTTCTTTCTGCTGAAATAGATGTGTCTGGGACAGATCTTGTTACGCTTTTTAAAAATTATTTCTTTCCTTCTGCCACATCTCCTAGGCTAGAATGAGAAAAACTCAAAGTTGATGACTAATGATGTGCAATTTTTGACATGGAGTGATGTCTCAGATACATTGTTCCTTTCTAAGAATGTGTACATTCAACATGCAAAAAGTATATATAACATGCATCCATAATAGATTTAAATTAACAACAACAAAACACCCAGCAAAAATTAATTACCCAGGGGCTACGGGGAATGTTGAATGTTCGTTTTCTCTCTTTCCAACTGCTCAGTTGTTATTATTTTTTAATTTGCAAGCAGGAAAGCAAGGACAGCTTCTGGTTCTGGATCCCGTTTGGGCCATGTGGATTCCTTGCCCTCTGTTCTTCTGATCTGATTCATCCCAGGGCTGGATGGAAACCCAGAGGGCAGAGCCCACCCAGGGACAGCTCGGGGAGCAGGAGTTCCTGAGGGTTCCACCTGTCATCCAATTCCCAGATTCAGATGGATAGAGAGGTCACCTGTGGCCCAGAACCTGCTTGGGAAAAAGAGAAGGAGCTGGGAAGAGAGTTGGTAGAAATATATGCTAAGAGGAAAGAATTAGTTCATTCATTTTTTTTTTAATATAAATGTATTTATCTATGGCTGCATTGGGTCTTCATTGCTTCACGCGGGCTTTCTCTAGTGGTGAACAGGGACTACTCTTTTTTTTTTTTTTTTTTTAATTAATTAATTAATTTATTTTTGGCTGTGTTGGGTCTTCGTTTCTGTGTGAGGGCTTTCTCTAGTTGCGGCAAGTGGGGGCCACTCTTCATCGCGGTGCGCGGGCCTCTCACTATCGCGGCCTCTCTTGCTGCGGAGCACAGGCTCCAGACGCACAGGCTCAGTAGTTGTGGCTCACGGGCCTAGTTGCTCCGCGGCATGTGGGATCTTCCCAGACCAGGGCTCGAACCCGTGTCCCCTGCATTAGCAGGCAGATTCTCAACCACTGCGCCACCAGGGAAGCCCCGGGACTACTCTTCATTGCGGCGTGCAGGCTTCTCACTGCAGTGGTTTCTCTTGTAGAGCACAGGCTCTAGGCACGCGGGCTTCAGTAGTTGTGGCACATGGGCTCAGTAGTTGTGGCTTGTGGGCTCTAGAGCGCAGGCTCAGTAGTTGTGGCTCACGGGCTTAGTTGCTCTGCAGCATGTGGGATCTTCCCAGAGCAGGGCTCAAACCCATGTCCTCTGCCTTGGCAGGTGGATTCTTAACCACTGTGCCACCAGGGAAGCCCGGTTCATTCATTTTGATTCAGTCAGAACAGAAACAATGGCTCTCTCCCCATCCATCAATTCCTTGATCTCCTCTGCAGCCCCCTCCCTGGCAAGCCCTGCTCTGGCCCTCCCAGTATGGTTGATCCATCTTCGCCTCCTGCCCCCAAGATGCCCAAAGACAGGGAGACCTGCAATGAGAGACATCACTCTGCATAGGGGACAAAAAAGAGAAAGCTAGGCTTTAAAGACAACGCTGGGGAGATGGAGAGAAGATGGGGGTGGGAGATTTGATCTCTGCCTAACTGTCTTCCCGCCACTGGGATTCCTCTCTGTGTCACCAGACATTGCTCTCTGCCTCCTCCTTCATTCTTGAAATACAGTCCATCCCTGTTATTTGCAGATTCTGTGTTTGCCAGTTTGCCTACTCGCTAAAATTTCTTTGTAACACCAAAACAAATACTCCTGTGCTGACCCAGCAATCCCACTACTGGGCATATACCCAGAGAAAACCATAATTCAAAAAGACACATGCACCCCAATGTTCATTGCAGCTCTACTTACAATAGCCAGGTCATGGAAGTAACCTAAATGCCCATCGACAGATGAGTGGATAAAGAAGATGTGGCACATATATACAATGGAGTATTACTCGGCCATAAAAAAGGAATGAAATTGGGTCATTTGTAGAGACGTGGATGATCTAGAGACTGTCATACAGAGTAAAGTAAGTCAGAAAGAGAAAAAAAATATCGTATATTAATGCATATATGTGGAACCTAGACAAATGGTACAGATGAACCGGTTTGCAGGGCAGAAATAGAGACACAGATGCAGAGAACAAACGTATGGACACCAAGGGGGGAAAGCGGTGGGGGGGGGGGTGGTGGGATGAACTGGGAGATTGGGATTGACATGTATCCACTGATGTGTATAAAATGGATGACTAATAAGAACCTGCTGTATAAAAAATAAATAAAATTCTAAAATTAAAAAAAAAATACTCCCACACTTTTCTGGTCATTCACAGACAAGCGCAGAGCTGTGAAAAATGTGAGTAGCCGACTTCACCTGCTCCTAGCTGACCTGGAACATGGGGACACTCTGCCTTCTTCTTTCAGCTCTTACACTGTAAACATGTGTCCTCTTCGAGGTCTATTTAGGGCAGCATTTTTTGTATTTTTGTGCTTTTTTAAATTGTGGTAAGATTTTATAACATAATATTTATTGTTTTAACCATTCATAAGTACACAATTCAGGGGCAGTAAATACGTTCGCAACATTGTGTAACCATCACCACTCTCTACATCTCAAACTGTTTCGTCATTCCCAACAGAAACTCCGTACCCATTAAACACAAACTCCCCCTTCTGCCCTCCCCCCCAGCCCCTGGTAACTTTTGTACTACTTTTCATCTCTATGAATTTGACCACTCTAATTACTTTATATAAGTGGAATCATGTGGTGTTTGTCCTTCTGTGTCTGGCTTATTTCACTGGGCACAATGTCTTCGGGGTTCAGCCATGTTGTGGCATGTGTCAGAACCTCATTCTTTTTGTGGCTGTATAATATTCCATTGTATATATATACACACCACACTTTGTCCATTCATCTGTTGATGGACTCAGGTTTTTTCCACCTTTTGGCTATTGTGAATAGTGCTGCTACAAACATGGGTGTACAAATATCTGTTCCAGTCCCTGCTTTCAGTTCTTTTGGATATATGCCCAGGAGTGAAATTGCTGGGTTATATGATATTTTTGTGCTTTTTGTTGCTGATTTCACTGCTTAAAATGCCCCAAACGTAGTGATGAAGTGCTGGCTACTGTTCGTTCCCGGAAGGCGGTGAGGTGTCTTATGGAGAAAATATGTGTGCAACATAAGCTTCCTTCAGGTATGCGTTATAGTGCTGTTGGTTATGAGTTCAGTGTGAAAGACTCAACAGTATATAGTAAGTGAAGTGTCTTGAAACAGAAACAAAAAAAAAACCCTATATCTGAAATGATTTTGTGTCTATTTTTCATCCACATGTATAGCCATGAACTTATGTGCTTATCTTTGTTGATGACAACTAGAGTTTCTTTTTTTATTCTCATTTTTAAAGAGGGATTCCAGGGGAAGCTTGAATTTTCTGGAACTTATATGGACAACAGTATCAATACTGAAACTTGATATTTTTATTCTTAATTTTTAAAACTTTACAGTAAAGGAAGCAAATACTCTGAATTGACTTAAAATCTCTATGGACATTTTATAACATCTCAGTATCTAAGCAAGCATCAATTAAATGAGTGAAGTCTCTCTCTAGTCCCTCCTACGATTTACATTATTTTCACGATGATTCTCTGTACCCACAAGTGAACCTCATGCTGCAGCTCCATGATGGCTGTTTTTGCTCATTGACAGCAGAAGAGGCAATGACCAGGGGAACAAATGCATGGTTGGAGCTTTAAACCCAGAAAAGCCCCGTAAAGGCCTGGGTTCATGTTCAAGTGCATTTGAGAACAGTCGATTTCCACTCTGCAGTTAATGGGGAGCTGTTTATCTGTGTGACCTTGTGCAAAGCTTGGGCCCACCCTGGGCCTTACTGTCCTGTGTGCAAAATGAAACTTTCACACCAGAAGTCTTCAAAGTCCCTCTGGAACTTTGTGTGGATAATCGCTGTCCCTCCAGGTTAGCGGGAGCCCCAAGGGAGGACTGAGATAACGTATGCAAGATCTTTTCAAAGTTAAAGCGTGAATAATAACAACAACAATAATAATGTTAATAGGACGATGATGATTGTGGAACCAGAGAAACCAAAATGCCTTTTCCAGAGGCTCACAGTGGGTCTTGGTTATTTGTTAAGGGGAAGATGAAATGCAGGTTTTCTGAGATTATTGCAAGTGTGAGGACAGACATCGATTGTTTACCATGTGCCCGACACTCTGCTGGGGGATTACACACATGTTCTCTCCACTCTCATGACAGCCCCAGAAGGTAGGTATTGTTCATCTGCCCGTTTTACAAATGAAGAAACTGAAGCCCAGTGTTACCCTAGCTTGCCAAGGTCCCTTGGTTCCGTGTCAGAGCTGGAATTTGACCCCAGGTCTCTTTGCCCCTGAGGTCCTTAATCCCTATGCGTTGTACAATCAGCGTATAGAATGGGCCAGAACACTAGTGGGACAAAACAGTAGTCTTATTTTTTTCTGTTGCTACCTTTATTATCCTCTATCAGAGCTCCCTTTCTCACCCTTAATAACATCTTAGGCAGATCCCATAGCTTTCTGGTCACTTTCAGCTCTTAAAAAGTCCAGTATAGTCGAAAACTTTATTCTCACGTCCACATCAGAGCTGCACCCTTTTCCCAGCTCAGGCCGGACCAAAATAGGAGACCTGCAGTGAGGAGGGGGCACAGCCTCTTCTACTTCTTTACTCCTTCCTGTCCGGCTTGTGGCTCCTTGGGAGTCCGGGCAGAGGGGAGGGGGATTAGAGGTACAGAGGACAAGGTGTTGTAACTGTTGTCTTTCAGCTAACTCTAGGGAGAATTTTTAATAGGACCCATTTTGAGTTCCTTGACAAAAGTGTGCAATTTCTGGCTAACCTGTTTCAACAGACCCCCTCCATCCTCCCCAGCCTCAGGTCCTACTCCTCATAACCTCTTACTAATGCCTAGCAGGCAGCTTTCTCAGGTGGGTTCATTCAAGATGCTTGGGCGTGGGTACCAGCCACAGGACACAAGTGCATCCCCAGTGAGCCAAATGGTGGCCATGCACACCTCTCCCACTTCTGTCTTCTCCTTAGCCTGCCATTAAGAGGAGGGGCTCCAGCCGGCTTCCTGCCTTCCAAATCTTCCAGACTTAGCAGGCTCCAGACTTTTCGTTCATGAACGCTACCAAGCTCCAGGACAGTCCGGTCAATTTGTCCCAAGAACTCTAACATCAAGCTCCTCATGGATCCACAGGAGCACCAGGGCCTGAGCACCCCCACTCAGTAAACATCTAGGTGGGGAGCGGGAGGCTGGTCCCCCCCCTCTCCCGGGGTCCTCTAATCCCTCTCACAGCAGAGGGGAGGGAACACCCCATTCCTGCTGTGTGGACAGCTCCCTGCCCACTCTCCTCCATGCCTTTGTGAATTTCTGATTTCAGAGGTAGGGAGGCAGTAGGGGTTGAGAGTCATCAGGTAGATTCTACTATCTTTTGGTAAATCCGGCAAGGATGTTCCTAGCCACCTGCTCTGGAAGACGGAAAATTTATCATCATTGTTTTCAGCTCTAAGATGATACATAGCCCCAAATTTCAAGACACTAGGAAAAGTCCCATTCCATATTCTAGAAGCTTTGGTCGCAGATGGGTGGCTACTGTGAATGGCAGCTTCCACCTCCACTGATGGTTCTAGACATGACAGAAGCCTGGGAAGGCAGGGATGATTGGGAATTCAGTTACCACGAAGTTCCCTTTTCTGTAGCTCCATTTCTCAGCCTTCTGTTCCAGAAAATCATCTTCACAGAGTAAGACATCTTTTTGGCTCTTACCCTTTCCAAATGGGAAATTCTAGGAAGGCAGAAATCGTTCTTAAAAAGAACATAGCTATCCAGGCTGACAGGACCTTAAAGGCAGCCCAAGTGATGACATCTTTCTTAACATCATGAGAACACAGGTTTCCTTCCAGAGAGCCATTTGTCACCTTCTTCGACTTAAGTACTTTTGAAGCCCAGGTGTCCATGGCCCTATGCCGAAAAAAAAAAAAAAAAAAAAGAGTGAGATTAAAGGAGACAGACAGGATCCCTATTCTCAAGGATATTTATTAACTTTGAACAAAATGATATAAATATGGAACCAGGTGTGTACATGGATATTAGTTTAACTTGGACATAAGTAGCCAAATCCCTGCTTTTCTCTTGGCTCCTGGTGCCAAGAATGAAAGGCTTGGGGGCAGAGCGTTTAAGGCTGTTGTAGTTTTCTTCTGTTTTCACATTTGGTCGTTGTGCGTCCCTGATAGAAGACCAGCGAGTTGCTAGAGGGTTTGATTTCCTTGATGCTGCTCCATATTCACCTATTTCTGACTTTGGCAGTAATTCCAGCGCCAATCACCAGCTTTCTATATTTATCAGCAGCTGCTTCAGTGATGTGGAAACAATTTTCTCAACAGCTGAAAAACATGAAGATAGAGACGAGGACATTTTGTTCTTTATAAAAGAGCTTAGTTGGAATGAGCATAGGAGACACAAACCATCAGCACAAATCTTTTTATCTCAGCATCTTTTCCACTTTCCCCAGCGTGACATCAGGATTAAGGGGAGTATAAAGTTTTGTCCAGAGAGGAATGAATGTGTAACCTCTGTGGAATACACTGGAATACTTTGAATCAGCTGGGCCAGTATCCTACTTTCCAGGAGGCCATCTTTGTTGATTTGCTTGATTTATGTCTTAAGGTTTGGGATGAAGGAGCCTCATCCCCAGCCTTTACTTCCAGCCCAGTTTCACCAGCTGGCTGGCTCTAGGTGGTCACACTCGGTGAATGCTTCTTCATGAAACATAATCAAGGTCAGTTGAAGAACATGTGCCCTCCGTGGAACACTGCAGGGTGTAGAGGATCTGAGAGGTTCAGGACACCACCTGTGAGGTCAGAGGCTTCCAGACTGCAAGGCAGTTTGACTCCATGACTGTGAGGAATAATAAAGATTGTGAAAAACAACTACTGTTTCAAAACAACTATGCCATGTCTATAAAACGCTCACACGATGCCTGGTTCACCAAAGCTCTCAGTGCAGAATGATCAGAGAGGTCATTATTGCACTCAAATTGTCTCAGCAGCTGTCAGAGCTCTGGGGTATCTGGGCATTAATGTGCTTATAAAAAGAGCAAGACAGAATCAAGAAACCTGGTTTCTAGTCCCATCGGCTGCTACCAAGGAAAGGGGAACCACGTGGAGCGCCCAACAGGTACCAAGCATTCTAAGTGTTATATGAAGCACTTCACGACGCAGAGTTTCTCTTCTTCCTCGCAGCAACCTGAGAAGTGGGTCAGCATTTCCCAGATGAAGAAATGAGGGGTCAGATAGAATAACTTTCCGAATTAGAGCCCAAGTCTTCCTAATCCTAAAGCCAGCCCTCTCGCCGTCCCTGCACCTTTGATCTCCCTCAACCCCAGTGCTATGCAGGGGAGATACCAACAGCCCCCACCGACCTTCTTGAGCCTGACTGTCTTCAGTTGTAGAATTGAAAACCCATCTCTAAAGTTTATTTTCTGCTTTAATAATTCTATCAACCAGCATCTTCCGTATTATTTTAAATCCTTATTGCCACCTAGTGGGCATAATCTAATCAGAAGAATGAAGAAAATTTTCAGTTCACTTGGATTAAAACCTGCCACTTCATCTTAAATCCATATTGTGCTCCTGACCTTTAAAAATTGTATTTATGAGCAAATATCATGGCCTTCCTTTTTTTTTTTTAATTTATTAATTTATTTATTTTGGCTGTGTTGGGTCTTCGTTTCTGTGCGAGGGCTTTCTCCAGTTGCGGCAAGCGGGGGCCTCTCACTATCGCGGCCTCTCCCGTTGCGGAGCACAGGCTCCAGACGCGCGGGCTCAGTAATTGTGGCTCACGGGCCCAGCTGCTCTGCAGCATGTGGGATCCTCCCAGACCAGGGCTCGAACCCGTGTCGCCTCGCATTGGCAGGCAGATTCTCAACCACTGCGCCACCAAGGAAGCCCCATTTTATCTTATAGTAAACTACCAGATGAGTGGTCCCCTTTGAAAGATTTTTGGTGAGTTGCTGGGAATCGTGTAAATCCCAGCTTTTAAAAAAAATATGTAACGCTTTGTGACCATATAATACACACTCAGCTTATAATGGGCTATACTTAAAGAAATTCTAATCTGCAATATTCATAACTTGTATAGTAGATATACTTTTAACTTTATAAATATTTTGCTCAGCATTTTTTTACATTCTCGTGATAAAAAAATATGAGCTTATGTTATGCATACTGTTTTACAGCTTGCTTTTTTTTTTTACTCAATCTATTTTGGACATCTTTCCATGTCAGCACACAAATCTACCTCATTCGTTTCAGTGGTATGTAGTATTCCATTATTGACCATACTGTAATCAATGTAACCAGTTTCTCATTAATGTCCACATAGGCTATTTTCAGCTTTATTGCTACAAAAATGTGGTAGAGGATGAATATATATTCTTCAGGGGATGGACATACACATACACTCACATGCACATTCTTTTGCAAATTTATTTGTAGAATAAAATCTTAGACATGAAATTGCTGAATATAAAGGTTATGTAAATACCCACTGACCAGAGGTCACCAGAAGCACACCTGTAATCAATAAAAAAAAAAAATCAAGTGTACTTAACAAACCACACCAAGGGAGAAAACGAGAAGAATTGTGAGCTATCTCTGGATGACATTTAGAGGAACTTTTTATAGGATTTGGGCTTGTGCTGGGTACTGTTAGGGAAGTTTTTCTAGAAGGAGAGAGAATTCAAGTTGGGCTAGAAATGTCATTCTTAGTACAGGAGCAGCAGTCACAGATGTGGTCAGAAAAGGGGTGTGTGTAATCGTTTTGTGTACCGAGAGGCACATTTCTTTATTCCGTGAGTGTTTTTTATGATCAGTTGGGGACATCATGAGCAACGTGCCAACAGTGCTTTCTTTCACTTTCTCAGGTACGTTGATTTTACAGAAATTGCTTTACAGAAAGGTTGTACCAATTTACAGGCAGACCTCGGAGATACTGCCTATTCGGTGGGATCAGTTCTAGACCACCACAATAAAGCAAATACAGCAATAAAATGAGTCACATGAACTTTTTTGGTTCCCCAGTGCGTATGGAAGTTATATTTACACCATTCTGTAGTCTATTAAGTGCGCAAAACATTCTGTGTAAAAAAGCAATGTACATACCTGAATTAGAAAATACCTTATTGCTGAAAAATGCTAACCATCATCTGAGCCTTCAACGAGTCTTAGCGGGAATATCAAAGATCACTGATCACAGATCACCATAACAAACATAATAATAATGAAAAAGTTTGAAAAATTGGGAGAATTACCAAAATGACACATGAGACATGACATGTGAGACATGTCAAAAGAGACATGAAGTGAGCAAATGGTTTTGAAAAGATGGCGCCAATAGACTTGATTGAGGTAAGGTTGCCACAGACCTTCAATTCGCATTATATTTGAAGCACAATAAAGTGAAACACAATAAAATGGGGTACGCCTGTACATTCTTCTGGGTTCTCTTAAATATTCCATTTCCCTAACAACCATGTTTTTAATAATCAGAATAAGGGCAATTGTAATAATAGCAAATGTTTATAGAGCTCTAAGTCCTTTATTTCATTGATTCCTCATCAGAGAACTTGAGACAGGCACTAATAGCATCCTGGCTTTCATATGAGGAAACCAAGACTTAGAAAAGGGGAGAACCGGCCTGGGTCACGTGGCTAGCCAACATGAGCTGGGGTGCAGAACCAGGTCGTCTCATTCCAGGGCCCACACTCTTTACCATGAAGAAACACGTTCTCCTCTGTCTGCTTCACAGGAGCCTGTCACGGAGAATCGAAAGCTAAGGAATTACGAGCCATTGAATTGATGATCACAAATCTTCCGAAGTCTGGTTTAGGCTGATAAGGAAGTAGAGTCCTGTTTACAAAAATGAGACTTACGGGCAGCCTTCCAAGAGTCCCATACATAGTGTTAGAGACGCATCCAGCATGGGGTGCTTAGCTACTCACATGGGCCCTCAATTAATAAAGGCCGATGAGAGCTTTCTTAAAATCACAGCCAAGACGCTATAATTAAATATTCTCTGGGCCGGCTGGAGCTCAGAGGGTATTTAAATCACCCCCAAGGAAATAAAGTGATGAAGGACCTCCATGCCCTTGGATCCACGGAGGTTTATGACGTTCCCATCCTGTGTGAGGATGGGGCCTGCGAGTCTGCTGGGGAAGGTTTCGTGCAGGGAGAGAACGCGGAATGAAATTGTGCTTAAGTAAATATTTATTGAGGGTGTGGTGGGTGCACACTGGGGTTCAGAGCAGGCCTGCATGCTTGGATTTAGCAAAACAAACGTAGAGTAACCACTGGTGGCTGCTTTTTTCCAGATTGTGCTGGCTGTGGACGAGATATCAAGAATGGGCAGGCGCTTCTGGCTCTGGAAAAGCAGTGGCACTTGGGTTGCTTTAAATGCAAGTCCTGCGGGAAGGTCCTCACCGGGGAGTACATCAGCAAGTAAGACTGGGGCCTGGGGCATGGATCCTTTCAGCAGGGATGGGGCCGTCTTGGGCCCTCTGTAGGCCCTGCTCTCCGGGTCTCCACCCCATCCCATCAGACATAATGAAAAACATTCACATCCCACAATCAATATGAACTTTTTGCTATAAAACTCTTGAAGAGAATTTTATTCTTCTGTTGTTGCCTACTATAAGTTTAATGAAATATTCATCATTGCCTAATGTAACAATGAAGCTGACATGACTGTAGGCTGTATGTTGTAACCAATTAAGCATTTAGTAATTTTACTTTTGCTAATTTTTTTTTCCTATTTGGAACTAGTAAACCTTTACCCTCCTTCCAGGTCTCAGACATATTTGTAGACCCTGCCCCCCCCAAAAAAAACACTCAGGGTCTAGGCACGGAGCCCATTAGGACCACCAGGAAATAGGTTCATTAGAGTCAGATGCTGGTGTAGATAATAAAGCAGGTGAAGTTTTTGTTTTTGTTTAATGTAACCTGGAAAAACTAGATACAGTGGTTACCTTTCAAATTAAGGAGGAGGGACTTCCTCGGTGGTCCAGTGGTTAAGACTCCGCACTCCCACTGCAGTGGGCGCGGGGTTTGATCCCTGGTCAGGGAATTAAGATTCCACATGCCGTGCAACCAGGCCAAAAAAAAAAAAAAAATTAAGGAGGAAAGAATGAGCATGGAGCGGGGGGAGGGTCCAGTAGCAGTGAGGGAAAATTGTCCCCTATCCACTTTAAAAAATGGTCTCCAACCAGCACCTATTCAAAAAAAATTTTAATGAATTTAACGCAGGAATATAGTGAAACAAACAAAAGAAGTAGCTTAGGCCCCACCCCCTAGAAATCCAATTCTGCAGGTCTGGGGTGAAGCAAACACCAGTATTAGAAAGGGAGAAACTGCACAGGTGATTCTGATGCACAGCCAAAGCAAGAAGAGAGAAATGCTCGGCCTTTAACACTGACGGCTGTGCAGCGCTAGGTAACTGGGCTGAGTGGCACGTTTTAACTCTTCCATGCGATGGCACACATAGAACATGATATTTTTCACTGTGTCCTGAGGGAAATGAAGGAGGTTGCAGGAGGCTGAATGAGAGGGGATGAGGAAGAGGGACCCTGGGACCACAGCTGAAGCCCATCTGGCCTGGTGCTGCAAGAGAGAGAGACTCCAGGTTTTTGCTAGTTAGGTCTGAGGCAGTACGGGAATCAGCAGCCGTAACCCTTTGGCTGTTATTTCCACGTGGCTTGGAGAACCTCAGCGTTCTCTCTGGATCATTTGGTTTTGTGGGCTTTGACCCTGTCTGACCAGGTCTCCAGACACGTGAGTGCTGGGTGGGAGAGAAACAGCTTCTGCTACCGTTCTGTGCAGGAGGGCGGAGAGAAATGGGGTCTGGGTGTCTTTCCTGCCCTCGGCCTTCTCAGGAGCTGACGCTGTTTGTCCTGCAGGGATGGCGCTCCGTACTGCGAAAAGGACTACCAGGGGCTCTTCGGGGTGAAATGTGAAGCCTGCCACCAGTTTATCACTGGCAAGGTCCTGGAGGTAAGTGACAGACGGTCTTCCCTCAAAGCTCCCGTCATCTTCCTCAAGGCCCTGGAAAATACACGGGGGTCTCTTTTCCCATTTTTTTCCATCTTCTTCTCACATGTGGAGGAAAGAGTAGTTGTAGATGACGAATCGCTTAGAGACCTACTGTGTGGTGCTGTGTTCTCGGGCAGTGCCTACTGAGTGCTCGTGTGCAAATTGGAAGGATGGGGAATTTGAGGGAAAAAAAGAATGAAAAAGAGTCTGTTAGGAATTATGTAGTAGGAAAGGTTATATTAAACTGTTCTTTTTTTTAGAAGTCAGAAAAGAGGAAATGAAGAGCGTGCTAGAGCCATGTGTGTGGGTGGTACACCTGTGCGTATGTGTGCCCGCGTGTCTGTATGTGCGTGTACACGTGTGCGCCCTTGTGTGTACACGTTGGAGTGTACAGACTCAGGGAGCAGAGGCCCCACATTGAAGCTAAGAGAGGAAAGAGTCATTGGAGGTGAGGGCGTAGACTTCCCCACCCTTAGAGAACCACATCCTGTGTGACCCAGAACGCCCTGTGGTCCAGGCTGAGCCGAAGCCTGTCAGGTTCAGGTGTGACTGCCTCGCACCAGGGAGCGTGGTTCCTGCTTTCTCAGCAGCGGCCCCACCAGCTTCTGCCTCTGGGCTGAGCCGAGCTCCTCCTGGGCCGGGGCCACCTGTGGACATGAGGCCAGAGGCCAGAGAGTCACTGCCTGGCTTCTCGTAGGCCTGTGGGGTGTTAGCACATTTCCCATGGAAGAAGTAGAGATTGCCTCACACCCGTCCCGCGTCTCAGGGCGGAGAATGTGCGCTGAGCAGAGGTGAGTCAGGACGCCCGGTGGAGTCCTTGGAAGGTAGCTGAACAACTTGTCACATCGCTTCAGCAAGACACCAGGGCACTGAATCCACTTCATCTCATTCAAACTTCCCAGCAGGGTATGTTTCAGGGACCCAGGACTGAATCCGAGAGTCCCCCAAGGTGTCACTGGGCAGCTTCTGTGGGATTTTACCAAGTTTGGGGTAGCCTTCCTAATCCCACAGCAAGCTCTGCAATGCCGTCCTGTCCGTGAAGTGCAGAGGGGGCTGACGTTGGCTCTGTGCTGAGACCTAGTCCAGCTAATCGGATTTGGGAGATAAGGAAGTGCGTGTTGTCAATGCGGTTGCCTCTGACTCAGGGGAAGGGTGTTTCGGGAAGAAGGAACAGCAATGGCAGAGGCTCAGAGGCAAGCACAAGCACAGCACACCCAAGAAACAAAGTCATTTGGGCAGGAGCATGGCTGAGAGAGATGATGCTGGAGGAATGGGAGGGGCCCGAGCGTGAGGACCTCGAAAGTCACATTCAGGAGTTTGGCTTTACCCTAAGAGTGGTGCGAAGCGTTGAAGTGATTGTGGCTAGAGTGTCATGTGGCTGGATCAGACTGTTGTGTGAAGAATAGGTGGGTGTCCTCAAATGCATGCGTGTGCCCCCATGTTCACAACAGCTCTGCTCCCAGCAGGCAGAAGGGAAAACAGCCCAGGAGTCCATGGATGGATGGATAAACACAATGTAGTATATATAGACAATGGAATATCGTTCAGCCTTTAAAAGGAAAGAGTTCTGATACAGGCTACAACATGTATGAACCTTGAAAACATTATGCCAAGTGGTAGAAGCCGGTCATGAAAGACCACACACTGTATGCTTCCATTTAGATGAAATATCCAGAGGAGATCGACCCCTAGAGAGAGAAAGCAGATTGGTGGTTGCCTGGAGTTCGGGGTAGGGACGGGGGATGGGGAGTAGCTGCTTATTGGTACCCCCTTGGGGCAATGAAAATGTTTTGGAACTAGATAGAGGTGGTGGTTGCACAACCTTGTGAATGTCCTAAATGTCACAGAATTGTTCCCTTTAAAATGGTTAATTTTATGTTATGTGAATTTCACCTCAATTTTTTAAAAAAATGGTGGAGACAGGGAGGCCAGTTAGGAGAGCTTTGGACACCAAACAGTGGTGGCACTAGCTGGAGTGACACCTGAGAAGTAGATGCCCACCAGCACACACACACAGCCGGGGGGCGAGGAGGAGTTTTCATGGCCTTTCCAATAAGGCTTTTATTGCCAGCCCAAGGATACTTCAAGGCTGGGTTTGGGGCCCAGGGTGATGCACATCCCTAGGAAAGCTATTGGAGAAGATGCATGTGACCCATCCAGAGGGTAGCTTAAAATCCAGCAGTCTCATCCCAAGACACAAAGTACAGTAGTCCTCGCCTGTCCTCTGAATGTGCCCCTCGTCCCTCCACAGAGTGAGGAGCTCTGAGTGGGGCCTTACAGCATTTCCTTGGCTTCCCAAGTTTGATCTGCTGCACAGGTCTGAAATAAACCTGTAGAGTTGGGAGCAATTAGGAAATTTCATTTTAAAACAAGATGGAGTGTAGACTTACTGTGATGAACCATGTGTAAAAATACCGAATCACTATGTTGTACTCCTAAAACTAATAGAATATTGTCTGTCGATTCTAATTCAATAATAAACAAATAACTAAAACACCAGAGCTATAGCAAGAGAGGCGGGAAGACAGTGAACGCAGCCCCCAGCTTGAGCACCACATTTGTAGACAGCGTGGATGGAAGCAGCTATCTCCTCAGGCCAAATGTGGGACTATGTCCCCCAAGAATAGTTAGGGAGGCAAAAGGGCTGGTGAGGGGTGTTGATTATCTTCAGATTTAGTTCAACAGCTGTAGGAAGGAATATCTACAGTAAAACTAGATGCTGTTTTGAAGACACATGCTGTTTTGAAGACACATCTGCTTACTCTGGTTTCTCCCTGGAGGCCCGAGTATTCCAGTGTTTGCAGGGGCTGTGAGGGCCCCTCACCCAATTGGCTTCAGGCCTCCGTGAGGGCCATTGATGAGGACGAAGCCTGGGACGCTTTCCACACAGACCCGCAGAGGTGGGGCTTTTGGGAGCAGGTTGCAGCGGGGTTCTGGGCAGATTCAAGACCCACCCAGTGGGTGTGCCATCCCCCTCAGATGGGTGTGTGATCTAGAAAAATGTGCTGCACAGTGAACAGCTGACATGTGACAGCTCGTGAGTCAGCCTGGCTGGGTTCCTAGCACAAAACTCTGCCCTCCTCCCTCTGCCTTTTATTCTCTGACCCACTGTAGGTAAAGCATGATGATTCTGGATTTGCTGTAAATACTGTAATCCTTGCTTTTTGGGGTGTTTTTTTTTTCCTGTTTTTAACATTATGGTAAAATCCACATAACATAAAATGTACCATCTTAACCATTTTTAAGTGTACAGTTCAGTGTATTACATAGATTCATAATGTTGTGCAACCATCACCACCATCCATCTCCATAACTCTTTATGACTTTGAAATCTGTACTTATTAAACAGTAACTCCCCATTCCCCTCTCCCCACAGTCCTTGGCAGTGACCACTCTACTTTCTGTCTCTATGAATTTGACCACTCTGAGTGTCTCATATAGGTAGAATCATACAGTATTTGTGTTTTCCACTGATGGGCTTATTTCACTTAGTATAATGTCCTCGAGGTTCATCCATGTTGTAGCATGTGACAGTATTTCCTTCCTTTTTCAGGCTGAATAATATTCCATTGTATGGATGTACCACAGTTTGCCTATCCATTCTGTGATCTTTGATTTTTTTGGTTATGTTTCTGATTGATTTTATCCATAGAGATTATAAATGTATTATTAGTTCCCTGTGTCTTTTGTAACAGTGGTGGCTTAAAACCGCAGAAACTTATTGTCTCACAGTTCTGGAGGCCAGAAGTCCCAAACTGAAGTGTTGGCAGGGGCTGTGCTCCCTCCAAAGGCTAGGGGAGGGTCCTTCCTTGCCTCTCCAGCTCCTAGTGGCTGTGGCTGCATAACCCTCATCCCTGTCTCCATCTCCACAGAGCCTTCAACTCTGTGTCCTCTCCTCTCTGTGTCAAACCTCCCTCTGCCTTTCTTTTAGAAGGTCACTTGTCATTGGATTTGAGGTCCACCCGGATCATTCAGGATGATTCCCTCCTCTCAAGATCCTTAGCTTAATTACATCTGTAAAGACCCTTTCTCCAAACATTCACAGGTTCCAGAGATTTGATGTGGATATATCTTTGGGGGGGGCCACCAGTCCAGTAAACCTGGGAAATTACACAAGTATCATCCTGGTGAAGGCTGGAGCTCTGGTGTGGTTTTTTGTTTTTTTTTTTATCTCAACAGGTTTTATTTATTTATTTATTTATTTATTTTTAAACATCTTTATTGAAGTATAATTGCTTTACAATGGTGTGTTAGTTTCTGCTTTATAACAAAGTGAATCAGTTATACATATACATATGTTCCCATATCTCTTCCCTCTTGCGTCTCCCTCCCTCCCACCCTCCCCATCCCACCCCTCTAGGTGGTCACAAAGCACCGAGCTGATCTCCCTGTGCTATGCGGCTGCTTCCCACTAGCTAGCTATTTTACATTTGGTAGTGTATATATGTCCATGACACTCTCTCACCCTGTCACAACTCACCCCTCCCCCTCCCCATATCCTCAAGTCCATTCTCTAGTAGGTCTGTGTCTTTATTCTCATCTTGCCACTAGGTTCTTCATGGCCTTTTTTTTTTTTTTTTCCTTAGATTCCATATATATGTGTTAGCATACTGTATTTGTTTTTCTCTTTCTGACTTACTTCACTCTGTATGACAGACTCTAACTCCATCCACCTCATTACAAATACCTCCATTTCATTTCTTTTTAATGGCTGAGTAATATTCCATTGCATATATGTGCCACATCTTCTTTATCCATTCATCCGATGATGGACACTTAGGTTACTTCCATGTCCTGGCTATTGTAAATAGAGCTGCAATGAACATTTTGGTACATGACTCTTTTTGAACTATGGTTTTCTCAGGGTATATGCCCAGTAGTGGGATTGCTGGGTCGTCTGGTAGTTCTATTTGTAGTTTTTTAAGGAACCTCCATACTGTTCTCCATAGTGGCTGTATCAATTTACATTCCCACCAACAGTGCAAGAGTGTTCCCTTTCCTCCACACCCTCTCCAGCATTTATTGTTTCTAGATTTTTTGATGATGGCCATTCTGACCAGTGTGAGATGATATCTCATTGTAGTTTTGATTTGCATTTCTCTAATGATTAATGATGTTGAGCATTCTTTCATGTGTCTGTTGGCAATCTGTATATCTTCTTTGGAGAAATGTCTATTTAGGTCTTCTGCCCATTTTTGGATTGGGTTGTTCGTTTTTTTGTTATTGAGCTGCATGAGCTGCTTGTAAATCTTGGAGATTAATCCTTTGTCAGTTGCTTCATTTGCAAATATTTCCTCCCATTCTGATGGTTGTCTTTTGGTCTTGTTTATGGTTTCCTTTGCTGTGCAAAAGCTTTTAAGTTTCATTAGGTCCCATTTGTTTATTTGTGTTCTTATTTCCATTTCTCTGGGAGCTGGGTCAAAAAGAATCTTGCTGTGATGTATGTCATAGAGTGTTCTGCCTATGTTTTCCTCTAAGAGTTTGATAGTGTCTGGCCTTACACTTAGGTCTTTAATCCATTTTGAGTTTATTTTTGTGCATGGTGTCAGGGAGTGTTCTAATTTCATACTTTTACATGTACCTGTCCAATTTTCCCAGCACCACTTATTGAAGAGGCTGTCTTTTCTCCACTGTATATGGTTGCCTCCTTTATCAAAGATAAGGTGACCATATGTGCGTGGGTTTATCTCTGGGCTTTCTATCCTGTTCCATTGATCTATATTTCTGTTTTTGTGCCAGTACCAAACTGTCTTGATTACTGTAGCTTTGTAATATAGTCTGAAGTCAGGGAGCCTGATTCCCCCAGCTCCATTTTTCGTTCTCAAGATTGCTTTGGCTATTCGGGGTCTTTTGTGTTTCCATACAAATTGTGAAATTTCTTGTTCTAGTTCTGTGAAAAATGCCAGTGGTAGTTTGATAGGGATTGCATTGAATCTGCAGATTGCTTTGGGTAGTAGAGTCATTTTCACAATGTTGATTCTTCCAATCCAAGAACATGGTATATCTCTCCATCTATTTGTATCATCTTTAATTTCTTTCATCAGTGTCTTATAATTTTCTGCATACAGGTCTTTTGTCTCCTTAGGTAGGTTTATTCCTAGATATTTTATTCTTTTTGTTGCAATGGTAAACGGGAGTGTTTTCTTAATTTCACTTTCAGATTTTTCGTCATTAGTGTATAGAAACGCAAGAGATTTCTGTGCATTAATTTTGTATCCTGCTACTTTACCAAATTCATTGATTAGCTCTAGGAGTTTTCTGGTAGCATCTTTAGGATTCTCTATGTATAGTATCATGTCATCTGCAAACAGTGACAGCTTTACTTCTTCTTTTCCAATTTGGATTCCTTTTATTTCTTTTTCTTCTCTGATTGCTGTGGCTAACACTTCCAAAACTATGTTGAATAATAGTGGTGAGAGTGGGCAACCTTGTCTTGTTCCTGATCTTAGTGGAAATGGTTTCAGTTTTTTTCTGGTGTGGTTTTAATTGAAACCTCGCTAAGCATCGGAGGCGTCCTAAGGCCACTTCTCTGGGTGTGGTTTTACCTGAGATACCAGCAGACACTGGAGGGAGATTTGAGAAGGAGGAGGGTCCCTGGACAATGATCAAGAAGCTCCAGGCTCAGCTATGTCACTAATTCCTGAGTGATTTTGGACAGATCATTTAGCCTCTTTGAGACTATCTTCATTTCACAGGTAAAAGGAGTGGCATGTAACCTCTGAAACTCTACCCTGTTCTAAACTTCTCTCTCCGTTATTCCTTAATATTATAAGCCCTACCCATTACATTGGCTTGAGAGAGTGGGGAGGAGAGCCTTCATGTGTTTTAATGAAAAGGGCTCCAGGGGATAGGAAATCAGGGATTTACTCTTGGATCTGGAAATCACAGCTATGTGACCTTGGGCAGCTCACTCAATTTCTTTGAGCCTCAGTTTTTTCTTTAAATACAAGCATTAAAAATATATATGTAGGGCTTCCCTGGTGGTGCAGTGGTTGAGAATCCGCCTGCCAATGCAGGGGACACGGGTTCGAACCCTGGTTTGGGAAGATCCCACATGCCACGGAGCAACTGGGCCCGTGAGCCACAACTACTGAGCCTGCGCGTCTGGAGCCTGTGCTCCTCAACAAGAGAGGCCGCGATAGTGAGAGGCCTGCGCACCGCGATGAAGAGTGGGCCCCACTTGCCGCAACTAGAGAAAGCCCTCGCACAGAAACGAAGACCCAACACAGCCAAAAATAAATTAAAAAAAAAAAAAAAAAAAAAAGGCAACTGAATCCTCCAGCTAAGGTGTATGCCCCAGTCCCTTTAAAAAAAAAAAAAAAAAAAAAAAAAATATATATATATATATATATATATATATGTAAATCCAAGACTTGGACCACTTGACTCCTAAAGTTACTTTGGTTCTAAGGATCTGAGTTCTGTAATTCTCATGTCTTAGATCTAAGTGGTCAGAGCCAGCAGTTCTTTTTTTTCTGGAGAGATTTTCTGGAAACTGGCCTGTAACACTCAGCATGTGGCATACACTCAGACTGTAGTTTTATTTGTCATTAGCTTGCTTTCAGTTTTGTAAAAACTTACAGCAAGATAAGTGGCACATATTTTGCTATAAGTGGCACATATTTTAGAGCTCTAAAATATGTGCCATTTATAGCAAGTGGCTTGCTATAAGTGGCACATATTTTAGAGCTTATGCTAATTAACCTAGAAATTCAGGAGCATTCTGAGGATGTTTACAACCTGCCTCCTAACTAAGAAGTCCAGAAGCAGATTCGTGTGAGACACTGGAGTGTGCCGATAGCCTTCTATCTCCATCTCCACCTCTAAACTCTTCTCTGAAGCAACCTTCCTCCTCCTGGTCCTTACTTCCCTTCCCTCCCCCCACCCAGCTCCCTTCTGCTTTAGCAGCTTAGTGGTAACAGGACATGACATGAGACTTCAGACTTAGGGCACAGATGTCAATAGACGTTGGGGACATCCCTTTGGTATGAATTTCCTTCCATCTTTGGTGGATGGTCCTAGGAGATCTCTGACTCCAACAAACTTCCTTTCCTGGGTTCAGGTTGTTACCTGCCAACTTTCCCAAGAAAGAAAGCAGCAACAAAATCGTTGCAAAATGAATGCAGTACAGAAAAAAAAAAAAAAAAAGCCAATGTCAAACTAGACACAGAAGTCTGGAGGGTAAAGGAAAAGGGCCCGTCCCATGTCTGCCCCCTTCCCTGTCCTGGGCTGTTCCATCTGCAGACCGAGGCTGGACTTGACTTCTCTTAGTCTGTTCTCTTGCACAACCCCCTTCCCCCAGGGAGCTCAGTGTTTACCGAGCGCTCCCGGGTTCCTTCAAGACCAGTGCTCTTAGGGTTGTCTGGCTCTGCAGGCATTGCCACCCTCAGCAGGCACCTGGCCAGCTGTGTGCCCAGCCTGCTGTGTGCTCTGGCCCCAGAGACAAAGGCCCGTGGTGTGTCTGCATTCCTCCCAGTGGAGGGCTGGGCTCCTAGTCTTTCCCTGGCCTTCTTCCTCAGGTCGCCACACCCAGGAAATCAATCCTCCTGTCTTTCCAGAAGGGCTGGTAGCCCAGGTCTTTCTGTGGTTTGGTGTTTACTATGCCACTTGTGCTATCCTGGGAAGAATGTATGACAGGGTCTGTTAGAATTTGAATGCCTCGCGATGTAAGAGAGAGACCCTCAAATGTGGCCCAGGGCCAATCCTCCGGCCCCCTTAGTGCCATTCCATTCATACCTATGGCAACACTGTCCTGTCTTTATCTGTTAACTTGGAAGCCTTGGATGAAAAGACAGGACTTAGACTGGCTTTAGACCCCTCCTGCTCTACCCCTGCAGTGTAGGAAATGGAATCACAACATGAGTCAGCAAATCCTTTCCCTTGATTCTCCAAAGGATTAAAACCGATGGCTTTGTTTTGTTTTACCTTGTTTTGTTTTTACTTTTTTTTACTTTTTGATTAAAACTCCTTTTTCATAAAGCCCAAGGACAAATGTTTATGATGTTCCTGCGAAACTAATTCACGTTATAAATTGGAGGCCCTTGTCCCCTTCCTTCCTTTTGCTGTAGGTATTTTAAGCATGTTCTGCTGTAACAGCCACAAGCAATGAGTAGATCTTGTTCTGGGCTAAACTGTTACCTAGTGAGAGGAAACATAGGCTGTCCCAGGGCACTTGCGTGGCAGATAATCTTTTTGTCACCATCGAAGATGTAATTTGCAAAGACAGTCTGAATGGTGAAGTCCCCCCTTTCTTGTTCTATGTATGTCATATAAATGCAAGCAAGACTAACAAGCTGTGTTCATGCAGAAAACTAATTTCATTCTTCTCATTCTCACTGCACTCCCAGGAATTCATGCCTCCTTCCCCTTAATTGTGGACCCAAATATTTTTGAGGATCAGGGAAAGGAAAAGAATCAAGTAATATTTGTAGTCTTGGTTGAGATGGTCTCTGCCCCGGTGGGCAGTGAACCACCACAATAGCCTGCTTTTGTATGATATATTTCACATTTACAAATGATCTCATAAATATTTTATCCTCACAACAGGCCTGTAAAGTGATGAAAGCAGTTCCTACTGACCTCCATCTACAGATGAAGCTGCTGAGCGCCAGAGACCTGGGGGCTGATTGGTAACAGAACCCAATTAGAAGCCAGGTCTCTCAGTTCTCAGAAGATAGGAACACACACCTACACACATGCTGCTTCACGATCCATCTGGCAGTAATCATTGCAGAAAACAAGTAATTAATTTGCCTCCCAAAATAACTTACAGAAGGACCAAAATTTACCATTCCTGGTGAAATGGGGAAAGTGTCTCATTAGTGGCCCTGTTATATCTATTTTCAGGACAGTAAACATTTGCTGCTTGTTTGGTTTCCTTTTTACCCATGTAAAATGTCACCAAAGGTCAGGGACCCTGCTCATAGAGTCTGTTGTATTATTTCCACACCGTCATGCCTCATTCTCCCTTGTCTCCTTTACTCAGCTGGAGGCTCCACAGGGCACCTGGCATGGCCCGTGGAGAATACTGTTGATGGATGGTGCTGTCTCAAGTGAGGGAGCTTGCTTTCTTCACCAAGCTCTGGTCTAGGACTCCCCAGAGCTCAATGGAGAGTCAAGAAGAGCCTGGGAGGCAATTCCATTATAGGGACACCGGTCACCTTTCCTCATTTAAAATATAGCTTAACGATAAACTGCAAAAATGGCCTCATCTTAAATATGAGTTAAGCAAGATGTACACTATCCATACAATGGAATATTATTCAGCAGTAAAAAGGAATAAGTCCCTGATACCTGCTACAGCATGGATGAACCTTGAATATATTATGCTAAGTGAAAGAAGCTAGTCACAAAAGACCACCTATTATATGATTCCTACAACAGGCAAATCTGTAGAGACAGAAAGTCTATTAGTGGTTGCCCGTGTCTGGGGGGTGAGGGAAATGACTGTTAATGGGTATGGAGTTTCTTTTGGGGGTGATGAAATGTTCTTGAATTAGATAGTGGTGATGGTTGCACAAGTCTGTGAATATACTAAAAACTACTGAATGGTACACTTTTTTTAGAAGGGTGAATTTTATGGCATGTGGATTATATCTCAGTGTAGGTAGGTAGATAGGTAGTAGGTAGATAGATACACATACATATACGCATACATCTATCCATCTATGCAGAGGGATATTCAATACAAGGTGATAGAGAGGTTTGGGATCCTGTATTTCTCGGTTTCCTTATCTGTAAAATGAGGATACGATTGCTACCTCATAGGGCTGCAGGATTTGAAAAATAAAGACATAAAAATCTTTGGCCTAATTAGTAGCTAGGTTAGTCCACTCCTCTCTCTCCCTCTCTTCTTCCTTCTTCTGGTCTGTGATAGCTTAACTTATTAGGTATAAGAAAGTGGGTAAAGGACGAGAATGGGGATTAAGTCAATAAATGTCTTAATGCCAGATCATGTACCACCTTCTTTCCTTTGTGGGCATTTAAAGTTTTATTCCCTCACTTGGTCACAGGTTGCCATCACACAGAACCATGCCCCTGATCATAGTGTGTGACTTGATTAACATATAATCTCCCCAGTGAGGGAAAGCAAACTGAAGTTTAAATTCAACGTATGGTTTATGATGTGTTGGTTGCAACGTCTTATTTGCAAAGAATAACTTAGTGCTAATATTTGTCCCTTCCATCATT
Source organism: Balaenoptera musculus (assembly GCF_009873245.2). Classification (NCBI taxonomy): domain Eukaryota; kingdom Metazoa; phylum Chordata; class Mammalia; order Artiodactyla; family Balaenopteridae; genus Balaenoptera; species Balaenoptera musculus. The sequence continues at coordinate 16,004,238 of NC_045800.1, forward strand.
AATAGATCAGGAATTGACCCAGTAGAGCATAAGAAGCACATTGACATGATAAATGATTGGAGGAAAATCTATCTGATTCACCCAAAATTATCCACTTTGTCCTACATTAATGATAAGAGGAAATGTGTTGCCAGGGTAGCAGAAGACTGTTCACAGGCAGTAAAGATTCGATATTTATTTTTAAAAAGCACCCATTTCTGCCAGCACAAATGGAAGGGCTTTCTTCTCTGGAAATGACATTTTGAAAAGACTTTGTATTTTGAGTTAAAAAAGATGTTCTGTTTTTCAGTGTTATTTCACTTCAGAGAGCTTAGCTTCTTGCTGGTGCAACGTGGCAGTGGGGTGACAGCCGAACCAAGTGGGGTAATGTGACTCTTCCAGAGAAATCAGCAAGAAGAACTGAGGATGTGCTGATGGCCCAGCACTGGGGGCCACAGAAGAAGGTGTGAGATTTAGGACTTGTTCTCAGATAGATGAGGCGTGCATTTCTAAAAGTAATAGGGTGTCCGAGTCCAAAATTACACCCCCCGTAGTGTCCCGGGGACACCCAGGGCTCGTGAGTACCCAAAGCTATTGCAGCATCTTCAGTCTGAGGGTGATTCTCAGTGATGGTATTGAACTTTGGAAATAGCTAGGACCCAACAGCCGAGAGGCAGCCTGCGAAGACACGTGACCAACAAGTACAGGGAAGGGATGGGTCTCTGGTCTGGCCACTGTTCTGAGCACAGAAGTGATGACCCCTCAGCTGTCCTTTCTCCTCTCCAGGACCCAACACTTTGTGAGCCTCAGAAGGCTCATGTGTCTGCATTCTCATGGACCCAAAGCATCCATCCTTTCCCTTCCTCCTGTTCCCCACCTGCTCCCACCCCTGGCTCTGTTCATGTCTCCTTCACCACTGTAACCCAAAAAGGGATGATTATACCCCTTCTTCTAAGGGATCGATTCCAAGGTGCCTCACCTGCCCTGCAGAGGTGACCTTCAGTGAATTTCAAGGTAATTGTCATGACCATTTCTTGGTGGAGCAGAAAAAGAGTTCAATCTTTGACAGTGTATCTCAGTACACAAAAGATAACTGGGGGCCCACAGTTGTGTGAGGGCCAAGTAAGAGGCACACACAATAAATGCCCTGGGGTTTAAAAGAGATTCTTGTCAATTCTTAGAAGTCAGCTTTGGATCTTGAGGAATGGGTAGGGACAGGCAGGTGAGAGTGAGAAATTTGTCTCCATTTGCTCTTGTGACTGATGTCTTAGGTCACTTTTTTCCTACCTTGTCTGTTTCTTTGGTTTTCATTTTACTGTTTGGTTTAATTGCATGCGTATAATGTGCTGTTTTCCACTTCAAATCATTTTTGTAAGTAGGTTGTAAACTTTAAAAATTAAGAAAAATATATTTTCCATTGCTGACTATCATAATTTTAATTTAATTATGAGGTAAATTGGCGTTTGTGGGTTGACCTGGATCCATTTCTCCATCTGAAAGTTCATCCGTATTAGAAAACGCCTGCCACCCTGTTGGATCTGCCCATCTGGTGGATGGTGAGAGAGGCAAAGGGCTCTCTACACCCAGATCCAGCCTTTCTCCTGAAATCTGGATTGTATCTCCAGTGGGCATTAGGGCAACCCTTTGGTCTCAAGGAATCTTCTCTAGCTTCTGGGTTCCTGACAGCTGAGACAAAAGGTGGTGTCTCGAGCTACCTCGGCTGTATTTTGTCCTTATGTTTTTGTCCACTTAGCCCCTTGTAGCAAATGTTCAACTTGGGGGTAGACATTGAAACATGGCACCATCTGCAGGTCACCAGGACAACTTCTATTCTGGGCACAACTTTCTCTAGGTGAGGATGTGAAATTTTTTTTTTTTTTTTTTTTTGGTGTCTTTACTCTTCTGCTCTTTTTTATTTATTTTAGTTATTTATTTTTGGCTGCATTGGGTCTTCGCTGATGCACGTAGGCTTTCTCTAGTTGCAGCGAGCGGGGGCTACTCTTTGTCGTGGTGCGCGGGCTTCTCATCGCGGTGGCTTCTCTTGTTGTGGAGCACGGGCTCTAGGCGTGCGGGCTTCAGTAGTTGTGGCACATGGGCTCAGTAGTTGTGGCTCACGGGCTCTAGAGCACAGGTTCAGTAGTTGTGGTGCACGGGCTTAGTTGCTCCGCGGCATGTGGGATCTTCCTGGACCAGGGCTCGAACCCATGTCCCCTGCATTGGCAGGCGGATTCTTAACCACTGTACCACCAGGGAAGTCCAGGATGTGAAATTTTCCACGAGGCCCAGGAGGTGATGACTGCTCCAGGGGAGATGGGTGCATTTGGTCCCCTTGGCCTCAGGCAGCGATGCTGCCCTGCTACCTATCCTACTAGGAACAGGCTTCCTCCTCTTTTGTTTTCCACCTGAACGTGCTTGCTTCCTGCAACTCATGGCTTCCCACCTTGTGAGGGATGTAATGCCAATTCCAGCAGATGGACCTGCCTAGAGTGTGCCAGGAGGAGTGACGGTCAGGGCTGGTGCTCATCCAGCCCAGAGAAAATGAACTGGTTCAGTAATCCCTTTCCCTAAAGGACACTTTGGAGTGGCCTTGCAAATGAAAACTGTTTATAAACCATCTATTTTCATGGCCCTGCAGCAAAACTCAAAGCTGCAGGCAGGCATCTTGGAAACATAGACAGAATCAGGAGTTTTGGAGCTTAAAGTGGCCTTAGGTAGGGTGGGAGAGGGAAGAGTGGTTAGTAGAAAGAACTGACACAGCCAGACACACCAGGATTTGATTATAGTGCCTACACTTAGAGCTGAGCAATGGGTAGCAAGTTGCTTAAACTCTCTGAGCCTCAGCAGCCTCATTGTAAAATATGGATAATCTTTACCTTTTAAAGGCTTAAATCGGATTATAAATGAGTCATCTGGGACAGTTCCTGACATACAATGCTTCAAGAATGTTTTTTCCATTTTCTTCCTTTATAAATGAAGAAAAAGATTTTGTAAAAGCCCAGCACATTGAATGAGCTCATAACTTCCTACCTGAATGAAGGAGTCAGGCTCACCCCCACCGATTTACTCTCTGATGTAGTTAAACATGTGATTATTTCAGATGTACAAGTTAATAGTCATGTTGATGCTTTCTTTTGAAATTTTCTTAAATCACTTAACTTTAGACATCCACATGCCCATAAATTCAATCTATCATTGTTCCAGCAAGTATTTTCTTTTACGGTACTTTTTACAAGGCATCTAGCAGCTGCTAAATAAAGATTTGTTGATGAATGATTGTTTTTCCCATTATGAATTTTTGTCATGGCCTTCACATACTCTTTGGGCATAAATTCCTCACCACCCTACTGATTACTGGTTCCTTTCCCTCACATGGGAAATAAATGCCCACATGTCTTTTTCTTGTCTGTTAATGTCTGTTATCACATCCACCTGAGTGTGGTCTGTTAAGTATAAACCCCTGGAGGATTTGTGCTTTCTGTTAAATTGTTCTGTATAATGCCCAGCACATTTGCCTAGATGGGGTCTTTCTCAGTATCTAGGATGATGATGAAGAGGCCTCTTAGCTTCTACGGACTGTGAAAGCTCCAGTATCAGCTCCTTGATATAGACTGAGTCCCTTTGGAACAGATGTTAACCACCTGCCCCTTTGATTAGTAACATCTTTATTTATATACCTTGCAGTTCACCCTGGTTAACTGTGATTTAATAATCCTTAGTAAATTTACAGAGTTGTACAACCATCATCACAATCCAATTTTAGAACATTTTCATCACCTCAAACAGATCCCTAAGCCCATCCTTTGATTCTTTATTCTTCACTTTCTTTCCCATAATCACATCCACATGAATGTAGAGAAGGCAGGTCGACAGGAAAGGCATCTCGTTATTGCTCGCTAAGGGCTGCCCAACTAGGCAGGTCTCTTGAAACTCTTGACTCTGTCTGGTGGTGATTTGGGGCTCTTTTCATTTGGAAATCTGCTTGGTAAATTTAAAGATGAACCATCGTCTTTCTCTCTATCCTAGAAGATATAGAGGTGGTTACAGAAATAAAATCTGAAAGAGGAGCTGATAAGTCCAGATATGGGAGAGTAGAAGAGGATGATGAAGTCTGGGGGCCAGTGATCCCAGTTCTTATGCTTCAGTACTTCTAGCCCTGTGCCTGGGAGCATGGTTGAATTTCCCTTTTTCCTTTGTAAGGAGGGACACTTTCACTCCTCTGACAAACAGTGGACTGCCTACTAATGTCCCAAACAAGAGGCGAAGTTCTAGGATCACCTGGATATCTCATTTAAAGTATAGATTACCAGACCTCACCCAGAGGTTCTAGGGGTCCAGGCTGGGGCCAGGAATCTGCATGTTAACATGCCACCCTGCTCTGGGTGATTCTGGTGGGGCCAGGGGGCTACAGATCACACTTAGAGAAACTGGCCCTAAAAGGGTGTGGTGAAAGCACATTCATGGGGGCTTTTGACTCCTGGGAAGGATAATGCACTAGAAATTTAGCTAACCCCCTGTAATTATTGTATTGTGTAACCCAGTAGCTTCCTCTTCATTTTAGAAGCACTGTTTTACTGCTAAAATCCTTACATTTCTTCAGCAATGTTTGGGATTGCTTCCAAACCAACCTAGAGAGATTACACACACACACACAAAAGGTCTTTTTATTAGCTGATCTTTACGAGCAAATAATCTCCATGAAAAATTTCCCTAAATCGCTTTAGTCTTGTTAAAAATGACAGGAATCGTAACAGAATCTTGCCCTAGTCCTAAGGGAGGGCTACATAAAAGGGGCTGTGCTAGCACCATGGTAGAAGGTTTCTGGCTCCGTCTGTTTGTTCATAAATATGCAGAGCCTGTGGCTTTGCCTTCTGTGGCGGGTTCATCTGGGATTTCTGCAGGGCAGTTTAGTGGACGTGAGGTAAGGTGTGTAAAGTGCCTGGAATGTAGGTAACTAGTAATTTTTTTGGTGCGGTAAAAGGACACAATACAAAATGTACCAACAGTATGAAACATGGAAGCTTCATAAGTGAAGTTTTGGGGGGATCACATTTATCTCAATACAAACATTCTGAAATATGAAAATTCTGAATAACGAGTGGAAACCAAAATCAAGTTGCACTGTGTTTTATTACACCTACAGAAAGGATGCCGTAAAGTGTGCCTCCAGTGCAGTGACTTAGGAGAGGAGGCTATTTGATCTCTATGCTCAGTCGTGTACCTTTCCGTCATCTCAAATCGAAGAAAGAAAGTAAAAAGCATAAGACACTGGTTTCAATGCAAGCCTCTGCCCCAGGGACAATCACTGTCAGATTAATGGTGCAGACAAGCGTGGGTGAATGTGAAGAAATGGTACTTTCCTCACCTGCAGTTAAAAAAAAAAAGAAAACATACCCCCCTCCTTTTTCAGAAACATGGACTGGCCCGTTAGTGGTTGCCGGTGTGTTTAACTAGTAAATGCAGTGGGGAGAGGGAGGGTGGGAACGCCTGCCCCAGTCTGTTCTCTTTTCCGGTGTGTGTCTCTGGAGAGACGCGCATTTCGTTAGCTCTGCTTCCGAGAGGAGCCCCGCTCGCGTCCCCCAGGCGGGCAGGGAGCCCCGGGTCTGTCGGGCTGAGGTCTGGCGTTTACAAGCCTCTTTGCAGTGTTGTGAGTTTGAAGCCCAGAGTTCCCTGCTCAGCAAAACCAGGAACCGAAGCAGAAGAAAAGGAGCCCTGGATTAAGGTAAAGCGACGTTGCTGGAGGTGTCCTTGGCTTTGCAGAGCAGACGTGAAATTCCCCGCTTCTTTGGCGACATGGGAGACCCCCAGGGTCCTCCAGATGTGGTATGCTGGATGCTGGCGACAGAAGCCACTGGCTTTGGCCTGAAGGACATTTTACTTAAACTTTTTGCTTTTCTTATGATGCAAAATGAACTACGGAGGTTTTTTTTCATGCGTCTAGTAGTAAAGAGCAGAAAAAGGCAGGTTATTTGACTGAGTAATAGTTTATTGACCTTTTAAAGAGTGTTTTTTCAGACCCCTACCCCTAAGATTGAGAGTGTGGTTTCCAGATTGTTTTGTTTTGTTTTGTCTGTGCTTGTAGAGCTCTGCGGAATTTATGTTTGAGATGAAAGAACTTAAGAATCCTATTTGGGGGGTCTGGTGGTAAAAGGGGCGAGGGGGATTGACTCAATTGATCTGTTACTACAGATGTGAGGATTTTTTCCTTTAAGAAGATTCCCATGAATGAATATGGGGAAGCAAAACATTTGTGTATTATTCATTTTTTCTTACAGCTACAGGTTGAAAGAGCCTGACTGTGCCCTCTCTCTACCATCTTTGGGCAGGAAATGTAAGAAATCTAGAGATTCTTGCCTTTCTAATGCAAACAGGTTTTCTGAAAACCTAGTTATTAATCAAACCATGCTCCAAAATTTATTTTTGAGAAAAATTTTTAAAGCATGCTGTGCTAGCACTGAAGAAGGAATGAGACAAGAAAAATCATCTCAACCATGAAAGAAATAGATTTATGATTTGGGAAAGGTTAAAAAAAAAAAAAAAGAAAAAGTGAGTCTCGCCTAAAAGTCAGCAGGAGTGGGGTTGCCATAGCAGCTTCATCTATCCCTTAACTGGGATCGGGGATTTACGAGAAAATTGAGCCTGTTTTCTCTGAGACAGTCTCAGGAGGCATGTTAAGAGGATGTGAAGTTATTTAGATTATCCAAACAGGTTCTGACAAGTAAGTGAAAATGACTAATTAAAATATTGTTGCCATTCTATAATGGATCAAAAGGCTTGTTGAGTCATGATGTACTTACAGAAAAGGTGAATTTGCCACAGCTCCTTGATATAAATTACTTTTGAGAAGGGTTTTTAAGACTAAATGTGAGGCCTGGCTCAGCCTCTTTGAAATAAGCTTTCAATGCACGTTTCGACCTAGTGTTTTCAGGTGGGTTCCTTCTGCATTTTCATGTGTCAGTGAGTTTAACCCTTGCATCTGTGGCTTATCGAACTGGTTCAGGGGCTATCATATCATGACAACAGAGGTCTGCAGATTTTTCCCTCCAACTAAATAATAGCTAATTTAAAAGGACAGAGAAGTCCAAAATACTCAGGACTTACACCCCAAGTCTGTAGAGGGATGATCATGGTTTTGCCTCCTGTAGACCAGGTTTCTCAGCCTCAGCACGACTGGCATTTTGGATGGGATGATTCTTTGCTGTGGGGAACTGTCCTGTGTTTAGCAGCATACCTGGTACCCACCCACTAGATGACAGTAGCAATTCCCTCCCCAACTCAACAACTAAAAACGTCTCCAGCCATTGCCAAATGTTCCCTGCCGGGCAAAATCAGCCCCCAGTTGAGAACCACTCCTATTAAGTAACCACTTTTGAGACCTACTGGGAGGGCTGTGGCAGGGGCGGGGAGGCAAGACCCCAAGGGAGGGTGTTTATCAAAAGAACAAGAACAGGACAAATATTTTGCCCTGAGCATTTGGTCTTTGCTTTGTTTTCTTTTTGTTTGAAATCACATCCTGGGCTGGGAGATGGAGCACTCTTCTGGGTATACATTCTTCTGCTCCTGGCCTCTCCCCTCCTGGTCCTTTGTGGGCCTTATTTGATGCAGTGCCTAATCAAACTTCTCTGAAAGGAATCCTATCTTAAGTGTATCCCAGAAATGCACTATTTTTTTAAAAAAAAAGAATCTCGTATTATAGCGCGGTTTTATAAGGTGTAAAAAATAGGTGTGCCTTTGTGTAAATCTAGACACACCTATTTGGTTTTTCTTCTGGAACCTGTAGCTAAGTGCTTTCATTTCTTTTTTCCTTTCCCCCTCTGCACCAGTAAGTCTCAACCTTTCTGATTGAGAACTGGGTCTCATTTTGTCAATGAAATAAAATAGTCACAGCCTTTTTCCAATTCACAGATAACAAAAGAGTCAATGGCTGGAACTTTTTCCGTTTAAAAGTTTTCTTACACCTTTAGCATATGCTGTTGTGTGTTTGCTCTCAGAGGTTAACAGATTACAAAATGAAATCGTAACAAATTCTGGAACAAAACATCGGAAATAGCCAATTTTGCTTAGTTCTACTTAACTTTTTTTGGTGGACCTATGTTCTAATTATAGCTTTAAATTTTATAAGTATACATTCATAATCTTATTAAACAACAATCTGGTATACAAACTATATGTATTACATTTTCTTGGCATTTCTCCAAGAACATGATAGGTGCTGAGCACCATGGTATGTTGCAAGGAGCTGCCACAGGCTGTTCTGGGGAGGGAAACCTCCTCAGGCCTAGCTCAGGTAGGGGGGTAGGGGTGGTGCCTGACATTGGCTGAGCATATCAGGAAACACCTCTACTTGTTGGAGTCATTCTTGGTGATGGGTTGGAATGGCCCATGGTGTTTTCTGTGATTCATCACAAAGCTCATCTTCCGTTTACCTCTACCTGGAGGTACCTATGTATCCGACACCTTGTGCTCTCTTAGAAGCATTTCCTCATTTGAAAATCCACTCCCCCATTTACTAGATCTGAGATCTATGAATGCAGAGAACATTAGTATTTTCGGTCCGTTTTGTCCCCAGGATGTAGCACAGTGCCCACGGATGCTGGCTGCTCAGTAAACAAGTGAATGTCAGTGATTCCCATACAAAGACCACCTGGGAGCTTGGTCTGCAAGAAGTTTGCGTGTCTGCAACCTGTGTCCTGTCCACATAGTCTATTCTGTGTATTTTTTTCAAAAGGACAAATCCATTCCCCATCCAAGCAGCCTTTAATGTTTGAAAGGCTACCAGGGAAGTCTTTTAAGGATATAGGAGTAGTGGTTCTGCGGGTTGTGAAATTTGGAGGGGAGAGCTTTATAAATTTTTCTTCCTGAGGTCCAGATATTAAACTTATGCTCTTATATTTAAAGCCCCACATGCTAAAGCTGCCTCGTGGCTTCAGTAAGAAGAAGAGCATACCAAGCCTAGGACTTGACCTAAAGGCGATGCATTCCCATCCTCTTTGCTTTTAAGAAAATTATCCAGTCCAATGAACTTGTAGATCACAAATGAAAATATATGCCTTATATACTCGTATGTGTTGGAGTATGAAGTCTTCGAGAATTGGGAGTGTCTACTGGGAATTCAGAACAGTGCTCAAAAAAGCCCACATTTCTTGAATCAGTTATCAGGATGTGGGTTGTCCAGATGAGGCAGATGACTTGAAATGGGGACTTCCCTGGAATATGCAGGATGTAAAGATGCAGTAGTGGTATGTAAAGGAGCCCAAGATGGTCTTAATGCTGTGATTCAAAGACTGTCCCCAGCTCCGTTTTCTAAAGCAGAGCCCCTGGTATGAGTCTATATGGGCAAGAATGAGTCTAACCGGTGCCTTAAGCTGCCCAGGCTTAAACTGTGACCTTGCAGGGAGGGGGCCCTAACAAAAGAGGAAACAAACCCCACTGCTTTTCCTGTTCACCAAGCCTGGAATGTCTTTGGCAAATACGTGTCTGTGTCCTCCTCAGCATTGCTGGTTCACATTGAGGTCGTTTTTTTGCTCATAAACATTAGATGAAGCAGGAATGCTTGCTTACACTTAAGATGGCTTTCATCTTACCCTCCTGCTAAATAATAATAGTGTTAGTTTGTCTTGGGGCTCTGCAGCTGGCTCCTTGCATCCGTGCTTATATCCGTATACCTTGTCCAAATAAACATACTTGAAAAGATAGAGAAATGTGTTTTGAACAGTTTAAAACATCCTCTAACAGAGAGTTTTAGCCCAGCTTTCTGCTTTGTTTTGGCAGCTTGTTTAGGATGCAAAGTGTATCTTGTTCTGGCAACAGATTAAAGAAGGTGTTGGTTCTTACATAGCAAAGTTTAGGGCCTAAGGACTGGGGTGGGGGGTGCTGGCGAGTGCAGATTTCCAGTCTTCCTTTGTGGTTTTTAAAGAGTTTTAAATCATAAGAAAAAAATGTGCCTTTTTTTTTTTTTATATAGATGTATTTATTTTATTTTTGGCTGCATTGGGTCTTCATTGCTGTGCATGGGCTTCTCCAGTTGCAGTGAGCGGGGGCTACTCTTTGTTGCGGTGCTCAGGCTTCTCATTGTAGTGGCTTCTCTTGTTGCGGAGCACGGGCTCTAGGCACGTGGGCTTCAGTAGTTGTGGCACGTGGGCTCAGCAGTTGTGGTGCTCAGGCTCAGTAGTCGTGGCACACGGGCTTAGTTGCTCCGCGGCACGTGGGATCTTCCTGGACCCGTACCAGGGCTCGAACCCGTGTCCCCTGCATTGGCAGGCAGATTCTTAACCACTGTGCCACCAGGGAAACCCCTGTTTTTGTTTTTGTTTTTTTTGACTTTTAACCTCAGAACTGTAAAAACCTATTGAAAAACCTTACCTTGGCTTAGCCAGCCCTCTGCGATTAAGCTCCTGCCCTGCCCCCCCAAGTCACCTACATCTCTCCCCCCGATTCACTCCAGCCCACTGGCCTTCTTTCTGTCTCTCAAGCACTCTCTCGCCATCTCGGGGTCTTTGTACTTGCTGTTCCCTCTGCCTGGAACATTCTTCCCCCAGGTCATCTTCTGTCCCCTGGCCCTGTTTTATTCTCTTCATGGCACTTTTTTTCCACGATTTGAAATTCTTCTTTGTTTGTATACACGTCGTTGTCTGTCACCTGTTGCTAGAATGTAAACTTCATGACAGGTGCTGCCATGTTCCCAGCACCTAAAACAGGATCTGCAAATGAATGTATTTACAAAACAGAATCAGACTCACAGACATAGAAAACAAACTTATTGTTACCAAAAGGGAAAGGGTGGGGGAGGGATACATTAGGAGCTTGGGATTAACAGACACACACTACTTTATATAAAACAGATAAACAGCAAGGTCCTATTGTATAGCACAGGGAACTATATTCAGTATCCTGTAATAACCTATAATCCTATAATGGAAAAGAATCTGAAAAAGAATAGTTATATGTAACTGAATTTACTTTGCTGTACACCGGGAACTAACACAACATTGTAAATCCACTGTACTTCAATAAAATAAAATAAAATAGTATCTGATGGAAGGTAGGTAGGTGCTCAATAAATGGATGGTGGATGGATAGATGGAGGAATGAATGGGGAGGGAGGAAGGGAGGCGGGGGGCGCTATCTGCCTAGTAACCTCCTGCTCCCCTTTAAATCTAACCGAGTGCTCCCCTTCTGTGGTGCCTCCCTCCACAGTAGTCTTGGGTGGTTTTCTCCCCCATGCCCACCTCACTGGGCACATCACACCAACAGTGTCACCTGTTGTAGTCCCTTGTTTTGGAGTCAGCCACACCTCTGCAGGGTAAGCATCGGGACAGGAATATCTAATAAAGGGTGATTATGGCTGCAGTTATTATTAGTTCTTACTGCACTTTATAACCCTATCTCATTAATGTCCTTTCACCCATGTGCATTACTCTGTATTACTTTCACCTTTGTTTTGCAAATAAGGAAACTGAGGCTCAGAGCAGCTGCCCAATGGCCTACAGATGATTACTGGCAGGGCCTGGATTTGAATCCATATCTGTCTCCAAAGCCCATGTTCCACGGCATTTGTCTCCTCTTCATCAGGTTGACTCACAGGCCCGCCATCAGCTTTTGCCAAATGAATGAAACCTGAGACCTCACCTCACCTCCTCCCTCTCTTCCTTATTATTTGAGCTTATAAGCATTATTTATAATATAAACATTATTTATAATATTATTTGCAGTATTATATAAATAGTATAAAGATGAGCGTATTAGCTCATCTCTAAGGACAACTAGCTGGTGTATCTTAAGTCACTTTTGTTAAACTGACAGGGCTTAATTGATTATTTAAACTCTCATTTTTCTCATGTAAGCAAATCCATCCGTAAAAAGTTCAGCTATTGTTGAGTCATGCATATGAACTTTAACCGAGGTGGTTCCTGGGCAGCCCTAGGGACCAGTTTCCCTGTCTTCAGCTCCCAACGTTACATTGATTTCCCTTAGAACATAAAGCTTCTACTAAGAAAAAAATGTAGCAGCCATAGATGGACATCTCAAGTGGAAAAAAAAACCTAGGAAAAAGCCTGAAAATGTACAATGTGTCAGTGTTTCTTCCCATATTTTTAACACAACCAAGTGCTTCCAATTGCCTGCCCCTCCACTTGGTTGTGTTAAAAATATGGAAGAAAGGCTGACACCAGTCTTTATGAGTTTGGTTGGCCCCAGGATGTTCCATTGCTGAGGTAGAAAGCCAAGATCAGAAGCCTCTGCCGACACGTGCATGTGATTCTTTAAGCCCGTTCTAAGATGATAAAAGCTGCTGAATTTTCATAGCGTTGAGGTGGAAAGAGTTAACATGCCCGGGGTGTCCTCATCTGTGGTGTGCCCGGTAATGTGAGTCTTCGGGTAGGAGCTAAGCAGACTGTGCTGGTGTGTTGCGAGCAGGTCCCCCATCGTCTGGCAGCTTGAATTTTCCAGCACACGTCAAGTCCTGATGACGACTCGAATAGGGCAGAGTCCTGACAAGGCTGGTCGGTCAAAGCTTTCCTTGGCGCATAACCAAGTTTCACCCAGGTTTGGGGCCAACCCAGCTGGTTCCCATTTTCCTTGGTGGGAGGATAAGCAGGAAGATGGAGTTCATGTGCTATTTGTTGATGTGATAAAACCAAAAGGCCCTCCAGCACTGGGGGTGGGACCACCAAGAGGTGCTCTTGTCGTGGGTAGCATGTGTGTGGAATCTGTCACGAACCCCAATGTGTGACCCAGCTTCTCTGTCCATCACAGCCACTACTGGCCCTTTAACCACCCCTGAGCAAAATTGGAGGAACTGTGACTTTTTAACACAACTTTTTAACACAAAACCCTCAAGCTCCATAATGGTCTTGGGTGTGCTCATTAATAACTGTGTCTCGTGGTTTGAATTTAACTGACTTTGGAATGAGAGTATTGGAAAGGAATTTCTGACTGAGTTCATGCATTACTTCCAGCCCAGAGCCATTTGGTAACTGGGGCCTTGCCTAATCTGAACTCACACCGACACGGGCTGCAACTCAGTTGGTTGGTTCCCAGACCTGGCCTGGCACCAACCTGAAAGATCTCTTCTCTACCTGCTTTTCTGTGTTAAAGGTAATTCCTGCTCAAGACCCCTAGAAATATCATGGCGGGAACATTACATAGATTTAATCTGGCCTGACCTTCTTAAAGTTAAGGATATTGAGACCCAGAAAACACAAGAAGGCACAATCTGTTGGTGAGAGCCAAAAGCGAGTCTCAGAGCAGTTCTGTGTTTCACCACCCCCAGCACTCCCCAGGCCACCCCATTCAACTACTTCTCTGCTTATTGTACAAAAAAAAAAAAGCAGGTATTCCAAAAGGCCTTTGGAATATTAAAGCTATTGCATGAAAGCAGGGTGCTAGGGAGTTGAGTGAATTTCTCTGCTGGTCGTTCCGTGGATATTTGAGAAGTTTTTGCTCAAAGCTTTATTTTATATTCTCTTTGTTTTGAGACACCTTCCCTTTCCAGGCCACTAGATACTTTCCTTCTTATCCTGAAAACGTCTGAGTTCCCACCTGCTTCCAGGAAGATTGTATGTATGTATGTATTTATTTATTTATTTATGGCTGGCTGCATTGGGTCTTTGTTGCTGCGCGCGGGCTCTCTCTAGTTGCGGCGAACAAGGGCTACTCTTCGTTGCGGTGCGCGGGCTTCTCATTGCGGTGGCTTCTCTTGTTGCAGAGCACAGGCTCTAGGCGCGCGGGCTTCAGTAGTTGTGGCTCACGGGCTCTAGAGCGCAGGCTCAGTAGTTGTGGCGCACGGGCTTAGTTGCTCCGCGGCATGTGGGATCTTCCCGGACCAGGGCTCGAACCCATGTCCCCTGCATTGGCAGGCGGATTCTTAACCACAGCGCCACCAGGGAAGTCCCAGGAAGATTGTTGATGACTGCCCGGGATGCCCTGCCCTGTCCAAGTAGAGAACTTCTAAAAGTTTTCTTTACAAAGTGATGTGTGCTCATTTTAAATAAATATGAATAAACAAATAAGCACATGGTATAGAATCATACAAGGCAGAGGGCAGATGGTAACTCTGTCTGTACAGACTCTTTCTGTAAGGGGCCAGATAGTAAATATTTTCAGCTTCACGGACCATTACTGTCTCTGTCTTAGCTACTCAGTTCTTCTGTTGAAGGGCCGGAGTAGCCATGGACACCACCCAAACGAATGGACATGGCTGCGTTCCAATGAAGCTTTATTTACAAAAGCAGGGCTACAGTTTGCCAGCCCTGGTAGACATCCCCCTTTCCCTCCCCACCCTGCTCCCCAGAGGTGGGTGTTGTTCGGAGCCCCTGGCAGCCACAGAAGTGTTTACGTACATGGAGTTTAGGCACATGGATTCTGTCATACCGAATGTAGTTCTGTATCTTGCTTTTCTCCTGTTTCCAATGCACAGATAAACGTGGGAGGGTATATATCCTTTTTTTAGACAAATAGGACCACGTTGTGCCTATTGTTTTACAGTTTCCTTTCCTTCACTTGGCAATGACTCGGGGCCAGTGCTTATGGATTTAGGACTTTATTCCTAAAGGCCGCACAGTGGCCTCATTCTTTACCTTGCTCCAAGAAACCATAACAAATACAAGAGAATAACTATAGATGTAAATAATTACTGGCCGACAGTCAAAGATGATGCCTTGTTGTGTACAAAGGGGCAAGTTAATTCATGACTTTGCATGGCGATGAAGGTTTCCAAGCAAATTTTAGGGTTAACATCATGATTGATTATGAAGAGATTTCTGTGAAATCCTGAAAATGCCAAGTTTCGTGTAGTGCTGTGGAATATGGGTTGTGGTGAATGAGGTTAGACCCGCCCTGTGCCTGCCCTTCAATGTCTGTGCTTTTGGAGATGCCCTGTGTTCATTTCCTAGGGCTGCTGTAACAAAGGACCACACACTTGGTGGCTTAGAACAACAGAAATCTATTCACTCACAATCCTGGGCGCCAGACAACTGAAATCGAGGTGTCAGTAGGGTTGTGGGTTCCTTCTGGAGACTCTGACGGAGAACCCGTCCCATGTTCTCTCCTAGCTTCTGACGGCAGCTGGCAATCCTGAACATTCCTTGGCTTGTGGACGTATCACTCCAATCTTTGCCAGTCTTCCCGTGGCCTTCCTCTTTGTGTCTCTCGATCTGTTTCCCCTTCTCTTTTCTCGTAAGGACTTGTCATTGGATTTAGGGCCCACCCTAATCCAGGATGACCTCATCTCAAGATCCTTACCTTAATTACATCTGCAAAACCCCTGTACCTAGCAAGGTTACATTCTGAGGTTCCAGGTGGACATACCTTGAAGGAGCCACAATTCAACCCACTCCATGTCCTCTAAACATCAGTGTTCTTCCTGCCTAATTCTTGTCATAATCAGCAGCCCTGCTTTTTGAGGAGAACCCTGGCAGCCCCAGGAATGGCATCTGCTGAGAGTTATTTGCAAGTCTAAGATCAGTCTAAGGCCAGAACTGCAAGGCTTCTAGGAATTTTCTTGCCAAGTTCAGCAAAATAAGAGGCTAATGAGAAAAGTATTTGCATATCTGATACCTTAATTGAAAAGAAAGCAGGGCTTGCCTGGTGGCACAGTGGTTAAGAATCCGCCTGCCAATGCAAGGGACATGGGTACAAGCCCTGGTCCAGGAAGATCCCACATGCTGCGGAGCAGCGAAGCCTGTGCCACAACTAATGAGCCTGCGTGACACAACTACTGAAGCCTGTGCGCCTAGAGCCGGTGCTCCGCAACAAGAGAAGCCACTGCAATGAGAAGCCCTCGCACCACAACGAAGAGTAGCCCTCGCTCGCCACAACTAGAGAAAGCCCGTGCGCAGCAACAAAGACCCAACGCAGCCAAAAATAAATAAATAAAATAAATAAATTTATTTTAGAAAAAGAAAAGGAAGCAGAAGGAAAACTTTCTTTTGTAATCCCCAGGGGTTTTTAGTTCAGTTGGTGCCAGCTGAATGGTGGCCTTGCTCTGAACTTAACCAGCACTGATAGTTGAGTTTCGAAGTTTGACTCCAGCATGAGGCCTGGATTACCAACACCATCTATTTGTATAATTTTTCAGAGGAAAGTTGTATTCATGCAAAACTAAAGGATTGTGGCTGGGTATGTCACTTGTTTTTAATAGTTTGAGAAAACAGCTGTTATTTGTGTTGCACAAGGCATTTGGATGCAAAAAGGTTTTAAACGTTTCTAAAACTGAGAAATGAGGCCAGCCACTTTCCACTGGGAGACAGCACCTTTGGTCAAAAGCGGCAGAAACTCACCTCAATCCAGCTGTCTTAGTGTCCTAGGGCTGCCGTAACAAAGTACTACAAAGCGGGTAGCTTTAAAGCAGCAGAAATTTATTCTCTCACAGTTCTGGAGGCTAGAAGTCTACAGTCAAGGTGTTGGCATGGCCAGGCTCTCTCCGAGGCCTCTGTGAGGGCAGGAGGGGGGGTTCCTTTTGCCTGGTCCAGATTCTGGTAGCCCCAGGCATTCCTTGGCTCGTGGCAGCGTAACTCCAATCTCTGCCTCCTGTGACCTGGCATTCTAAGGGAGCCTGTCACCCTTTCCTCCTCTTATGAGGACACCAACCATCCTGGATTAAGAGCCAACCTAACTCTGGTCTGACCTCATCTTAACTAATTACATCTGCAACAACCCGGTTTCCAAGCAGGAGCACATTCTGAGGTGTTGAGAATTGGAATTGCAACAAACATATCTTCTTAGGGGACACAAGTCAACCCCTAACACCAACTGAAGCACAACAGGACTCACAGGACCAGGCCGCCACAGAGGGCCGGAGGGACTGAAGCCTGGGCCTCGGATGCTGTTTGTGTGCTCTGGGCTGTCGGCTTGTCTCTGCAGGTGTGTTCATGCTCACAAACCTACTCTCTCTGCTTGAAAAGGACGGAGCTACAGGGGCTCCGAGCAGCTCAACCTCAGTGGAAAAGGCTGCTCTCTCCCCTGCTCACATCAGGAAGTCCTGGGGAAGGTGCCATTGCCATGGTGTGGTCACCTTTCCAGCCTGGATCATTCTCTGTGGCCAGTGGTGGGTCGTGGAGACAGTGGCAGTTCCTGGGACTGGAGTTGGGGGAGGACGAGGCTCTCCCCAAAGCAGGGTGGCCTTAACTCGCTCACTGGGGGATCGTGAGCGTGGGGTTGCCTCAGCCGCACGTTACTTCTGAATGGCCCTGGTCTTGACTTGCTCTTAATGCGATCTCGTGCTTGGATTTGTTCTTTTACACCCGCTGCGCGTTCACCTGGACTAACCCATGTTCAGGTGCTGGGAGATATCCCCAGATGTGTTTTAGATTTTGCGTTTCTCTGAAAGGTGCATTTGCATTCAGGCAAAAAGCCCATGGAGACTCTTAATTGAATCTTTAATCCCTAAGGATGCCATGGTGGTAGCTATCAAGGACGGGTGCTTTGTGCCTCTTAGTTTTCAGACTAACGCTTTTAAATTTCTAAACAGGATCGCACTAGTGTAGAAACAGTTTTAAACTCTGCTCAATGGCCTGTGGGAAGCCCATTTCCTGTACTTTGAATGCCTTTTTGTATGTGTTTTTATGCACTCACTGCTGGAAAGGTACGGTTCTAGTTCAACTATAAAAATTAATTCAGGGGAATGATTGCATAAATTAACAAAACAGCTCAAAATTCAAAATGCCCATTTCATGTCTTAATTATGTTTACTTCTATCTAATATTGAAAAATAGCTTCTTATTCTCTGAGTCTACTGCGAGCAGCATAGAGCAAGCCACCTGAGATAACTAATCTGCAGATAGTCCAAGAAGAGATACCCATACAGCCTAGAGGCCAGACACAGTGATTCCCTGGGTACCATCATTTGAAGGACAGCATCGTTTGAAAACTTTTCAGGCTTGTGATGACATTTTCAAGAATCTCTCTGTCTTGGAAATTTGAAACATGACCCAAACTTAGCAGATATCAGTAGCCAACTAGACTCTGCTAGGGCACTAATCCTTGCCGTCTCTTTGGTAAAGGATATATTTCTTGGTAGCATTGAATCCATCACCTTTCTCAGAAAAATCAATTGCTTATGTCTACATACTCTGGACTAGACAGGAATGCTAAGAACCATTTAGCTGTTCTTTTGTTCCTGGTTGATGAGGGACGCCCTTTGCTGTCACCAGCCACCAGAATTCGTGAGGGACATTAAATTCACGTCAACTCCAGGCCCACTAGTGCTGCAGGCTGAGTTGGAGTTTTATTGGTGGTCGTTTACTGTAGGTTAGGAAGAGGTGAACTGAAGCAAGTCTACCCGGTGAAATTGCTGTGATGTGGTATAAGCTAGCTCGGGATAAATTGAGTGTGAAATCATTACTGTCGGATGTTGCCTGCCAGTGGCTTTGTGTGTGTGTGTGTGTGTATGATAATTATTTTTGCTTGATTTAAGAGGTGGTAGAATACTGGCTGTTACTGAAATAAAGCTAATTTCTTCCTGTTCTGAGCCATTATGTTGCATGGTTGGGACATTTGAAACACAGTTTTCTAAGATCGCTGCTTTTCTGCAATGAAGAACTAGTATTCTTCTTCTCTTTCTGTCCCCTCTGTGATTTTTGTTCTCTTAATTTATCCCATCTATCAGTTAAATGTATAAGGGGTAAGAAATAAGCTTTTAGCTGATCATTATATATGGAAATTATATAGAAAAGCAACTCGAGGTAAAGAAATGTCTGGTTTTCTGGGTTTGCTTTTGTGTGTTGGGGAAAGAGAGGGTGGATGGAGTGGTCCAGGTGGATATGTTCTTGGCTATGATGTGAGGGATAGGGAAAAAAGTCTTGAGTTTTGGTACATATAGTAATGAAAGGGAGATTCTGCTTACCTTTCTATTTTTTTTTTTAAATATCTTTATTGGAATATAATTGCTTTACAATGGTGTGTTAGTTTCTGCTTTATAACAAAGTGAATCAGTTATACATATACATATGTTCCCATATCTCTTCCCTCTTGCATCCCCCTCCCTCCCACCCTCCCTATCCCACCCCTCTAGGTGGTCAGAAAGCACCGAGCTGATCTCCCTGTGCTATGCGGCTGCTTCCCACTAGCTATCTATTTTACATTTCTAATCTCCATTTACAGGTCCATTTTCCGTGATGTCTTCTCTGACCCCATGAATCATCATTAACCACTGTCCCCTCCTCTTGATCCCAGGGTAGAGTCTTTCATTCAGTGAATGCTTATTGAGCACTTACTGTTTGCACAAACTGGGGATGCAGAAATGAACAAGGCTCCTGCCTAAAGGCTTTGACCTCATGCACACAGGCCTCTGGTCCCTAGAAAACACAGCTGGACATTACTATATACCAGGCACTCACGTGTGTGCATTACATTGGGTTGGAACACATTTCCTTTCTCCAGATCACGAAATCTGGCCTGCTTTATGCACAGGTGAAAACAGCAGTTTGTTCAGGCTCCTGCCTTTAATAGACTCATTATTTTTGGGATAAGTATCCCTCCCAGCAAGGTTTACAAATCTAAGTCATCTCATGCTCATCACGGCTGGCCTGCAGCAAGGAAGTGGGAGCAGCTTTCCTGTCCTAATTGGACAGAAGGCAGTTGACTTGTCTTGGATGGGGAGTGCCTGGACCAACCTTTCCAGGAAGATGCTAAAGAACATCAGTGCACCTGAGATAGTTTGTTGATAAGGAAGTGATGTCACCGTTTTCACACTGGAGAGAGTGGCAGAGGGACAGCTGTTTGGTCCCATAAGAAAAGGAGGCCTTTAAACTTGATGATATTGGAGAATATAGACAGTTGGTTTTTCTCTTGAGAGTTTGGGAGTGTTTTTTGCAGGTGACTTGTTTGTTTCATACTGAAAGAATTAGAATTACTCTTTCCCAGGAAATGTATTAGGAGCAAATTACAGGAAGTAGGACTATTCTAGAAAGAGGTGAGGGGGGATGAAAAAGAATTTTTAAAAGGAAAACATAGTTTAGAATAGAATAAAATCCTAACGTAAATTTACCAATATAGTTTGATTTCAAAAATTCATTCTGTCATTGCTCTACAGCATGATAGTTTTTCTCAGTACTATACTTACCTAACATATTTTGGGTCTACTAGTTTGAGGTATAATTCATTCTTTAAACAAGAATTTAGCATTTAATGCTTGTACTTGCTAGCTGATTGCATAATTATTGTTATAATATACAATTATAAAAGACACGGTCCCTGCCTTAATGGAACTTAAAAGTTAGTGGAAGTCCTAAAACACAGAAATATCTAGAAGCTCATGGCGCTATATGAATGGAATAAATGAATGCTATTTATTTAAGAGTGCAGATGAGGTGGGGTCATATCCAGGTGACGTTGATACGAAAAGATCCCTAGAGAAGGCAGCTTTTGACCCAATGCTTGGAGCATTGGTATTTTATTATATAAAGTAGACTATTTTTGCAAAATATACCTACTATGTGCTCAACACCTACAAGACTCTGGAAATATGAAAATGAATAAGACGGTGTCCTTTCTTCTGAGAAGTGAAAAGTCTAGTGGGAAAACCTGTTAAGTAACCAGCAGTTATAATTTATTGCATTAGATAAAGGGGTGTCTACTTCCATCAATGTTTAAAAAGTATATATTCGAGACCAGAAATAAATGCAAGTCGAAGGGAATGCCCGAATCTGGGGAGTTGGAGAAGGCTCACTCTAGAAGCTCTCAGCCTGGGCTGCGCCTGGGAATCACTAGGGGAGCTCGTTAAAGCTGCTGGTGCCCAAGCCCTTCCCCAGAGCTACTCCACCTCTCTTGAGGGGAACCTATGATTCTTTAAAGCGGGACAGGTAGATTGAGACCAGGTCGTGGAGGCTGCTGAATGCCGGGGTAGGAGGTTCAGCTTTTGTCAGCAGGTAATGGGATGACATTAAAGACGTTTTATCCAGAGAGGATTGTGATCCATGTGGTGTTTAACAAAAACTAACCTGCCATTTAAATGTCCTTAGCTCAGTAAAGGGCCTCTGGTCCAGTTGCTGAGTGGTGAGGAGGGAGGACTGACCAGCATTTCTTTGCAGAGTGGCTGCTTTGCCCAGGCAGCTGGGCTTTTCCTGTCTGTGTGCCTGCCTGCCTGTCTGTCTGTCGTCAGAGGAGCCGGCTGGCTTTGACTAAGTTCAGTAGACTTTGCTGAGGAGCACTTGGATGCCTTGACCTCAGAACTCAGGCCAGTCTGCTGCCCTGGGGCAAAGTGCAGGCTTGACCTCGGCTCAGGTCACAGGATCTAACACTTCAAAGGTTCCAGAGCTGTGTGACTGCGCAGAATCACTGGTCCATGTCTGTGACTCAGGCTGTCATCTGAGTCCCAGCATCTAGCCACGACAAGGTCACTGGCTTCCCTCTGACAGGACCCTCTGTCACCTGACATAACGGGTGGGAGGGGCAGCAGGTGTGGCTGGCAGGGTGCCTGCCCTCCTGGCCCGAACTCTCTGCTTATCCTGGCTCCAGCCCGGAGGCCTGCCCTTCCAGAGGAATCCAGAGGGTCGCTCACAGAGCAAGCCCCCACCCAGGCTGTAAAGACTGGAATGTGAATCATGTATCTCTTTCTTTGCAGGATACAGAAATGCTTTGGTCGTCATCCAAAGACATGAGCTTTGCTTTTAAATGGGTTCTGATTTGGGTATTGCCAAATGTGGGGTCCTGAATTCTTTCATACATCTCCCTCTCCATCTTAGAATTGACTTTGCGCTCTGTTTCTTCTTCCTGCTGACCATTAGCACTGATAGTGATGGCCAGAGCACCCCTCCCCGCTGCTCCTAGTGAAACGGTAGAGTCTGGGCTCTGCAGATTCTGGGCTGGAAGGCTTGGTTGTTTGTTAAGGGGGTAGAGTCCAGCCACAGTGGGAGAGGAAATCAGACAAGGTTGTTTTTAAAAGCAAGCTGTGTTTTTCTGACTGCTCTGGTATTGGTTCCCACCCTGAAGGCTCCTCTAACCCTGGGGAAGAAAAAATATTTTTAGTCTGATACGGGGCTGTAGGCAGCCCAGAGCTGAACCATCTGTAAAAGAGTTGATAACTCAGAGCCATGGTTTTAGTGGAAATAACTTGTAAGGATCACCCAAGACTCCAAAGCAAGGCAAGGGCTATGCCCAAGGCTCTGGGTTACCCAACTCTCATGAAGTCCTTTAAGAGTTATTTTAGAATAGAAATATCGAGGAAGGAAAAAGAATGGGTAGGATAGAGAAATGTTTGCAATTCCTGGAGAAGATAAAAATCATAGAAGTGGAATTTACTTTAGAGATAGCAACTTGATGAAGAAAAGCAGTTGACAAACTAGAATCTCACTGAACTGGGATGACATGTTTCCTGTACACTATATAACAAGCTTAAATATTTTTAATTTAAAAAAACCCTGCTTTCTGTATGTTTCCTACAAGTTACAAAGTCATTACTAAGATGATGAATACAGGGGACCTGCATGCTGTTTCCCATCCCGTCTCTCCCAGGCACACACTTGTGCCATTTGGCCGCCAGGACATGTGTATTGATCGTTGATTCCCTTGGAGCATCTGGCAGGGACGAGATGCTTTGGATTGCTGTTATTTGTGCATTCCTGACTCCAACATGCTCTTGAGTTGGAAAGGAGACCAGGAATGAGATCACGAGTAATAAGAAACCTTAAGTGTTTGCCCTTGAACAAGAGACAAAAATTATCCAGTTGGGATTAGATTTCAAGAATGTTGAACTTGAAGGCAAATATTTATCTCCTGGTGTTAAGAAAGGAAAATATGTAAAACCTTTAACCTTGACTGTAGGGTGGTGTCTGCATTTGAAAAACGGGTTGCATTAAACCGGAAGCATGATGAGTTTCTCCTTGTTCCTTCCCTGGAATTATGCAAATAGTTTTTAGCACATGCAGAGCAGCAGCTGACCTGGCGTTCTACTCAGTGTTCACCGTAATATCCCATTGGATTCTGAGAGTCTGTCCCTCTTGGGTCTAACTTCCTAAAGAGACCCCTTAAAAATCCCTTTCAGAGTGTAAGTATTTGGAAAGAAAATGGCCTAGAATAGCTGGTATTTTGCAACCTAGTTCATCCTCTCCCT
Organism: Balaenoptera musculus; assembly: GCF_009873245.2. Taxonomy (NCBI): domain Eukaryota; kingdom Metazoa; phylum Chordata; class Mammalia; order Artiodactyla; family Balaenopteridae; genus Balaenoptera; species Balaenoptera musculus. Next base: position 16,027,261 of record NC_045800.1, read on the forward strand.
GTGTCATAGTACTCAAGGTGAATTTACATGTAATTAACATTTCTTTTACCTACATAGCAATCTTGCAAACTAGGCAGAAGCAATACTTTTCTACCCTTTTAACATTATAGAATATACAAGTCTTTTCAGACAGTACATAGGATTGGGGGAAATAAGCAGTTGTGTCCCAATACATCCAAACATGCTGAAAGTTCAGTACAGCATTCAACCTAACAGATTTCTCAAACATCCACCTTTTATATTCCTGACGTTGCACCTACCGAAACTGGGGCAGCCTAATAACATGTCTAAAATGGGCCAAATGACACTCTCCTAATGAGACCCCAGGAACCAGGATCATTTTCTAGTCCACAATTTCAAATTATCACCCCAAGTGAGTTATTGTTGTGCAAGGGATAGTCTTCAAAGATCCCTTGGATCTTACCTGGGTAGTTAGCTGCTGTACTCCCTCATGAGAATTCATGGAAGAAGGAAAAAAAACAATGCTTATTATTTTTAAGCTGTCCAAGTTACCAAAGTAATTTCCAGTCTTTCTGACCCTTGACATGTACCAGGATGTAGGGGGAAGGGAGAATGGACTTAATCAAAAACCCTAGATTGAACACTAGCTCTGTAATTTAGAAGGCTTTTCTTAGTCCATAAATAGGCATAAGAGTAATAGGGTACCCCCGAAGCATTGGGTGGATTAAACGGGAAGGTGCTTCACAAACGTTCAACTGCAAAACAAATGCAAAAGATATTATTAACAATAAAAATAATGGATAAGAAGTGTTTAAGCTCAATCATGAGAGGATAAGTGAAATCTTTTAGTAGCCACTGAAGTCCTCAATCTTCCAATTCCAATTCTTTTTTGATCCTTGCCAGTGGGCCTCAGCCCTAACTGGAAGAAGCCACTTTTGAAGCTTCATGACAAAGACTTGTACAGAGTGATCCAGGGAGTGCCAACCGTTGCCTGCTGATTTTGAGCCTATATTGGAATTAAATATGAGGACTATTTGCATTTCATCCACGTCTCTCCATCAGTTCATCCGCGTCTCTCTAACAGAAAGACAAGGATGAAAGGAGAATTGGAAATTGCTCAGTGACACTCTGGAGATACTGGAATAATGGATACCTGATGGGATTAAAGTACAGAGCTTTTACTAAGAGGCCATTTTATTAAAAAAGAAAAAATCATTCACTTCACAGAGGTTAGAAATCACTTTGGGAATCTGTTTGGTAAAGCGCTGTTAATTTGATTCTTCTTATTTAATTCCTTCAAATTCCTCTCGGATTAAAATTGTAATAAAAGGCAAAAACCACTTTGGATAACCGTTTGGCAGCACTCAATCTGAACATAAATGTATGCAATGACCTTGACATATATTGTCTACTTTTATATATATGTACCACTGAAATGTGCATATAATTCACCAAAAGACATGGGCAGGAAGCTTCAGAGCAACACAGTTCAAAACAGCCAACATTTAAAAACTACCAAAATGTCCATCAAGAGTGGAATGGATAAATAAGATGTAGTATAATTACACAAAGGAATACTATGGAATCATGAGACGTGGTGAAGTACAAGTACACACAGAATCATGAATAATTCTCACGGTGTTGAGTAAGAGAGGCCAGACATATCTGCTTCCTATTATGTAAACTTCAAAGACAGGTAAAAGTTAGAAGTCAGCATAGTGATTAGAAATCAATGACTGGAAGAGGACATGAAGGGGCTTCTGGGTACAGATAATGTTCTCTTACTCGGTTTGGGTGCTAGCTACAAGTTGTGTTGCATTTATGACAATTCATTGAACTAGAAATTTATGACTTGTGCATTTTTTCCAGTGTATGTTCTACTTCAGTAAAGAAGTTTACTTAAAAGAAAAAAAAATTAAGGTGTACCTCTTTCCTACTCCAAAGAAAGGAAAAAAAAAAAGTGCATTCAGGACTTCCTGCCTACCTTGTAAGGGAGAACATTGTGATATAATATGTAAAACGCATGGCATTTTTTGTGACAAAGAAAAGAAAAAAAGCCAAATTGTAGAACAGACTGTAACAACAATTACCTTGGTCAGGGAATACCAAGTCTAGCTAACACTCAAGGAAATTCAACCTCAAATCCTTGAGTCCCTGGTTACCCTCTAAACTATGTTGTATTCCTTAATAACTTATCGGAAGAGACTAATGAGATGATGTTATCCATGCTACTTAATCAGTTCCTGGTTTCAAGGAAGTACATTTAATACCTATGAGACATGACATGACTTAATTGGATTTGAAAATGACAGGCAGGCTGGAGCTGCCAGGGCTGCTTTACAAGGATTTAGGATCACATTTTCCCATACCACGAAGACCACCTATGTCAAGAAATAACATTTGGGAGAGTTGTTTTTAAAGGACTTGGTGTTATTTCTAGTGGTTTTGGTTTTTTGTTTTGTTTTATAACATTTGATCATACCGTTTGAGTAGTTGGGTGTGGGAGGGATCGTGAAAGTAAAATTTTTGTTAAGGTCTTAAAACATCACCTAGTCTTCCTTGAGTCTTAGCAAACTGTAAAATGTGAAGACCTTAATAAATAAACCTTTATTTGTATTCTTTAAAAAAAAAAAAAGGAAGTTGAAAGATGATACTGTAAAGTCATAGGAAATACACCTTTTTAGGGCAGATCCCAGCAAGGGTCTCCCCTCGTGAACGGAGCTGCTGAGGGTAGGGAGGCTGGGGGACCTGGTGCTTCTGAGTACAGTCTGGAGTTGGACAGACTGGGATTTAGACCACAGTTCCATTCCTTGCTAACTGAGTAACCTTGGGTGATTTCTTGATGTCCCTAAGCTTTAATTTCCTCATCTGTTAAATGGACATAATACCCCTATCACAGGGTTGTAGGGAGAGTCAGATGGAATATGGTTTGTGAGGTGCTTAGCGTAGTATCTGGAAACAGGTAAATACTGAAATGACAGCTGGGGCACAGAAGTTCATCCTTTAGTTCTCTTTTGGCCATAATTGTGCAGGAAATGGTTGCTCAGCATCTGGAGATTTGGGGATAAGGGCTTCTGTTGGCCTGTTAATTTACCCGACATCTCTAGAGAACTTGCTCCATGGAAAGCAAGAGAGATCCTAGAGCTATGATGACACATGTGTGGCCCACGTCTTTAAAGGGATGTATAATCTAACGTGAACGAGAGGGAGCAAGCTCACCTGCACTTACTGGTACCAGATACTTACTTTGGTATGAACTGAACTTGCCTTTGGTTATTTAATTTTCATAACAATCCTATGTGACAGGTTTTCTTATACCAGTTTTTACAGTTGAAGAAATAAGTCCAGAAAAGTGCCCAAGACCACACCATTTGCAAGGTCAGAATGCAGACCCTGGGTTCTCTTGATTCCAAAGCCCATCTCTTTCTACTCCATGTTGGACAGTGGGATGGGGCAGACAGCCCAGGCATAATGTAACTGAAAGTGGGGTCCGGCTGCTCACTTCTCAAAAGCCAATAAAGAGGCCAGGTTGGTGGAAAGGCAAGTTTGTTTTATTTTGGATGCTGGCAACCGGGGAGGGTGGACGCCTGTCCAAAGGCCAACTCTTTGTCAAGCTCTGACAGTCATCTTGAAATTGGTCATCGGTGGTCAACCAGCATCATCTTGATTGTTTCAGGTACAGTTAATCTTCAGTTTCAGGTTCCGTTCGTTTCCATTTCTTTGAGGCCAATTCTCGGAATTGTGGCAGCTTATGCCATGGCTACAGCCTGGTCATCATGTAGTTCATTTCTTCCACCTGGCGGGGGTTTCAGTATCTGTAAGACAGCTCGCAGGATACGGCTCAGAATTTTGTCTATAGCCCTTAAGGAGGACCTAAAGGTCCTTGACTATGTTTAATGACTAAACTATTATTATTTGGTCTCCTTTGACTGTTTTCCTTTGTTTCTGCATTTTCTCACTTCTCTGATTAAACTTATTCTTTGGCTAAAGTTTTTCCACAGACAAAAGGCAGGCTGAGGACATGAGGGAGAGGGCAAGGACCATATCGTCCTTCTCCATTTCAATAACGTTAGAGGCAAAGTTAAATGTGTGGGACAGCCCAAGCCCAGAGCTGTGGGAGCACCAGAGGGGAGAGGTTAGTTTCAAATGCAGATATCCATGCATTTCAGATTTATGTTTTGCCTTCAGTGTAGTTATTTGCTCTGCCTTGAAATTTGGCAAACTATTCAAAATACATGTTAACAGAACTTCTCAATCATTTTGGCCATCTTTTTATATCATACAGGATATTTCTATTTATTTTTCTAGTTGCCTGAGATTTCTGAAACAAGAGAAGTATTGTATCCATGATGTGGTGATATCAGTACAAGAGAATCGAACTTGTGTCCGAAGACCTGGGATGTTTCCTAGTTCTGACACTTAGCTGTGTGACCTTGGTTTTGGTGCAGCAAGTCATTTGGCTTCTGAGCCTCGGTTTGATCACCATAAAACATGAAGGATGATGTCACCTGCTTCAAAAGTTCAGATAAAACTCCAATTAAATATTGTGCATGAAAGCACACAGCCAAAGAACCAGCCTGAGAGATTCCCAGTAGCGACACTAAGGTTAATGGCGTAGCCCAGGTTTTCGTTTCAGTGTCTCATGTGGTCCCCAGCAAGTTACTTAATCTCTCTGCAGCTCCATTTCTCTTGTTGTACAAGAGAATAGTGATTCCTCTGAAGAAAGAAATACTGATTAGATTAGCAAATTAGGCAATTATTTTCTAATCCCTTTGAAAATGTTCGAGTCTTTAGACAACTGCTAACAGTACAATATTGCACACATATATCTAGCTTTCTATATATGCAGGTATATTTTGTTCTGCAAAAAAAAAAAAAAAATCTTTATTTTTCAACAGCTTTCCAAAGGAATCTGGACCCCCCCCAAAAGGAATGAATGCATGCACGCCCTGATGTGTCCTTGTGAACAGTGCACAGGAAAGTTTCTCTTGTCTTCCAGTCAGGTCTTTCCCCCACTCCCTACTGTTTTCTTTCTTTTTGTTTTTTAATTGTCCTGTCTCTTTATTAAAGAATAGTTTATGTACCATAAAATACAGTTTATTTTTATTACATTTAAACAGTTGTGCAGCCATCACCACAATGCAGTTTTACAACTTTTCCATCACCTCATTTTGACTTTGCAGTCAACCCTGCTCCCAATCTTATTCCCATCCCCATTTCCAGCAACCACCAATCTACTTTGTATCTCTTTCCTGTTGCCTTTTCTAGAAATTTCATAGAAATGGAATCAATATGTAGTCTTTCGTGTCTGGCTTCTTTCACTTAACATCATGTTGTTGAGGGTCATCTATGTTGTATGTAGCAGCAGTTTGTTCCTTTTATTTAAAAGCAGTAGCTTTGCAGTATTGCATTATTTGAATGTTCCACATTTTGTTTATCTGTTCACTAGCTGAGAGTCATTTGGATTATTTCCAGTTTGGGGCTATTTTTGGAGAACACTGCTGTGAACTTTTGCGTATAAGTCTTTGAGTGGACATAAGTTACCATTTCTTTTAGTTCGAAACCTAGGAGTGGAAGTGTGCTGGGTTGCATGGTATATTTATGTTCAACTTTTTGAGAAACTGCTAAAGAGGTTTCCAAAGTAGCTATACCACTCTCCTATTGCCATATAAATTTTAGGATTGGCTTGTCAATGTACAAATAATCTGACTGGGATTTTGGTAAAGATTACACTAACTCTATTGATCAATTTAAAGAGACCAGTTAGGTCTTTCAGGAATGCACACATCTACAGATAATGTTTATCTAGCACTGTTAAACTGCAAAGACTGCTTAAAAGTTTTTGCACTTCCTTCCTTGGAAGGAGATGAGATAGCAGTAACCATCTGCCAAAAGCCAGTGTGCAGTTACACCGGGGTGTTGCAGCCTTTTTTATTCTTTTATATTTTGAGCTGGTCAGAGGGAACCAGAGCGCTGGAATGCCATTGCGTATTTCTCTCTGCACCGTTTTGTGCATCTTCTCTGGGGAAGACCAGCCGCCGCCCCTCCCCCTGATGTTTGGAGCAGGGGCCGCAGTTGGGGCTATATAGTCGGTGAGGTGGCAGGGCTGCAGGATGTTTGCTCTTCTCTGTGCAGACTAGCTGTGCACAGACTTGTGGGGAGCCCTGTGGGCTTTGTGCAAGCTGCCTGGGCAGGCTGATTTATTCACCTTTGCCCAGGATCCAAACTTTGGGCCAAGGCGCACCCTCATGACCCTGCCTAAACAGGATGCTGCATCAGGGAAAAAAAAGCCTCCCGGAACAGGGGAGTGGTAGCTTCGGGATCAAGCTGGTCCAGTTGCACTGGAAACCTCTCCCACTTCAAGGGAAAAAAACAACAAATGCAGAAAAGGCTGAGTCAGCCCTCACACCGCCTTTCTACAGGAGCAAAACGGGAACTAGCGTGATTCTGCCTCTCCCTCCCCACCCATGCACCTGCCACATCCTTGTTACTCCCTTTGGCTTCCTCATCTACTACTGTCAGGTTTCCCCAGTTCACAATGATCTGCATGGACTTAGGTCAGTGCTTACAAAATAAAACAAAAGAAGCTTATTTCTGGGCCCCACCCCAGGGCCATTGAACCCATGTTTAAAAGGCTCTTGGGTGTTGCTTATGTGCAGAAAAGTTAGAAAACCCCTGACCTAGGTCAACACACTAACCTCCAAGTGTTTGCATGTCCTGAGTCTGAAAGCACCATCAACCAGACCCATGTTTGCGGGAGTCTCAGGGACAGAAATGCAATTTGTTTATTCCTCTGGGTATTCTGAGCACCATCTCTGAATCAAGTTAGATTTTTAAAATGAGACTGCAAACCTAGACCTTGATAGTTTAACTTCCCCTGTGAGAATGATTTCATTCAACGACCTTTCAGTGCTACATACACCCTCAGTTTTTCTCAAGGGTCTGTGTAAGAAACAACTACTTGGACATTTCCAGCCATCGTCGAAATTAGTGTGGAAGTTGTTTTGCTGCTCCAGAACTGAGGTCTCCCTATGAGAATTCCTTTGGTGCTTTTTGGAGGCAGTTTACGCAAGAGGAGGCCTGGAGTCAGGTGACCTGGACTCACAACCCAGCTCTGCTTTTTGGAAGCATTGAGAGCTTTGGAGAATTTGTTCACTTTGAGCTTTCAGTTTTTGCTTGCAGAACAAGACTGTAAAATAGCACCTACCTCACAGGACTGTGTGAGAGCCATCACTCAGAGCCCTTGGTACCATGCCTGGAAAAGAGCAAGACCCTATTGAACCTCAGCCTGCAGTGACTGTTACTAACTTAGAATCAGGAAACCTTGCCTCTCTAGTGACAATTGTATGTGACCATTTTTTTTCACACAGTGAGACTTTCGTGGCCCATTTTCCCTTTTGTCCTCATCTACTGAGAAGCTCAGATCCCAACAAATATGTTTGCCTGAGTGTGGAGCCTTTTGATTTTTTTTTCCTCTAAGGTTTTTGTTCCATTGTTTTCAGGTCACAGCCTTCTCTGATAAGCATCTGGAAGTCTTTTTTGGAAGGAGGCGTGGCATAAGCTATAAATTGCTGAAGGCTGACCTCAAGGGCCATGTTTCATATCTCCTGCGCAGTATCAGGAGTAAAGCACTCCAAGAGAAAAGGGGTAAAGAGAAACTGAAAAGGGCAGTTAACCATTCCGGAGCTAAGCAGATTATCTGTCCAAGGACGGGGTCTATAATTACAGTTCTGTTTTCTACTCCCAGTGGCCTGTTACATTGGCACAGGGCTTAGGGCGTCAGAACTCCTCCTGGCTGTCAGACATTATGGAGTCTTTGGTTAAATTCCATTCCCTGCCATCAAGAATGTCCTTTCTCTACCAAGATTACTTTTCTGTTAACACTGCCATGTGAGCTTGTAGAGGGACGGGATTTCACACAGAATCATAGAATTTTACAGCAGGATGGGACTTGAAATTGTCTAGTCCAGCCCTTCACTTTTTACAGAGGAGGGTCCTGGGCCTTGGAGAGGGTAAGTAGTGACATAATTGAGGTCCCATGAGTAAGAAATAAAGAAATAATACCCCAGTCTCCTGATTCTGAATCTTGTAACCCTTTCCCTGCACCCCGTGTCCACAAGGAGTTCAGGGCTCCTTTCTCCTGCTTTATAGCAGGTGGTATTTCCCCAGATGGTATTCTCGCCTGTATGATAAAGTTTATACTTCAAGTTAGAGATTAACTAAATAGGAATAATAACCACAGAAGTGTGACTTAATCAGCACCATTAAAGGCAAGTGATTTTTAGCACTTTGAATGTGTATGCAGGTGCTTTTATAAAACTCAACTAAATAAACTAATCGTTTATGGTCTATAGAGTTTAATGCCAGCCAGAATGTGGACTTTTTAACGTGTGCATTTTGAATATGTGAAAATAAGTAAGGTTGTAATTTTTTAAATAGCAGCGTACAAAGATGGACGGGAGATGGTAATGACAGGGCTGTAGTGAGCCCCAGAGGTACATCTGGCCTCTCGGGCTGAGGCAGAGCTGGTGTTCCAGGGTGTGGGCCTGGGGACAGGTACCCGGTAACCACTGCTTACGAAGTCACCTGTCACAACAAAGCCCACGGTGCTTCAAAAGTTTGCAGTCAGGGGACTTCCCTGGTGGCGCAGTAGATAAGAATCTGCCTGTCAATGCAGGGGACAAGGGTTCGATCCCTGGTCTGGGAAGATCCCACATGCCACAGAGCAACTAAGCCCATGCGCCACAACTGCTGAGCCTGTGCTCTAGAGCCCACGAGCCACAACTATTGAAGTTAGTTGGCCTCGCGCCTAGAGCCCATGCTCTGCAACAAAGAGAAGCCACCACAATGAGAAGCCCGCACACCGCAACAAAGAGTAGCCCCCCACTTGCTGCAACTAGAGAAAGCCCGCGTGCAGCAACGAAGACCCAAAGCAGCCAAAAATAAATAAAATTAAATCTTTAAAAAAAAAAAAATGTTTGTAATCAATAGCCTCCTCTCCACAGTGAATTGTGTGTTCCTCATCTGTTCGTAGATGGACGCTGTTTAGTCTCATTTTGCTCATGATCTGAAATACTTTTCCTTCTTCTAAAAATGACTCTAATTTAAATGCTTTGGATTCAGCTACATCCAGTTTTTTTGGTTAGTTTGCATATAACCCCGTCTGTGTTCAGCTCTGTTACCTTTGCTGACCCTGTGCACAGGGCTTGTCTGTGAACCATCACGGGTGCCGGTGTTAAGAAGAAGTGAAACAGAGACGGGGTGGCTCACACATGCAAAGGAGGGGCTCCCCTATCCTGAGCGCATGGCCCTGTGCCCCCCGCCCCCCAGGCCTGCACTGCTGCACAAACAGGAAGACTTTTAAACGGCTGTGCAACTGTCCTTTGATTCTGGCTCACTGTATCTCTTGACATGTTCAGCATCATGGGATGAGGCAAGTGCACGGGTCAAGACCGATGCCCCTGGCGTTATGCTGGCGCTGTTTCTCAGCAGTGGTTTTGCTCATGACTTACAGAGCAGAGCCCTGCCACAGGAGCGCTTGACAAATCTTCCGTCCATCTTGTATGACAGCTCGTGTAACACAGTTACTCTCCTTTGCCTGTCCTTGGGAAAGGGCGGCAGCATCCAGAGAGCCTTTTGTCATCATCCCAAACCGCGCTAACAAGCCTTTCTGTGGATGGCCCTAGAACCATCTCTGTGCAAAGGATTATTATGTTGTTATTCCTACTATTGTACGCAGTACATCACAACATTTTCGAAATGTCATTTGATCATTCACCCTAGCATCCCTGTGAGGTAGGTGCAGCGCTGGGGTACTGTATGGGTATTAATTATGGTACTAGTTAGGAACATGTGCTCTAGAGCCAGACTACCTGGGTTTGCAGCCTGGCCCTACCACTTTCTAGCTGTGTGACCAGGAACAAGTTTACTAAATCTCTCCAAGTCTCAGCTTCCTCATCTATAAACTAGGGAATAATAACCTTAGGAGGTTATTGTGAAACAAATGACTGAATGTTTATGAAGTATGTAGAACAGTGACTGACACAGAATAATCGTAAAAATGTCCACTTTTATTGTTATTGTCACCATCAACTTCATCATCTCTACTTTGCAGTAGAGTTTCCAAGAGTTTGTGATTTGCCCAAGATCACATTGGGTGTTATGACTCCAAGAGACAATGGACTTTTTTCTTCTTAGTCTTTATTTCCTTATTACACAGTAACATAAAAATGAATTCTTGTAAAAGATCAAAGCAATACAGAAACATATAAAGGAAATTGTTAGGTTCCCACCCTGCTCCTTCCTCTTTCCCCACAAGGAATCACAGAAGACTAACTGGTGTGCATTCTCCCTACCTTCTCTCCATGCAGGACACACATATAAAATCAATATACATATATATATATATATGTGTGTCCTCTCCAGAATAAATAATAGTAACAGTGCCTGACTTATAGGACTGGATGTTGGGGGGCAGAGGGTGAGGGCAGGCAATATACTAGCCCTCTCATCAGCTCCATGAGTTAAGTGCTATTATTCTACCCATTTTACAGCTGTGGAAGTAAAGGTTAGGGAGATTGTCACCTTTACAGGACCACATAGTGCTGAAACTGGATTTGAATCCAGTCAGACTTAGCCCAGTATCTCCACACTTTTGACTACTACTATATGTGGCCATATCACAGGCATTATTTTTCCACTTGATTTTTTTCTCTTAGTAGTATTTGTTTGAACTCTTTCCATATAAATACATATACGTTTACTTCTTTCTTTTAATGGCTACATGAGTCAATATTTTATTTCACTACTTTCTTATTTAGGTTGCTTCTGTTTCCTTGTTCTTTGCTGTTATAAATGATTCAAAACTGAATACCCTTAATACATACACTTTTGGGCACATGTGTGAGAATTTCTGTAGAATGGCTTTTACAAGTGGAATTGTTCATCAGGGAGTAATATGTACGTACACATTAAATTTCAATAAATATTGCTTTCCAAAAAGAATTTTGCTCACCAACAGTGTGTGAGAATGCCTGTTTCCTCACATTAGCCTTCTTCTTATCTTTGCCAATTTGTTGAAGAAAAACACTCTTTTTCTAAATTGTGCTTCCCTGATTCCTGGTGGGGTTGAGCTAATTATTTGGGGGGTTATCTACCTTTCCTCTGGAAATTGCCTTTTGCCCATATTGCCATTTAGTTTTTCATTGTAGATGCTCTTTATAAATTCTGGGTAATAATCTTTTCTCTGAAATGCATGACAGATATTTGATCCCTGTCTGTAACTTTGTTTTATGTCTAGAGATTGTGTGTGCATGTGTGCAGGCACACGTACACAGTCAATACTTACCTTTATTGTTTCTAGGCTTTGCCTTGCTTAGGAAAGCCTTCCCAAGTTTGTTAAAACAGTCTCCTTCATATTCTTCTAATATTTCTATGATTTTGTTTCAACTTTTAACTTTGTACCTCTCTAGAATTTGTTTTTGTGTAGGTTGTGAGTTAGGAATCTAGATTTAACTTTTTCTAAGTGAAAAACTCATTGTTCTCACCGTTAACTGAATAACCCATTTCTTTCAACTCATTTGAAACACCACCTTTATCATAATTTTCTTGTTGTATCTATGGCTGGGCACCTGGTTCCTCTCTTCTGTCCCACTGATTTATCTTCTTTTTTTTTTTTTTTTTCTAATCTGGTGGCCTTTTATTGATACAGTATCTTAAAACCTTTGTAGTCTTCTTTCTTTTCTCTTCTCTTTTTTTTCTTTTTACAGGATTAATTTTTAACCACCTGTTTTTCCTCACACAGAAAATGCTCTTTACTAAGATTTCAAAGACATAGAGATACAGTTTAAAGGTTTTAACAACTTCATTTAAACAAAATATACGTTGCTATGTGGTTACCAGTGGGCAGGTATGAGGATTAACTGCGACCTTTGTGAAGCCCAGTGGGGAGCTTGCAAAAGAAGTTCTCCTAGTGTCTTTTCTTGAAATAGCCCACCCCACTGATTTATCTTCTATCCCTGCACCAATATTAGAACACTTTAATTATTTTAACCTTAGAATAACTTTTTATTTGGGAAGGGAAAAACCCCTTTCACTGCCGCTCTCTTTTCCAAAGCAGTTTTTATATTTTTGTGCAATTTTTCTTCCATGTGAACTTTTAAAATCAGCTTGTCAAGTTCTATAAAAGAAACTCCTGTGTGTATTTTGACTGAGAATATATTGCATTAATAGGTTCATTTTGGATAATTTGGCATCTTTACTATATTTAGTTTTCCCATCCGCAAGTACCATATGTCTCTATTTAAGTCTTTCATGCCCGTCAGTTAAGATCCTTATGTAGATCTTTCATCGAAGGGTTTATTTGTTGCTATATTACAAATAGGGACCTGTTTTCCCATCACCTGGACTTAATTTGTATTACTAGTGAATAGGAAAACTATTGGTTTTTATATATTAATTTTTTATCTAGCTACTTAACTGAACTCTTTTCTTAGTGACCTTTATACTGATTTCTTTTTCTTGATCTATCACATAGGTTAGGACTAAAACCATAAAGAAAAACGCTGGTGAAAGTATACATCTCTGCCTTGTTCTTATCTTTAATTAGAATGCTTCTAATATTGCACCACTAAATATGGTAGATACACTTTATCAGCTTGAAGAAATTTCTTTCTATTTCTAGCTTACTGAGGGCGTGTGCTTTTCACTGCAGACTACACCAGATTCCCATCAAGGGGCCTTAATTCTGTCCCCTACATTTTCCTTGAGAATTCAGAGATTGTCCAAATGCCTGGGACCTCTCAGCATTGATATCCCAGCTGACCCAACACAGTTTAGAACTGAGTAATATTTTCTCTTCCTCCTTTCACTCACATTGGACCCTGGATGGCCGAAGAGAAAGGGCTACTTTGTGTGAACATTTCCTATACTCCCCTCACATGCCCCCCCCCCCATCCTACACCCCCCACCACCACCCCCCTGCCGAAAAAATAAATAAGTAATGCTGTGTGGATAAGAGCAAAATTCCACTTCTGGAATTTTCTGGCAGGCACCACTGAAAAGATTTCATTCCTGGCTTCTACTTGTAAATAACTTCCATTTTTTTTCCACTGGGTTATCTTGAGTAGCTGACCACCATCTCACACTCTAGTAGCTAATTGGTTTCATAGTTTCTACAGGAGGGTGTGAGAAAGGAATCACTACCTGACCTCTGATTTCCTGTTGAGATTTCACGCAGGCACAGGGTGAAGCCACTTTTAACTCTGGGCTCTCAGCAGTGCCTTGTGCACAGTTAATGCAAAAGAAATGTTTTTATGGTCGATTGATGAAATGATTTAATTGCAGAGTACATATGATAATTTTTGGGTGGCGAGACTTTTTGCTAAGATGTGGACGAAAGGATTTTGCTTTGTCGGGCATGCATTTGGAGCATGACTCTAATGGGACTTGGCACCTGTCTACAGATTTGTCCCTGTGTCCAGTGACATTTTGCTTTGGGGAAGTCAACACCCACTGTGGTGGCATCTGTCATATTTAAGAATGTGAAATGCTCAGGAATAATGCAGAGCCACCTCAGTAACATGCCTTCTTCAGAAAACAATTAAAATGAGACTTTGGCAAAAGATTGTTATAAGCAGCAGAGAAGAGAGTTGGGGCTCCTTCCAAGATAAAAAGCAGCGGATGATGTTTTTACTATGGTTTTTCTCATCTTGATGTAAGCTGGGTAGATTATATTATTTTCAGACTGTTTAGCTAGGAAAGCAAGAACCTGCTAAATAGGATCCTTTCTTTTTATTGCTTTAGTACAAACCAACACTGGCCTCCAACATCAATTTGGATGTTAATGTTTTTGAGGTGGGCTTGTTTGGGAAATGGAGTTGGCTCATCTCAGGCACATGCTGTATAACTGGCAACCATCCAGGAGAGCCCAAGCTGAGAGACAACTGGATGCCAGAAACCCCAAGAGGCAAGGCAACCTCACATGGCAGGCACAAGTAGCTGGTCTTTGAGCCCCTCCCAGATCCAGTGGGATCAGCTTCAGCTTCAGCTTCTAGGGCTGTTGGTATAGGAAGTTTGGTCAATTGGACAATTATTTTTCCTGCCTTAGCTTCTTCTCTTTTCCTCCAGATTCCCACATCCAGAAAAGAGGCTGGGAGCAGTGACCAGTAATAGACTAAAATATTTCCTACCTCTTCTCTTGCAGGCAGGTGACAAACATTACCACCCTAGCTGTGCACGATGCAGCAGATGCAACCAGATGTTCACAGAAGGAGAGGAAATGTATCTTCAAGGTAAGGTGGACTCAAGAATCCAGTTAAGTTCTCCCCACCTGGGGAAAGAAAACCTTGCTATGTTTGTTTTTAGAGAAGGAGGCATTTCGTTAGCTGCAGGGCTACAATGTAGCCAAATGTTACCTCATCAGTTAGTATTAATCAGCCAAGCAATTGACATCCTGGCAGTGAGCCCCTGAGACTGTTAACAGAGCCGGTGTGTTGCTTCTGGATGAATGAATTGGACTTGATGTTTGCTGCTATGGAGGTTAGGCAAGAGTGAAAATCAGCTCCCCCTCCTCCCACCCCTCCTCCCACCCAGCCCCCAGGAATATGCTTGGGAAACAAAAGATCAAAAGAGGAAAAGCATTTCTAGAAATGTTACACATTGGATGGCTACTTTGTCTCTTCTCACTTCACTGTCCTGGGGGAAGAAGGATTTTGGGGGGCCTCCCAGGCTGCTCTTATCCAGGCTTTCAGGAAGAAGAAAATCTCATATTTGGTGGATTGCATCACAGATGTACTTCATCCCATCCCAAAGAGGACATAGCTGTCATAGTGTAAGAGAGAGGGACAGAGAGTGAGAGAACACACCCAAAGTCCCTGACAGAGAAATTGAGAAGTTTCTGGTGCCAAGGAAGGGCTCATTACCAGAGGGCCATTCAATTTTTTTTTTTTAATGAAAATAATTCTGAGAAATTTTCCCAGTATACAGCTATGATTAGCTTTTGTCTCCTCTAAAATTCTGAAGCTTCTCAGAGAGCTTTAGGGGAGGATTCTCCTCCAGTCAAACAGCACCATCGTGCAAGCATTTTACTATTTTTAGTGGGAAAAAGAGTCATTAAATAGACAAGGGCTTATCAGTAAAATTAGCAAGAACCACAAGAGCTGTTGCTTATTCAGTTTCGCTAATTACTGGGTCTCATCGGCCTTTACATGTCAGTTCTTCATCTCTCTCTGCATGTAACACTATGTGTAGTTTTAATGAATGGTTTGCTTTGCTCTCAATTTTTGTTTTTATGCAACTAAGAAAAGTCTCTGGAAACGATTCTTGAGTATTAGAGCAAAGCTTTGGCTACTCTCCCCTTAAAAATGCTAGCTAGATGAGAAATTGACAACCCAAACATCCTTTTAGCTTTAGAAGGATCTCTCTGAAAAATTTTGATTAAAAATCTCACTGAATTTTAAAGGGCCCAATAAGGGCAAGTGAGAGGCACCAAATCCGTGGTCTCACGTGTGCTTTATATGACGCATTTCCCCTGAGGACAGGCTGTGAATCCATGAAAGCAATAGGCAGGTGTCGGTTTATATTTTCAGCATGGAGCAGATTTATTCTTCAGTTGGTCTCCAGGCTCTGTTTTTTGTTTTTTTTTTTTTTTTATAAATTTATTTATTTATTTTTGGCTGCATTGGGTCTTCGTTGCTGCGCACGGGCTTTCTCTAGTTGTGGCACGCAGCTCAGTAGTTGTGGCGCACGGGCTTAGTTGCTCCGCGACATGTGGGATCTTCCTGGACCAGGGCTCGAACCCGTGTGCCCTGCATTGGCAGGCGGATTCTTAACCACTGCGCCACCAGGGAAGCCCCAGGCTCTGTTTTAGATCTGAGTGTGTCAATTACAGCACTCACAATCAAAGTCCCAAGAGTGCATGTCACCCCTGTGTCTGCTGAGAACCGAGACTCAGGGTTCTGTCTGGGTGCAGCTCTGCACGTTCACATGGTTCTGGAAGCTGAATAGAGAGGGTGATTTCAGGCTGTGCATGAGTGCAGCACATTCATACTACAAATAAACAACTCTGTTAGTTTGGGCTACATTCAGAATTTGGGGATTGTTGTAAATCTCTCCTGGAGTTGGGCTTCTGTGTTCTTTGCCTGCCCTCTTGGCATATCCTTGAAGAATGAGCAGTTTCATCTTCCCCAGCATCAGATGTTCTCTCTGGCTCACATTCCCCATGTGTCTGACCTCTGGAGAACAGTGTGACACCATGTGCACACCCGGGATTCTGAGCCAGGACGCCCGCTCAGTAGAACCTCCACAGCGCACGCAGCTCCTGGACCCGGCCCTGATCCCCGGCCCTTGGCTCTCCATATTAAGACGATTTCCTGTGCTTCGTAGCCAGCCTCAGAGTAAATGCTAGTGCTGAATGGACTATGTGCCTGCCTGGTTTTGGTTTGTTTGTTTTTTTTTTTTTTTTTGGCCCTGGGTTAAGCAAGATAGAAATTACTGCTAAATAGGGATTAAAGTATTATTCTGATATAAAATGTATTTTCCCTGTCATTAATTTAATAGTATTTTAGTTCAGTGGTGTAAAATAATTCGAGAGTTATTTTAATTTGATACTTTTCAAGTACACACAGATTGCTGCTTGAAGAGAGAAAGATTTCAACAATGAAATGTAGAAAGTCTAATATTCATACTGAGATTCTTATTAAGTTTATATCATTTACTTACTGCTTTCCACTTAGTAACTTTTTCAGATTTTTTTAACTTTTTATTTTATGTTGGAGTGTAGTTGATTAACAGTGTTGTGTTAGTTTCAGGTGTACAACAAAGTGATTCAGTTATACAGATATGTGTATCTATTCTTTTTCAAATTCTTTTCCCAATTAGGTTGTTACAGAGTATTGAGCAGAGTTCCCTGTGCTATACAGTAGGTCCTTGTTGGCTATCCATTTTAAATCTAGCAGTGTGGACATGTCAACCCCAAACTCCCAAACAATCCCTCCCCCACTTCCCTTCCCCCTGGTGGCCATAAGTTCATTCTCTAAGTCTGTGAGTCTTCAACTTAGTAACTTTATTCGCTTAGGTCTTTTTAAGTCCCTCTTCAAGTTCTTCTGCCCATTCCCACATTTGAACATACCCTTATATGAGCATATAAGACTTACATATAGGCCTTAGCCATAAATTACATAGATTGTCTATCTAGGTGTAAAAAAATCACATAGGCAGACATTTGATTCTTATAAGAAAAGAGCTTTTGATTGGATATAAGTGTTTTGCTTAGTTCTTTGGTACTGGTACCATCTAAGAAAGTGCTTTACACTCCTATAAAGTGAGGCATTAACCCAGGAACAGAAAATGACACTTAATTAGTGCCTTCGTTAGTTTAAAAGTGAAGACTTTTTGCAGTTAATTAAAAGGTTAAAAGTTAAAGGAAAACTTGTGGATTTGTAATGTAACTTTCAACCTTTCTGCTAGTTAGATTGATTTCCTGTGTCTGTTGGATCAACAAAAAATTCAGTGAGTTTTGCTTCTGGTTATAGACGATCTGGTTTGACTTTATTGCCCTCATCTAAATTGCTTGGTTGTTTTGATGTTATATAAGCATGGCTTATGGCTTATATTTCTGAAATTAAATGCAGCTGTTGCTAAGCACACAGACATTACTTTTAAAGGATAATGATACAGTTTAAAAACGAAAACAAAAACAAAAACCACCACCCAGTCAAGAACTAAATGTCTCTTTCATCAAGACACTCTTGTGCCCAATTAGTGGTCTCTGTGGTCTAGGATTATGACTATTATAGAACAGGTTCAGACCAGATGTGGAAAACTCCCCTGGAGTTTGAACTGTCGTGATTCACTTGGGCACAGGGCCACTCTCAGAAGTTCTATCTAATAGGACTGTGGCTGCTTTCCATTTCCTTTATTCTTAGCCATGCATTGTCTTTCCAGGTTCTACCGTTTGGCATCCCGACTGTAAGCAATCCACCAAGACCGAGGAAAAACTGCGGGTAAGGAAGGCAGTAGTGCCATGATGCCAGGTGTACTTGCTGGGCACTGTGTTTGTAGTCACTAATTTTGGGGACTGGAGTTTGGGTGAAAGTACTTTTTTATAACTTTTTTTTTTTCTTCTATAGCAGACTAAGTGGAAAGGCCATTTGGCCAAGAAAGGAGGTTCCCTCCTACCTTAAATCAATGGTGGTTTTTGTTCCAAATGCTTGTGTTGGACAAAATAAGCCTTGCCTCATAAGTCAGGTTCTTAGGAAAGCATTCAAGGGAAAAGTCAAACCTTACAGATGTGAAAAAATGTTTCATCAAGTTCTAGGTCCAACATCTGGTGACCTCATCACCGGGCTCTTTTTGTACTTTGTCCATAATATCACTCCAACCCAAACTCTGAGGCCATTGCTCAGCTCTTTCTACGTTTGATTGGCCTCTCAAATCCAAATTCACCGAGTGGCCTCCATCTCCAAAAGCTGATGATTTGTCAGATAAAACCTTTGGGGAAAATCATGATGAGCCCAGACGTGTCAATGTAAACAGGTATTCTTGATTGTTTTTGTAACTTAAACCTTAGGTAGCATCAAAATGTTTTTGTAACTCCCTAGAACATGGACCACTCGGGCAAGAGGATAGATTCTCTTTATCTCTCACTTCTTTTATCTTTCTTTCCTTTTTTTTTTTTTTTAACCTCTCACTTCTAAAGCCTTCCCCTGGTCTTACCCAATTCTCAGATCACCTCCAGGTGACAATATTTTATCTGTTTAAAAAGCAAAGAGCTGTACACAGTTGCAAGGCCATGATCATAATCTGTATCTTACTCAGATGCCCCCAGTTTTTCACTTGGGCTGTGAAGTATTTTTCAGAGCAATAATCAGACTGGACCCCAGTCTACACTCCCTCAGTTTAGCTACCTTAGTGGTACCCTTGGAAAAACTGGAGGTTGACCAGGCCACCTGGTGCCTCAGGGAAAAGAATGGCCTGAAGTTGTTTTGAAAGCCAGACTCTAGAAGACTCTAGAATGTGGTATCATTTCTTCTTGATCTGCCATTAGCAGACATTAGGAGCAATGTATGTAATCCCCAGCAGCTGCACAGCTGCTGCATCGATGTGGCCTGATCAATAATGCGTCACTTGTGAAGGGGTGACTTGGCTTCAGAGAAATGATTATCAGTGAGACCCATTTTTTTTTGGCCTGCCACCCTGGGAATGACAGGTCTTATTTTCATTTTGCAGTATCTTTCCTTTATTCTCAGCGAAGCTCAGGTCTGCCCAGGAGCTTTATCTCCTTTGCTTTTTTTTCTGCTTCAGCTGGCATCTGTAAGATCAGATGGAGATATTTTGCCATTTGCATAACTTGTCCCTTGCCTGTGACCCTGAATAAAAGCAGTTGTCTTAGAATTCAGTTAATGTAATCAGACTTTAAGTGTAGGGGGAAAAAATCACTTTTTCTCTAAATAATTGAATAAAGACCAGACAAACTGGAGAGGAATTTGTCCACCAATATCAGGATGATTTGGTCCCTGTTTCAACATAGAGTTTCAGCTTGAGCATGTGTACCTAACCCTCCCATCTATCAGTCAGTCAGGCGCACGCTGGAACAGTCACCAGACTCGGGGATTTTTGAGGACCCATGGATGCTTTGAAAGCAGGTTATCATTATAAAATATTAGAACATTAAAGATAGTACTTACTGTCACTTTTATCATAAGAATGTAAAATTCACAGCATAGCTTGTGGATGTTGCCCAAAAACCACCCAAGTAGCTAGTGGTTGGCACTATCTTTACAGTGTTGCTTCAGTTTCTTGCATAATCATTTTTACTTCATCCCTGATGAAGTGTTTTGGGAGATGAAGAGAGGAATACTAACGTGGCCAGACTGAATGGAATGTGTCTTTTCTGTATAAGGATTGCTTACATTTGCAGATTGTGTTACTAAAATGATTTTTTTTAAAAAAATCAACACTCTTGATCGCATCTTGATGGAACTCTATGGATAAGATTATGAAAACAACTAGTGAGATACTTCCACTCATTCTGGCCAAGAGGACTTGTTGTTTTTTTCTTCCTTTAGTGAAACTTCCCAGAGAATTCCAAAGCTTTTCTCCTAAAGCCAACATTTACCACTTGGGAGGTCAGCCCAGCCCTCAGCTCACTCACCCAGAAATAAGGAGAATGATGCACCTCCGAGGAAAGAGGTTCTGACGTGCCCCAGGTGGGGTACCGGCTGACGCTGGTGGGATTTAAAAGAGGCTAGAGTTTTGAAGAAGGAGTAAATCTTGTGCTCTCTTAAGGGTGTGTCTCCAGATGACAGTCTTGAGCCAGGATTTCCAGGCCGTTTACTGGGTGTCACATCAGTGCAGTTACTATAGCAAAATGAAAATGTTTTAAGAATCTTTTGGCAACCCCACTGAGTAATCCACGTTCTTGGTACTTCAAGAATTTGTGGGGCTTTTGTAATAACAGATTCTTAAGAACATCTCTCAATGGCTTCATTGGCTTCTCACTCTTCACATATCAGAATATTTAAGCCAGAATAAATGGAAAGGAACGATGGTGGGTTGGAACATAGGTAAACATACTGTAACTTGAAGACCAGTTAGGGAATTCCCTGGAGATCCAGTTGTTAGGGCTCCGCGCTTTCACTGCCAAGCGTGTAGGTTCAATCCCTAGTCGGAGAACTGGATCCTGCAAGCTGCACAGCGCAGCCAAAAAAAAAAAGAAAGAAAGAAAGAAAAAAGACCAGTTACTATGCTTTTAAACATGGACCCCAAAAATACACACACACACACACACACACACACACACAACTAAAGTGATGTCACTTGTCACTTATCAAATTAGTTTTCCTGAAGGTTTTTTTCTGTTTTTGATAGTGTTTCTGAATCGAGGCTATTTCATTGTTCATTCTTCCCTTTTTCATGTTTCATGGCAGCCACGAAACATCCGTCGTTCTCCATCTGATTTCTTTTATCCCAAAAGTCTGATTCGACGCACAAGATGGTCCCCATCTCTGCAGGTTGGCGCTGTGTCTGGGCTAAGGCTGGGAGCCACTGTCCTGGGCCCCAGGCTTCTGTCGCTTTTCCTCCCCTTGCTGCTTTCCCCACATAACTTCCGGGCTCCTGCAGAGGCAGATGCTTTTTCTCACCCCACGGAGTGCATCTCACATTCTGATTCTGGCTGTTTTCTTCTCTGGGCAATGTTTTCATTTAGAGCAGTGGCTAAAGCATTGTCTTCAGTACAGCGAGCACATTGGAAGCTACCCTTTTGGTCCTATGCTCACACGTTTGTTCGCTGAACAAATATTTGCTAAGTACCCAGGTATAGTAAGGAAGAAAAGACAGGTAAATAATTATAAAATGATATAGAAACGTATCACAGGATATGGATCGTAAAGATCAAGGAAGTTCAGATGAGGGAAGGGGGTCAAGGGGCGCTTCCTAGGAGAAGAGGTCTTTGAGTTGAGTTATGGAGGCTGAATGGGATTTGAACATGTAGAGATGATGAGAAAGGGGTGGGCCTGGTGAAGAGAGCGGCAGGAGTATGGAGCTGGGGAAATGCAGTGCTTCGGGAGGGAGAGCTTTGGCTCCAGGAAGGAGTAGCGAAGTGGGAAAGGAAACAAATAAGACCAGGCACCAGCTCTGCAAGAGGCTGGGGGATTGACATACACTTTCATTGGCTCTCCCTAAGAATTCCCGTGAAGTAGCTATCCTGATACCCATCTTACAGATGGAGAGACTGAGACCCATCATCATTAACTAACTTGCCCAGAGTTATCCCAGCGGTAAGTGGAAGAGCTGGGATTGGAACCCAGGTCTCTCTGAGCCTATAACTCATGTTCTTTCCACTGTCCTACCAAGGGAGAGTGAGAGACAAACCTGGGAAGGCAAAAAGAGGACAACGTGAAATACTGGCGAAGTCTGATAGTGTATAAGGAAGAGATGGTGTTGAAGGGCAGCACCACCTGCCCAGGGCACCCTGCAGGAACGGGGAAGGTCCTCGGCCTGCTCTCCAGATGAGCAGCAAGGCAGGGGAGTACGCTCCCTGCACACACTTGACCTTCTTTCGGGGTCTCTTAGAATCGGTTGAAACCTTGGCCTGTTAAATTACGAGTGACTTTCCGCAATCCTATCTTTGTCCAGACGAAACCCATTTGACAACTCAGGGTCGCAACACAGCTCTTTAGTCCAGGCTTTGTGCCTGTGCCTGTTTTCCGTGCCTGCCAGAACTGTACTACAGCCCAGGAGAGTTTTCGTTTGGATCTACTTTTATTAAAACTTCACCTTCTTTGTTTAAAGGATTTGAAAAGTAGTTACAAGTACAGAGTTTCAGAGTAGAAAGAAACGTTTCAGATATCAACCTGCTAAGTTTCTTCATCTATAGAATGAAGTCAGCCCAAGGCTACGCAGGTCATAAACAGCAAGACTTAACTGCAGACTCCAGGGCTCGAGTGCATCGTGTTGGCCCGTGATGCTGGGTTACATCCAACATGTATACGTCATATAATCTTCATCTATCTTAAAGCTTTAGCTCCAGTGGCAGGGTTTCACGTACAGCAAACTTATAGGGTCATGAATCCAGAGGAAGAGCCAAAGATCGTCCCCACTGCAAGTGAGTGCTCAGAATTAGTACCTACTTGGCAAGAAGTTGCTTTTTCAACAGCTTTTGGGGTTTTCCCTGAAAGTATACTTTATCACTCAGATAGTGTTTTATGTTGGTAGCCTAAGGCTATCACCAAGTGATTCATTTTCATAACTTGAAGAAAAATACCACCAAATGTGATAATTTTTGGTCTTCTCCAGACCGTTAAGTTTAAGAGACATGGAGCATCTTGAGAAGTGGTGGGGAGAGAGAGAGAGGGTGGGGCGAGGGTCTATCTTGAAAAAAACTTCTCTCTTCCTATCCTGTTGTTCAAAAGGGACATCTGATTCCCATTATCCAGCCTTAAATATCAGTGAGGTCAACTGTAGCCCCATCACAGAAAGGTGTAAACAGCTTGGGACCTGGCAGAGAAAACAGGCTATTTGACAAGGTCTTGCTTCACCCATTGGCCATTGAGGAACAGCTCAGGAGAACATTCGAGAAGCCTGAAAACGCCAAAGCAATTCTCAAGGCACCCAGATATTTTGATCTTTTAAATATTGTGGCCTACACAGCAGCTCATTTCACCAGATAATATCAAGCAGCTTTAGTTGTTAGGTAAACTGTACACCTTGCAAGGACATTCAACACTCCATGCCCCTGAAATAAGCCTTGTTTTATTGTGGAGGAAACTCATTTTATTATTTATATTCTGAAATCTCCCCTTCTTTCCTCTTGCTGAATTATAAGTAAAGAAAATGGTGAAAGCAGAATTACCTAAGAAAAACATATTCTGGTTTTGCTTACTTGGAAGAGTTTTATAGGAATAGCAAATTTTGTCTATAGGTAAAAGTTGGTACTGAGCATTTATAATTCCTGTTGTAATGCATTATAAACAAAGCACACGGTGTTCCCAGGACCAAGTTAGTAATATTCTGGAGTGGATCACTTGCTTACATGCTAAAAAGGGGCTTCTGTGTTGTGCCTTTGGAGGCTGGAGTATGAATGGCTGCCATCCAAAATGGGCATGAGTTTTTTTCTTCTGAAACTAACATTCACTATATTATAAAGTATGCACTTGCAAACCCATAATATACCCAACAAATACCACGTGTATATTTCTACAAAGGAGCTAATTAGAGGCTTTAAGTATGTCTAGAACAAGGAAATAATGCTGTTGGTTATTGTTTTATTAACGTTGCTACCATACATACCACTTTGTTCCCAGCTTTCACTCTGTTTGAAAATTTTATTCTTTTTGGTGTGTCTTTACAATTCATCAGAATGTATGGGTGTTAAGATTTATCCTGCAAAGACAGTGGGGACTCTTGGCCATAGTAAAGGCTGATGGCCATTGTGCACCTGGCTCTAGAGAAGGGGATGTGTGCCCGTGAGTCCCTCCTGCTTCCTCACAAACACAAATTTCTTTTTCCAAAAGGAGTTCCTGGGAATTCCCTGGTGGTCCAGTGGTTAGGACTCTGTGCTTTTACTACCTAGGGTGTGGGTTCAGTCCCTGGTCGGGGAACTAAGATCCCACAAGCCATGCAGCACAGCCAAAAATAAAACAAAAAACAAACAAAAACAAAAAAAGAACCAAAAGGAGTTCCTTTTTTGACTTAACAGTGAACGTTCAGTATATGCAGATTTTTAAAAGTATTCCTTCTTCTGCAGCTGTTATCACCACCTTGTCTGGTGAACTTCAGCAAAAACCCAAGGCAGGTACTGTCAGCCTTAGCAGCACTTCATATAAGGTGTCAATCACCTTATATCGGTAGTTGTCCCGTAGGTGTTCGTATGATCTCTCCGCTCTGGGTGCCAGTTGCCTGTAGTTCTCTCCCTTAGAGCATGGCTTTGGATGAATGCAGATTAGATGAACGTAGTTGTTGCACCCCTGCTCCTGCTGAATGGGGGGAGGGCAGGGGCAGCAGAGGGCTCTCCAGCTCTCCCCTTCTAAGAAGGGACCAAGTGTGCATGGTGGCCCGCGATTGGAAATAATCGGAAAATATCACTTCTCTGGTTAATCTCCCGGCAAAGCTCTGGTAAGTGTTTTTCAATGGTGAACATTTAAAGAAAGTTGAGAGCTGGGGTGGAAACATAAAAAGATCTGTTCAATGTAATTTTCATTCTGTGACTACGCCTTCTGCAGGGTAGAACAGGTGGACAAAGTCAAGGCGTAAGGGAAAATATCAAGTGAAAGGTAGAGGGTTTTTTTAAACGTTTCATACAGAAAACAAAAAGACTTGCATTTTCAAGCACCTGCTATTAGTGATCAAATGCCATTTTTTTCTCTTTACTGTTGAAATGAACTACTAGTCAGGTGAGACCTCTCTTTGTTGATTTATTTTTTTCCTTTGAGGAAAATAAAAAGCCTTTTTGAAATCAAAAGTAAGTAGGTGAAGGTGTGCTGGAGAAATAAATGTAGATTTAGACCCCTTCCTCATGAGAGATTGAGGGAGGACAGCCACATACAACTACAAGGTTCTTTCTGAGGGATCCTTGCCTCTTGTTACCAAAATAAGGATTAAATGATTTGCCTAATCTTGTTGGCAAAATACTTTGAAAGATCACAGCCAGTCTATAATCCTTCCTATATCTACCTTGCTCTTTCCACCCTTCCCTCTACCTTTTTATTTTCCTCCAAAGATGGCATCAAAAGAAAGAACTGAATTTTTCCAACTGTGCTTTCAAGTTGTTTTTTTCTGTAAGGCATGAAGGAAAAAGTGATTAAAGGGAGAGTAAGTAAATTGCATCTGCTTTAACAGCTTAACCACAGATCCTTGTTGCTTTTTCTCTGTAGAACAGAAGTGGGCATACCTTTGGGGATACAAATTTGAAATTATCTTCATTTATAATATTGGCAAGAGGGTATCCATCATAGCTCTCATAGAGAATTCCAGAAACAAAGGCTGTTGGCCCATTTGGGTTCTTGATTTAGTTTGATGAATCACTTGTTAACTTGGATATCTGAATAGGTTAAAATAGTAACTTAGGTTAAATAATTGCACATAAGGATCATGTGGAAATGTGGGTCATCTGTAACTTTGTTACAGTTCAAAGAGGTGACACTAGAATTAAGTTAATGATAAAGAAGAAACTGTCAGTGGGATTTGAAAGAGGGAAAACATGTCAGTAAGTTGTTGCTTTTGAGGTTACGATGAGTTTTAATTTGACTGTGTGGATATGAGCAGCTGTGTTGGAAGACAGCTCTGTGCCTTTTGAAGATGAAGGCCATCAGAGACCTTCAGCAAGTTATGTATTAATTAGAGGGAAAATACAGCTAGAAGAAGAAAAGGGGTACATTATTAATAAACAAGATGTTCATTTAAAACTCAGCATGTTTATTTTCTTTCTTATTCTAAAATACTTCCCTCAAATTACGTTGGCATTTAGGTCTTAACATTTGGATTTCTTTTGTCATATGATGTAATATTAGGATTTGGCTTTTTTTAATTAACACTTTAAAACACATAAAAAAATAAAATTCAACACGCTTACAAGTCTAGATGTTTAGAATTGAAAGGTAAAATTCTAAATATTTAAGATTCAAACTCCAAAATTAATAGTCCAGTTTTTAGAAGTAATTTTATGATCTTCATAAGGGAGAGAGCTCTAACCTCTGCTGGTTGAACAAATACACTTTGGGAGCCATTAGGGAGTGTGGCAAAAAGCGGGCATCCCTGTGTACCATTTAAGCTTGGAGCACAGTTCAAGAGGCAGCGAACCAGGAACTATACTGGCAGGTCAGACAGGCCTGTGCAACTCTTTGCCATCTGTCATGGAAGGGCATTAGTAACTAGAGCCAAGACGTAAGCAGGAAGTCACCATCTTGGAAGGATATAGATTCACTCCATGGAGTTCTCAAGAAGGGGAAGGACACTTGTCAGCTCCAGGTGGGGCTGCTGCCCCCATGTGCTGAGATAGTTAACATACGTGCGTTCCAAGGTATGGGAAGGCCTCCAAGGGTGGCAGCTGCAGAGAGCTCTAGGGAAGTCTGGTCTGTGGAGCTCACATCTGAAAGGACTATCCTATCACGAGGAACAAAACAGAGGCAGTGCTTCCCTTCACTATTTGAGATGAACTGGCTCAGAACCCCAGTCTAATGTCAAGTGTCTGGAAAATGCTGGGTCTTTGCCACGTGCTGGGCAAGGTGCTTGAAGCTTTATATGTCTTGTCTCATTTATCCCTAGGAACTAGGGGTTTTAAGTACCCTCTCCTCCATTCTATAAGTAGAGAAGTTGAAGCTCAAGGAAGTTAAAAGTGAAACAAAAAAAAAAAAAATGAGAGAAAGGAAAGAGACACTCATGTAATGTCACACAACTAGGAGAGCCAGTGTGCGAGCCAAGGTATTTGACTCCGAAATCAGCCATTTAACCCCACTAGATTATACTCTACAGAAGTGTGTTTTATCCCATTATTTCATTTTAAACAGGAAAATAAAGACCATTGTAAGAAAATAGGCAAGCAAGAATAACCCACAAACAAGATGCCTACGGAAGTAAAGTTTACAGTAAGGTTAGGAGGTCAGAAGGAAGCAAAAGCAAACAGTGGCAAATGCAGTGAAAGAAAGAGCAGATTCTGAACCTCCGAGAGGTACTGTAAGCGTTTCTCCAATACTCTAAGTAGTCTGAAGATGCACTGGGCCGAGTGAGCTCTCTAACAAGAGCCGGGGCGGCAGTGGATTTGGTGAACATTGGCTTGACTTCGCAAACTGACTATGAAAATACTGACTATGAAACTCTAAAATCTTTATTTTGGAATCACAGACTCCAGGAGAGTTGTATGCGAATTGGAGGTGATTCTGATCTGAACACCTTTGAAGAATCAAATGGGACTTGACAAGAATTCAGATTGTCGGATAACTTAAAACCTTTAGCCCTACAATATTAACAGGGTAAATGAATAAGATAAATGCTTCAGAGAAAGCCTGTGCCACTCACAGAATACTCTATCCAGTGAAGAAGGAAAGGAGAGAGACTGAGCTGGGACACATTGGTTCAGCCAAGAGGCCTTTTCCTTCCACGAAGTTCTCCATCCCTGGAAGGGCACCCAGGGCCCCTTTCTGACCTGTGCGCACGTTCTTCCCCAGCTCCGTTCCTATCGGCTTGCACAGTACGCCAGAGAACAAAACACTTTAGAGCCATCCCCAGGTGCGTCATTACAGGAAAGACAGAAAGGATCCCTGGCTCACATTTGACAAAAATTAGGATGAGTAACATGGAAGAGGCCCCAAAGCTCCGTATGCACTTTAGCTATTCACACAGTGTCCTCACTGCTTTTAATGAAAACAGACCTTGTTGTTGTCATAGCAACGCCAGCAACCGAAGATGTTAGACTGTCCTAGGGTGCACCCTCTCCCACCCCACCCTAACACTGAGCTGTTACAGGCTTCTTAGAAGCTTATAAGTGGCAGCAAAAACATTTTCAGTTAGCAGGCACTCTTTTCTGCTAGTTCATCTCAATATTTTTCTTTTACTTTCACCTCATTTATCCCAAAGCTATGTTGATGAGAAATAAATGGCCACACACGCCTTACAACATGGGCAGCAAATTTAGCGCAGGGATTAAGAGCTTGGGCTCTGCCTCTAAGGTGTCTGGTTTCAAATCCTGACACTTGCCTACTTGTGTGTGATTTTTCCCTCATCTATAAAATAATGATATTAGCGGTACCTACTTCCTGGGGTTATTGAGAAGATTAAATGAGAGCATGCCTGGGGAGTGCTTAGCACAGGGCCTGCTACATAGTAAGTGGGCAGTAAATGTTTGCTGCTATTAATATTCTTATGTTGTTACATAAGAGGTTTCATTTTTATATTGAGTTTGGCAAATGTTAGATCCTGGCCACTTGAAGCTGAAGGACTACCTGTAGTTAATGATTATCCCACAGAGATGGTTATTGGCTCAGCTTTCTGAAGGGGTGGCATCTCTTTTTAAAGGAGGGCTGCACTTTGGTGGTGTCACTTCTATAATTTGATTGGGAAATGGGTCCAGGAGTTGGACTTTTTGAGTAGTGTTATTATGTGAATCCTTTCTTTTTCATTATACTCAGATTTGGGGATTTTCTCATATTGAGATATGCCTGTGATGGGAAAATTGTCACTTGAGGAGGAAAGTGCTTGTATGAGGCAGGTCTGGGGGGGGCAGGGATGGAAGTGTCGAGCCCAGCACACCTCCACTGTACCCTGTGTGCTTTCTTCTGCCCCCTCTACCCTCCTGTCTCAGAGATACCAGGGACACTGGCGAGAGCAACTGACCCCAGCCCTCTAGTGAATTCTTACTGTCAGGGCGAGTATAATCACTGCCTGCTTCTGGTTGGCCAGGCGGGTTTGCTTTTCTTGTTTCAGATGTGAGTTCCATAGTGATGCAACATCCTTGTCTTTAGGAGGGTTTTTTTTTGACTCAGTTAGACTCATATTTGAGGTACCAAAATATCAGCAGAAACAGTACCAAAGAGGAAAAGTCCTGTTATTCCTAACATAGCTCTATAAATTATCCTCTCCAAGAAATAGCTGCGCGGAGGGGAGCAGATCTTCCAAGACCAGGCCTTTGGGTTTCTTTGCAGAGCTTTCCAGAACATACCAAGCAGAGGTGGGGGGCAGTTAATTCCAGCTCATGCCTTTTCTTCCTGCTCCCATCTCACTCTCAGGGTTCTCCAGCCTCTATTACAAAGTCTACTTTCTTATACCTTCCCCAGCAGCCGACCACTAACCTTACCTCAGTGACCTTCCACATGGTAAGGCTCAAAACATGCAACTGACATGAGTCAAGTATCCACAAACTGAGTATTTGTTTACAAATAATAAATTCTAGCTCATTCCCGCAACAAATATTTATGCCTTCTCTGTACCTGTGTAAAACATCGGGCTCATACAGTGGTGAGAAGATAAACCCTCTGAGGGCAGAGGTCATAACTAAAGGTAGTGAGGGAGATTAACATGATGATGAAACCAACAAATACAGAATTATACATTTTATTCATGAAGCAAAAAAACAAGAATGGTACTGTGAGAGAAAATAACAAGGTCACCAACTCTGGAGTGAAAGATCAGGGAGGGCTTCTTTGAGGAGGTGATATTTAAGCCAAGACTGAAGGAGGGGAAAAAAATCAAGTAAAATTGGGTATCAGAGCATTTGGGGCAGAGGAAGCAGCAAGGATAAGGACCCTGAGGCAGTGACATGTACCATGTTCTATGAGTGACAGTGGGTAGTGAGTGATGGGGGGAAGGAAGGCAGGGACAAAATCCCGAGGCGCTGGGAACTGTGATTTCATTCTATGTGGACCCTGAAGCCAAAAGCAGGATAGTGACAATCCAAATTGTATTCTTCAAAGATCTCTCTGGCCACTGGGTGCCAAGTGGATTTGAAGAGGGAGAGAATGAAGGCAGGAAACCCACAGGAGAGGCCATTGCAGGAGTGCAGACCAGCAGAGGTGGTGACTGGGGCCAGGATTGTGGCCATGGAGATGGAATGTGCTAGAATGTGTCCCCTTGTAGGAGACAAGGAGAAAAAGAAAAGCCCCGAAATGCATTTTCAAGGCTGATTGTACAACTAGTTCTCATTTACCTTTCTTTCTAGGTTCTATTTTCCCATATTCAGAAAAGCTACATCTCTCTCATTTTAACCAGCTTAGTCTTTAGGAAAGTGTAGGAACTTAGGCCAGTCTTGATTCTGAAGCCATGGTCTGAAATCTTACAAGTCACTCTTTATTTTACAGCCTACCAGGACTTCGTCCGAAAGCATTTATTCTAGAGCAGGCTCCAGTATCCCTGGGTCCCCAGGTCATACTATCTATGTAAGTATCTACTTCTGGAAGAGACACTTCCGGACCAGGGGCGGTAGCAGCTGGTAAGCATGGACCGGATAATCCAAAAGTGAAGAATTCAAAATGGTTTTTATTTCTGTTATGAGATCCAGTTTTCATTCTTGTAGATCAGCCATCTCAATCCCATTTTCCTCCACGTGATCAAGGGTTTATGTGAATGTGGCCATTGGTGTAGAGTGAACGAGTAGATGACCTGTAAAGTGCAGTGATACGATGCAGGACTTAAAAAATTGTTGTACCTAACTTGCATATAGATATTTGGGGATTAATTATACATTTTATAATGCTGATACTGAGTGTCTTTAAATTCTGCCATAGAGGTCTTTAAATATTTAGTTTATTAAATATGCAGTTCTTGTTTTTAGCCATCTGGGAGGATTTTTTTGGCTATCTGTTTGAGCTTTTCCTTCTCTGTAATAAATTTAGGAAATTATCCTGAAGGTTTGCAGACTTCTCTACTTGATGAATAGACTTCTTCCTAAGCTTTTGGTGACTTTTTTGAAAATGTGATTAATATTGGTATAAATGGGCAACTTTATTTTTTTAATTTATTTTATTAAAGTATAGTTGATTTACAGTGTTGTGTTCATTTCTACTGTACAGTAAAGTAATTCAGTTATACATATATATACATTATTTTTCATATTCTTTGCCATTATGGTTTATCACAGGATATTGAATATAGTTTCCTGTGCTGTGCAGTAGGACCTTGTTGTTTATTCATTCTATATATAACTGTTTGTATCTGCTGATCCCAACCTCCCAATTCTTCCCGCCCCCAACTGCCCTCCCCCTAGGCAACCACAGGTCTGTTCTCTATGTCTGCGAGTATTAAACAGGCAACTTTATAAAGAGTATGACCGTGCTAAGCAAAGTGTTTTGGGTTTTGTTTGCTTTTAAGGTTTTCACTTTTTAAACAAGACATGAGATGCGCTAACCATAGTTCCCCGAAGATGAGACGGCAGAGTGATTTTTTTCTTTCTCTTTAACTTTGGCAGGCAAAAGTGGACAATGAAATCCTGGATTACAAGGATTTAGCAGCCATTCCCAAGGTCAAGGCAATTTATGACATTGAGCGTCCAGATCTTATTACCTATGAGCCTTTCTACTCTTCGGGCTATGATGACAAACAGGAGAGGCAGAGCCTGGGAGAGGTAATAAATTCCCAGAAGTTGTGAGTGGTACAACTTGTTTCTCTTTGGCACATGTATAAAAACTACTGACTGGAATCAAAATAAATCAGAGGGTCCTTTTGGTTGCCCACTGTTTGCAGGCTTCTGTACCAGGTGATCTGAGGTAGTCAAAAACCTATCACACCATCCCTGCCCTTGGAGAGGTATGGGGAGGTAAGGGAGCAGACCAACCACAGAAAATGACAGCGCAGGATGAGTAAGCATCAGTACCAGGGAGGGAAGAGTCCTCGGTGGGTGGGGGGATGGGGTCTTGGTTTTGGGGCAAGCTGAAGTACATCCATGGGGATCATGAGGAGAGAGATCACAACCCCTAAATTCTGACAGCTGCAGTTTTCAGCATCATAAGATAGAATGTGCAAGAAAAGAAAAAGCAGAGAGAATTGGGCCACGGTATAGGACCGTGGTATGAGCTGGGCTTCTGGAATCAAGTTACCTGGGCTCAACCCAGAAACTCCACATGCTGGTTGTGTGACTTTGACCATGAGACAACCATGCTGATCCTAGTTTTCTTGTCTGTAAAACAGATAATGACAGAATCTACC
Organism: Balaenoptera musculus; assembly: GCF_009873245.2. Taxonomy (NCBI): domain Eukaryota; kingdom Metazoa; phylum Chordata; class Mammalia; order Artiodactyla; family Balaenopteridae; genus Balaenoptera; species Balaenoptera musculus. The sequence continues at coordinate 16,059,349 of NC_045800.1, forward strand.
TCATGGGGTGTTAGTGAGGATTAAATAAGCCATCTATTAAAGATTAATTATCTATATATCTAGATAATTTATCATCTATTAAAGCTAATCTACATTAACTAATTATTAAAGCAATTAGCAGAGAGCCAGACTCGTGGTAAATGTTTAGAAAATGGTAGCTACTACTGTTGTTTTTACCTGTCTTCTTGGGGCTTATTAATACTCTCCTAACATTAATGGTCCACAGGCTGGAGCTCAGCCTCAGCCCCTGGTGACCCTCCCCTCTCTGTCCCCTAGGTCTCATGGGCTCTGGTCTGTTTCCCCTGGCCTATTCAACTCATTCTAAACTTTTCCCCTTTTGTTTTTTAAATTGGAATCATCTATAGACTGATTTGAGTCCACTCAGAGAGGTGTTTCCCAAGTAGTGGACCAAAATCAGTCCTTCAACCAAGGCTAAAACCGATAATCTGTAACATCACAGTGCTTAAAGATCTTAGGGCTTCCCTGGTGGCGCAGTGGTTGAGAACCTGCCTGCCAATGCAGGGGACACAGGTTCAAGCCCTGGTCTGGGAGGATCCCACATGCCGCGGAGCGACTAGGCCCGTGAGCCACAACTACTGAGCCTGCGCGTCTGGAGCCTGTGCTCCGCAACAAGAGAGGCCACGATAGTGAGAGGCCCGCGCACCGCGACGAACAGTGGCCCCCACTTGCCACAACTAGAGAAGGCCCTCGCACAGAAATGAAGACCCAGCACAGCCATAAATAAGTAAATAAAATAAAATAAAAATTTAAAAAAAAAAAAAAAAAAGATCTTAGATGAAGAAAGTTCGTGAAAACGTGGCAATTCTGTTTAATTTATTCTCAATAATGTATGTATAATATTTATTGTTTTATAGTCATGTCTGTATTTACACACACACACACACACACACACACACACACACACACACACACACACACACACACACACACACACACACACACACACACACACACACACACACACACACACACACACACACACTGTACCTGTATTGAAATGGTCCTTTGGGCAGGAAGTGGTGTCTGTTTTCATGTAGTGCCACCTAGTGGTCATGCTCCTGTAACTGCATCTGCAGCCTCTCTCAAGAGCAGGTTGATTGGTCTGGGTGGTTCAATTGCCTTTGGGTGGCAGAGCTTCAGAGAGGATAAGGGGCAAAGGAAGGTTCCTGAGCAGAGTGCCTAGGGGCTGGTCCTTGAGCAAGTGGATGAGAATTTCCGAGTGTTCAAGTCACACAAACAAGGGGAGGTGAGCTGCTTTACGGTGTTCTGGGCCCAAAAGTTTGAGCTTTGAAGTGAAAGTTTCTGGGTTTGGAACCAGGCTGATTTTTCCTCTCCATATGACTTTGGGAAAATTACATATTTCAGTCTCCTTATCTGTAAGCTCAAGATAATGGTAATACCTCCCTTAGAGGTTTTCTGTAAGGATTAAGTGAAATATTTAGATTACAACAATACCTGGCACGTAATACGTACTCAGCAAAAATGCTGGCTGCCATCATAATCAGCACTGTTACCATCATAGCCTAGAACGAGGCCTGTGGGTTTCTCTGAGCATAAAGTCTGGATGCAAGGAGGCCCTCTGATCAGACGTATTCATGAACTCTTCCCCAACGCATGGATCTTGCAACTTAGACAAGTTTGCAAGCTATTTAGTTATTTATTCCTTTAATTATTAACACTTCTTCCAGAGAATCCATCTACTGCCATTTTAGAAACCTGGAGGAGTAAGCTTGAAGTTCTGTGCAGCCATCTGTGCCTCCAGAAAGCCGATCAAACCAGACCATGGGGCTCAAGGAAGTCTGGAGTGCAAGACAGCCAGCAGCTTCTTGTAAATTTGGAAAAAAAGGGCAAATTCTGAAACTGAGAAATCCACCACGGGCCCTGTTCTTCAGAATGCTTTGTTTGCATTTCATTTCTATTTGAAAGCTTTTTGCATTTTAATCATAAACATTTCGATCATTCATTTAGGAAATATTTATTGAGCACCTAATATGTGCCAAGAGCTGCTCCAGTTGCTGGGAATACTTGGTTGTAAATGAATGGAGTCCTTGCCCTCATGGAGCTTGCAGTGTAATGTGGGAGACATAATCAACAGACAGATACATCACATAATTTTAGAGGGTGATAGAGCTGTGAGGGAAAATGAAGCTGAGTAAGGAGAAAACATGCCGGGGCCGGGTTGCTACTTTAGGCAGGAGGATCACGGAAGGTTCTGTGTGGTAGTGCATTTGAGTAGAGACCTCACTGAGGATGGGGAGTGAGCCCTGCAGGTGTCTGAGTGGAAAGCACTGCTGGCAGAGGGCACAGCAAGTGCAAAGGCCCTGAGGTGAGAGAGGGGTTGGTCTACTGACTGCCCCGAGGAAGCCTGTGTGCCTGGAAAGACAAAAGCCAGAAGGTGAATGGTGTTGAGGTTGGCAAGGCCACTGGGGAGAATGCCACGGACCTGGTCATCATAACATCTCAGGTGATTACTATGATTATAATTTAGTCAACAACTGTGTTTACCAAATTCTGTGTTTCAGTAGACACTGTAACTCACAGTAGTAAACAGCATAGTTTGAGCATATAGGGGAAATAGTTCCAATTTCTCTAACTTAATCACCTAAAGCATCGCAACATATTTCCAAAACCCATGCGTCTTAAGCAGAGACATGTGCCCTAGTCTCGTAGGAGCTTTGTCCTTATGTACCTGTCTGAGCCCCACTCTCAACTTACTGAATCAGAAGACAGGGGATGGGCAAGGGTGCTGGCATGTGTATCTTGAATAATGTTTCCAGGTGATTCTGATAAGCAACTGTAATTAAAACTGAAAATGAGCTAATAAACATTGTGACTTTAATTCTCTTTTATTCTTCTAGTCTCCAAGGACTTTGTCTCCTACTCCATCAGCAGAAGTAAGTGCCATTTTTGAAAATTATAATGGGTGGAATTGGGGAGTTACTTGGACCATTCCTAGACTCAAATTTTTGCAAAAGGACATTAAACAAAAGAACAGAAAACCCGTGTACAAGATTATGATGAATGTAAGATTCCTTACGTGTAAGATATGACTATAAGACCCAGAAGTAAATTTCTTTCTAAATGGAGACTAGGGAATAAAACCAGTCTTACCCTGCACCTCTGAGTGGTAGGAAAGAGAGTGGAGAATGGGGCCACTTGTCCCGATGTTGGGCTCTCTCCTCTCATCTATAATTGATTGATCTGAATCCTAACCTACTGATTATCTGAAATGGCCAGCAGTGGTCATGGTGTTTCTATCAGCAGAGCCATCTTCATGGGAGACCACTTCTCTTAGTCTAAAATCAATCGTCTTGTCCCCCCCTCTCAGGGTAAATCGACCTTATAGTGGCTTTTATCAAGTCCACCAGGCTGGCTGTTCCCTCGGGAATAACCTCCTGAGTATCTGGATCACATAGAGCTGTCAGTGATGGTTCCATAGTGAGCCGTGGGTCCCCTGTCAGCCCAAACATGCTCTTCCCCTCTGCAGCATCCAGCACCAAAGACAGAGCCCCCAAACTAGTTACTCTCCCAACCCATTTTATTAAAGGTTCTTCAGGAAGCTCATGATACTGTTCTATAAAATGAAACAGCCCCTTCACACTACACCCCTGATCCCAGGAGTGTCTTGGTTTTGCTGTCACCCACAGTGACAGAGGTGCTTGGTGACCAGAGGTCTTAGAAGCACTTTCTGTTGTCCCAGCATAATTTTTCCCTTGGAGGGTGGCCTAAGCTCAGACCAACTCAAATCTGAGCATGGTCCGGGTCTAACCTAGCACTTTCATTTAAGCTGTTACAGGTAATAATAATCAAGGGATTGTTTGTTCAGCGTGCTGCTTATTATTTTGTATTTCCTTATGTATCCAATGAGCAAACTCCTCAGGGGTTAGGTCTACCCCCTTCTAAAAATAATAAAAATAATAATAATAATAAATAAAATCAGTAGTCTTGTCTTAAAGCTAAGTAACTGTCTGGATAGTCTATATGAAACTGGACTGATCTCAGGTAATCACAATAATTTGAGATGGTAAAATCTCTGTAGTATTGTTGTGGTTTATGATTGAGTGCTATGAATAACTAATTTCTATGAATATTCTGATCGTTTTCAACTGAAGTTATGAAGAATTAATTTCTATTATTGACCACTTGTCAAAAATAGAAATAATAATAATAGGTTGAGGCACATTATTGGGGGAATTGTGTTTTGTTGTTGTTTTAATTTATTGTTGCAGCCAACTAGGATCAAATCAAAGTTTTTTTGCCTCTTGCTCTCAAATTGCACACATCCATAGTTTTTGAGGTTTTAATTTAGTCCTTTTTCATGCATTCTTTCAAACTTTTATTTTTATTGTGCTAGTAGAAACTTCATAGGGCAACAGATTCCTAAAATGTAAAACGTTCCTTGTACTCTTCTAATTCTTTTAAAGTTTTATGTTTTGTTTGTGTGTGTATGATTTTTTTTATACTTTACACCTACAATATTCTTTTCTAGATTTGGACATGGTGACAGACTAGTGGTGCTATTGTATTCCATTAAATTGATATGCCATAACTTAATTATTCCCCAGTTTTGTTGAGCACGTAATACAAAGTTTTGTCTTTATAAATGGTGGCATTATAAATATCTGAGGAAATTTTTCCACTTAAAGATCGTTTAAAAAAATTTTTTTTCCTTTTTGGAATTTGCTTCCTAAAGTAGAAGTAGAATTACTGGATTTGAGGCCACCACAAGCTTGTCCTCCAGGAAAATCAACGTAAAACATCACCAGATCAACAGCATGGATGGTGTGGGTTGGTGGTTGGATCCAGGGATGAGACGAGAGTCAGGAGGCTGGTTCTGAAGCAGGCTCCACCTGCACACACCTGCACACGGGTCTCTTACCTGCGTGGAACCTTCTGAAACATTCTGCATTTGTGAAGAAGGGAGGTGATACCATGTGTGCTACCTTCTTTATGATGCGGATCTGATGATACAACCTATGTGAACAGACTTTGTAAAACTGAAAAGCACAATATAAGCGTGGTCATTGGAATTATTCCCTCTTTTCCCAGAGCTCTATCAACACTGGAGTTTATCCTTTTTACATCTTAAAATCTTGGTAAAGGCAAGCACTACAGGTTTTGAACAAAAAGCACTAACCATGGAATGCTTGTTTGCATACCTATTTAAGGAATATGGCCCCAAAGTGTATACATGAACAGGTAGACGGGATAGTTCCTGGGTGACTTTGGTGCAACTTGATTTCTCTTGAACCTGACAACAGCCTGCATGTATGCCTTGTGCTCCCACTTTCTTGCACTTGCTTCCAGGGGTACCAGGATGGGCGGGACCGGATGATCCACCGGTCCACCAGCCAGGGCTCCATCAACTCCCCTGTGTACAGCCGTCACAGCTACACTCCAACCACGTCTCGCTCTCCCCAGCATTTTCACAGACCTGGTAAGGGCACCTGTTCCCGGGATTCACTCTCTAGAGTCATCCGTGTTTCTATGTGATTGTTTTCCCCACCGCTGATAGCGTATTTAAAAATCTGGCTGCCAAATCTATCTGCCCCTCTCCCAGAAAAAATTGCAAACTCCTATTCCATTGTAGTTTGTGTTATTTCTTTTCTCAAAACGAGAGTCATTTTATGGTTATATTCATTATGACTTATTAAATAATTACATTTTGACAGTGAACACCTAGAAGCGAAGGAGGTTTTTTGTTTTTTTTAGACTTGAAGAAAATCTCAGCACTTTGAGACTTAAAATGGAGATCTCCAAAAGAAAATATGGTGATGTGCCTTTTAGGCTTATCTAAAATCTAAATCCAGTATCAGTCATTTACTGGTGGGTTTATTATATTTACCCCATCTGGGCACATGGTATTACTAAGCATGCTTGGTTAAGAACCTGCTAGAAAGAAGTCTCATATACAACCTCGGGGTTGTATTTGGTAACTTTTAAGATGCCTTCCGACCTAAGATTTTGAATCAGACTTGGAAAATATAAAAACACTAGAGGTGTACTATGATGGAGAATATTAAGAGTAGTGGACTTCATTTACCTTTATCTCGGCAGAATGTAGTCCCTTTTACTATTAGTGGGTATCTCCTATGTAGAGTAGAAAAAGCATGGAGATCCCAGCACAGACCCAGGATTGCTGAGAAATAGATTCACCAAGGAAGAATTTTGGCCTTCTCAACAAACTTGGTGATGATGTATGTCTATGAAGACTTCATTTTAAGCCTCTTGCTTCTGTGCAGGCTGATGAGAATAAGCCCATTCATATGCTAACGTATTTTATAAAATAAAACCAAAGGAAATGAACAGAATGTAAAAAGGCTGCAATCTTCTCTTTAAAGCCATAGATTTAATGCTTGTAGAGGATTAAATTTCTACTTTTTGATCCTTCAATAAAGTATAGTTTTCTCTAGACTCATAAATATTTACTCAGTATTTGTTGAGTTACGTTAAAGGAAAATTTTTCAGGAAAGAAATTCCTTTTATTTTTCATGTACAATGATATTCACTTTACTTCTGGGTTTGGATTTACGCCACTTTCTGTCTGGGTGATGAGAAATCCTTTGTGCCACCACCCCTACGTATGGGCATACCCTGATACCGCAGCCGTACCCTTGTCAGAATGATGCGAGGTTCACTGGCAAATTGTTGTTCGAGAGAATCCCTGGACAGCAAGGGAGTGGTCAGCCAGGGACATTGTTTCCCTAAAAGGTCATGTCCTCATTGGGCAGTAGAAAGTTTTCCTCTGTTCTAGTCATGGTTCTGATGCCAAGAGCCTGTAGAACATTCCCCATTCTAAGAACTTCTCCTCCCCCTTCACAATACGTTATGGACATGCGTGATGGCGGTTGTTAGGGCTCCTAATTATTTTTTCGAGGTGGGGCTCTGCTAGCATAGTCATGGTCAGCACAGAGCACCTCAGAGTATCCACTCCATACGTTCTAGATACCAGAGGATCACGCACGTCCTTAGGTCTGGGCTTAGGTTAGTGTCCAGAACTGAGTTTCCAGCTCCGTGGTGTCACCACTACCCAGTTCTCAGGATCATAGGTGGCCCTTTGCTACACAGGGGATACAGACAGGTTTCCCTTCTACATGGGCAAAGTAAAATTAAACTTGCAGTAGGAGATGTTTGCAGCTTAAAAAAAAAGAATCTGACCCTTACCTATAAGTATTTCTTTGCAAGGTTCTTGAAATGATTGTCAGTTTTGTACATGTGTTTCAGAGGGTTCTGTTTCATCAGGTGCCTTTTAAAAACAGCTATGGTTGAGTCTAAGTGACGTGCCCAGTGCTGGCTCAGTGGTAGCTGGTGTCATCCTGACAGAACCTTCTGGTGGCCGTTCCCTCCCACTAAAGCCATTTATTCTTGGAGAGTGAACTCTGTACTGACCTAAACCTGTTTGCAGACTCTCCCCACTTTGTGTAACCCTTCGTAGATGCCTTCTTAACCCCTTTTCCTTCCTCCTTTTTCAGACTCCTGATTAACGTTCTTTATTTTTTTTTTTCTCCCTTGGAACGATGGCGTTGTCCCTGCTCCTGTGTTAATTTCTGCTCTTCTTTTCTGTTTGCACCGTGTCCTGCCCCGATCCTTGCTGCACAGAGCTGCTGTCTCCTGGTGTGCAGAGGTCCACCCTGCACACCGGCAGCCTCAGCTCCGGCCACAGCGACTCCCGCCCCAACTCCCCTTTCCGACACCACTTCCTTCCCCAGATCAAAGGTTAGGAGGCAGGCTTCCCCAGGCAGCACCCTGCACAGCGGAGATTTATTAGCACCCTGGGAAGGCTAATAAGGTGTATCTCCAAGAGTCAGCTCCGAGCTTTGGACTTCTCAGCATGCCTGCGTGTGTCACGACTACACCCAGCCGTGTCTTAGAACTGGCATCGCATCTCTCGTTAGGAGAAATATGTCATTTCTAAAGGGCTCTAGATGAAGCAACAGGAAATATGTTTTTTTTTTTGTTTTTGTTTTTTTTAAAGGAATTCCTTTATTTTTATTATTTATTTATTTATTTATTTATTTTTGGCTGTGTTGGGTCTTCGTTTCTGTGCAAGGGCTTTCTCTAGTTGCAGCAAGCGGGGGCCACTCTTCATCGCGGTGCGCGGGCCTCTCACTATCGCGGCCTCTCTTGTTGCGGAGCACAAGCTCCAGATGCGCAGGCTCAGTAGTTGTGGCTCACGGGCCCAGTTGCTCCTTGGCATGTGGGATCTTCCCAGACCAGGGCTCGAACCCGTGTCCCCTGCATTGGCAGGCAGATTCTCAACCACTGCGCCACCAGGGAAGCCCAGGAAATATGTTTGAGAACCTAAGATTTGTTATCTACTGCTTAAGAAAAATATATATTATTATTTTGTTTTTCTCTGGTCAAAAGCAAAATATAATATATATCTGGGGAATCTTCCTGGTTTCCATACGTGTTATGGCTCAGCAAAACACGACGGTATTCAGCAACAAGGGTTCCAAAGTTGTCTTAATGGTGATAAGCCACTTAACCACGTAACAATATTAAAATGTTTGGACGGTATGAAAGATCTATGGCAACGTAACTTAAATTTCTCTCCTTGAGACAACCCTTAGAGTAATGTTCCTTTGACCTGTCCTGATTTCTGCATGATGGAGAAGAGGGACTTTGCCTTCTGTTTTCTGTTACTGCCCATTTCTGCCCTTCCCTCTATGCCGTTCCCATTGTTCTCATTGTCTGTTATGTTTCCGTAGCCATTCTCAATCGAGCCAACAGCCCCAAATTTAAAATAAGTAGGAGCCATAATTTAAAATAAGTAGGAGCTCCCAGAGGATGCTAACTTTTTCCGTAGTCTTGATTTGAACCAAATTAACCAAAGAAAATAGCTTAAGGAGGGAGTAGCAGGCAAGCACAGATGTTGTCGTGGGTCTTAAGACAGACCTAAGGGATTCTAACCCCGATTTCCAAGAGCTCACATCTCTAACACTTTCTCAAGCAGCCTAAATGTTGTGCTCTTTGACTGAATTTCCTTGGCAGTCATTTTACAAGCATGCGATTTTAGCATTTTCTGTGCTGTAAAAATAACATTGCTGACAAGCTTGTTTGAAGACACGTACCGTTTGCCACTAGCAAAGAAATTTTTCAGCAGGTGCAGCACTTTCTAAAATTCTTGACAGATTATTTAAAATTATTACTGCTAATTAGTATTTGGGGAGGAAAGACTTTTATTATTTAGATGTCAAGATGATACTTTAGAGAATGTCTATAAAACCATAAGAAATTATTGAAAAAAACTTCAGAGATGTATTTTAAAGAGACTTTAATATAGAAGCCCTTGGCCAAATTAAGATTTTTGTTTCTTTGTTTCTAATATGCAAGGGAAAATGCATTTTTTAATTCATTAAAATGTAAACTGCCTTGTTCGGTTATTATATATTTCATCTTTCAGAAAGCCACTTTGTGTAGGAAGAAAAATGTCATGTACCCTATAAAGTTATACAGAGTTATACAAATAACACATCACAAAATATCAAGACTCAATACCTCGTGCGTGTGCACAGCCTTATGGCGAGATGGGCACCCATGTGGACACTGGAGTCCCGGCTTTGAATATTATCTCTGTCACATGCTAGCTATGGGACCTTGGATTGTAGACTTAACCTTTTGAGTGCCACTTGCCTCATCTATGAAACCTCTCCTAGGGTATTGGGGTGTGTGAGGTTGTCAACTGAAAAAACAAAAATGCACAACGTGAGAGCTGTGAGTTAAATTTTATTTGGGGCAAAATGAGGACTATAGCCCGGGAGATAGCTCTGAGAAACTGCTCCAGAGAGGTAAGGGGAAGGTCAGTAGATGTGTGATTTTGGTGCAGGGGGAGTACATGCAATCAGGCACATATTTTTTGCAGAAGGATTGTGCTAGTCACGAGGAGCAGACGTCACCATGAAGGATTTTAGTGCTTTTCTAGATACGAGGAGATGCAAGAATTGGGCTCATAAAATCTTCTCCTGAAAGTGTCTGACTATCTGAAGACCTGTCCTGTCAGTTTTTCCCAGAGCACAGAGGGCCTCATTCCTGATCTCCACCCTGAACTCCTTTCAGGGGGTGCCGAAGGTCAGCCGCTGCTGCGGCTCATGATTTCATCCTTATAGAGGTAGATGGCAAGTGCCAATTTGTAGTTGGCAAGGTGAAATGCCCTGGTGTGTAGTGAGCGCTCAACTCTGGTCCCTCTGTGATTTCCCCCTCGGCATGGTGCTCTTAGAGCACTTCCGGTTGCATCAATCCATCACTCTTCACAGCGTCCCTATGAAGTAAAGTAGCAGGGGGCAGCCATGGGGGTGGATGAAGAGTTGAAGCCCTGGTTAAGTGACCCGGCCAAGGACTCACAGCTAGGAAGTGGCAACACCAGGACTAGATAAACCCCAAGCCTTCCCATCCCTCATTCCTATGAGGGGGCTGTGTTTCGGTCTAAATGCTATACACGAAGTATAATTTTTAAAGCAAACTTTTATTCTCCATCTCTTTTTAACTAGAAAATTGCATTCTTACGGAGGCCAAGACAAACAGCTACTTTCAGGCATTTAAACTACAAAATTAACTTTTCAACAGAAATACCAGGTGGTTAGGAAAATTACAGTACTTCAGTGTGCCTAAATGGTGCTTTATTAAAAATGTAGATATACAATCTTTTCTTTTTTCAGTCTGAATTCGAAGTACACAGTCAAATAGTATAGGTTTAAATTATAGAAAGCAATAGTTTGTTACTTCGAGCTTACGCTTAAAAAATATCTAATGGTCTCTCTCCCATTTTCTTTTTACTGGATATATGCCTACAGTTGGTTCAGATGAAATAGTTTATATACTTCAGATACAAAATATAATGTACATAACAGTATATGCTTAGTTTTAAAATCAGCTTTTTGCTAAACTACAAAATCAATCATGCAGAATTTGTATATTAAAGATATTGCTTTAAAAGCCTAGTTTAGTTGAATAGCTAAATACGGATTCTGCAAAGAATTACGTCTTAGTTATTTTGAAAAACATGTATCCATTTACATGAAAGTCCTCTCCAGCCCCGGGGGAACGTATGGCCATTAGAGAAACACATCTAAGATATCTTTAAAGGAGCAAAGTCTCCCAGGGTTTTCCATGGCTCTTCATTTGAGCATTCACTCTTTATCTTGGAGCTTGTTTTGCAATCTCAGGGAAATTATTTTTAAAACAAATGTAAGCCAAGGAGCTTGAGGACCCCAGGGTAGGATGTCCATCTCAGGAAGGTGTGGCTGAAAGCAGGGGTCCCCTAGCCCCTCTGGCAGCCAGAAGCCCACCTCCCATTGCCCAAGTCCAATTCTTGGCCCTTATTTCAGACGCATGTGGCCCAGGCCCCCAGGGTCCACGGAGCTGAGGACACCTGCATGGGTGTAGAGCTGAGATGCACATCACCAGCTTTCTCTCTATCTCATTGGCTTCCCCATCCATTTTCTGTAATGCCCATCTTGTTTTCCATTGTGTTTTTTATTTCTGTTCTCTGACCTTCCTTGCAGCTTCATTCTATATCAGTATATCATTGTTGGGCCATTTGGACAAGTGCATGCCTATTTGGAAAAACTATTTTCACCTTGTTTTGGGCTTTGTGCCATGTTTGCAGAGTTTCTCTTCCTTTCCCTTTGAAATACTGTTAGACATTACCTTCTGTGTCCATGAATCAGATTTGCAAACAGGAGGGCTACATATATTAAGTCTCTTTGAAAGAAATCTTCCTTGTTTTGCCATAGATATGAGTTGCTATGATGCAAATATGTATTTGACACTTGCTGAAGGAAACCGTAACGTTTATTGAAGCTTTAGACAAGGACCAGTAATCTTGAAACTCTGTCATGACCTTCTAGATGCTACCAACTTTAAGGTCCCCTCAGAATTTATATTTTGGAACATAAGCACTTAGAGGCCAGAAGCTAAGTGGTGCCAGCCGTTTCCCAGAGCAGACACAAGCATTGCCATTTACATTGACTTGTCTTAGAATTTGTCACTGACGCTCTCATGGTGGCGAAAAGAAGAATAAAAGTAGGACAGAGCGTTTGAATTTAAGTACAGTGGGAATCCTTCCAGTGAATGATCTCCCGAGGACTGAAAAATTGGCCTATTGGGCTGACTTGGAAGGAGTTAAAAATGAAGACCAAGAAATGTATATCTATATATACAGTAGCTTCTCCCCCCAGTAGCTAAGATCACTAACAACTTAGATGAACCAATGCAAGGACTTATTTAAAGGAACAAAATGGCTATGAGTGTGATATATACAATGTTATATGATATATACACTATTATATTATTTTTAAACAATGTCCACTCCAGGCTGATAGATGATGATGACGATGACGATGACGATGACGATGACACCTTCCGTATATGATATTTCATCTGATGGCTTATACATCACTTTGCCTGAGTAATGAACTAAGCACGAAAATAACCTTTTAGGGCCTTCATCAGTTATTTCCATCCAGGATAGAGGGAAACGTTTTATCACTTAAAGAAAGGGTGTTTAACTTAGAAAAGGCCTCATCTTGAGAATTTTTTTGTTAATGCCAAAATTTTTAATGCCTTTCGCATTTCAAGGACTAAGAATTTGGTACCTAGCAACATTATGTACTCTGAGACCTTTAACCCAACGAGCCGTTGTGATGTGTAGAAATCATACTATGCAGGATCACTTAGATGGGTGTGTTGCTGGGTAGCTGTCTACCTAGTGTTTTTAAATGTCGCATGGGAGATTTTAAATGATTATAGAGTTAAATCTACTTACAAAGACTTGAACATACTAGCATTTTTTCTAGCCACTAGAAAGGTCGGTGGTTGCCGAAGATATGCTGCTAAGTAAAAAACTCTGCCCAACTGGAGACAGCATTCAACCAGAATACACCCTTTGGGAATTCAGACAGTCGTTCCATAGCCTTTGAGAGCCGTCAACCATGGAAGTGATGGGTTTCTACTGCCACTGGGCAGCAGAGCATCTTAATGATAGAATACTTGGGCAAATGCTAATTCTAATGACCTTAAACCTTGATGTCCCATATATGCAGCTATTTTTGTGTGTGCGTGACCCTGGCTAGTAACTATCAGAACAAATTTAATCGAGTTTCATCTGATTGGATATTATAACCAAAACCTGTGAGGACATTCCCCTCCCCCGAAAATCTGACGTTCTACAAGTACAGGAAGGTTAGAGGTGCAGGATTAAGGGCAGGGAGTAGTGTGGTTTCAAAGCAGTAGCACCAGTGTTCAAGATATGCAGGGTCTTCAAAAAAAAAAAAAAACTCAAATAAAGCAAGAAAGTTGAGTCTCTCTAGAACTTCCTTTGAGAATAGCCCACAAGAATTATTCTGTTTTTAAATTATGGATTACTCTTGTGAATAATTTCTAATGTTTGTAGGAGTAAAGAATTCTTCTGAAGTGAAACAATTAAATTGGGGTTATTAAGGATCAACTCTAGGGAAAGCTATTTTAAAAAAAAAAAAAAAAGGTACTATTGTGATCCCACTGCTGTGTCCTAGCATCCGGCTGCCTATAATTAAGAGAAAGATGATGGTTGATACTGCAGTGGTGCTCACTAAATTAGGTTATTCATTGCTGTAGAATTAATTAGTTGGCCTACTTCAGTCATTCATTCACAGACATTTATTAAGCACTTAGTCGTGACCAGGCACTGTGTTGAACACACAGAGGTAAATGAGATCTAGTTCTGATTCAGCCTTAGGTTTAAAGCAGGATTTTCTTCTAAACATAAACTGTATTCTTCCTTCCCCTGCTTGCCTCTACCTGTGTTTTTTATATTTTTATATTATATTTCAGACATGAGCTGCCTATTTCTCTTTAGGAGAGTGATAGTAAATGAGGTGAGTTTCTCTTTAAATGAGCTTTTTAATAGATCAGTGGTTGTAGGTGAAGCTTCATAATTTTTAGGAGCTAATATCTCACTTTAGTAAAGTCAGCATTATAATATATTGGGAGCTAGATGCTAAACTGACTCTTGAAACAAAAAAAGAAAAAAGGACAAAAGTTTTAGAACATGATAACCAAAAACCTGGACTCTAAATTTGAGACAGTAACAAATTCAGATCTCATATTCGGAATATCTTACTGCCCATTTGGTACAGATCTGTGCTCTGGTTATCTAAAACTATACATATCAAAAAATTAAAACTCTATTGAACATGTTATTGTGAGACTCCAGCAATTGACATCTTTCATGAATTGCTGGCCAGATTTAGAACAGTTTGATTTACTTGAAGAAATTGGCTCTTGTACACCTAAAACTAATATAATGTTGTATGTCAGTTATATCTCAATTAAAAAAAAAAATTTAAGACAAAGTAAAAAAAAAAAAGAGAGAGAGAAAACAATTGACTCCTGCTCTATTTTCTGAAGATCTATGATTTATTTAAAATTGTTAGCCTTAACTGATAGATAAATTGGACTTTATCAATATTTAAAACTTTTATGCTTAATGGGGCTTCCCTGGTGGCGCAGTGGTTGAGAATCTGCCTGCTAATGCAGGGGACACGGGTTCGAGCCCTGGTCTGGGAGGATCCCACATGCCGCGGAGCAACTGGGCCCGTGAGCCACAACTACTGAGCCTGCGCGTCTGGAGCCTGTGCTCCGCAACAAGAGAGGCCGCGATAGTGAGAGGCCCGCGCACCGCGATGAAGAGTGGCCCCCGCTCGCCGCAACTGGAGAAAGCCCTAGCACAGAAACGAAGACCCAACATAGCAATTAATCAATCAATCAATAAATCAATTAAAAAAAAAACTTTTGTGCTTCAAAGGACACTATCAAGAAAGTAAAAGACAACCGCAAAATGGGAGAAAATGTTTGCAAATCATATGTCTGATAAGAAACTTGTTATCCAGAATATGTAAAGAACCCTTACAACTCAATCATAAAAGTAATTACCTTACTAATTCATTAACTTTTGATAGTCCTATATCTTCTGGTGTATTCTTGCATGGATGTTCCCTCAGTCGTGGGGAAGGAGGACAGTAGGGTAAGAGCTGATCTCTTTCCAATTTTGCACAAGTCTCAGTTCACCCTGCAGTTCTCATCAGAGGGAGTGATGGTGGCTATGGGGGGGTCCTCAAGGCTTTTGCAGCCAAGGCCAGCAGCACATTCCAGGCGCTTCCCCACTCCCCCCTCCAAGAACGCCGTGCTGCCCAGCCGCAGAGGCCCATCCTGTTGCTCCCACACACCGGGGCCCTTCCTTCCCCGTGATGTTCCAGCTCCCTAGAATCTGGACCTTCTCACCCCTCCGGCCACCCATCCACCTGGTGAGCTTACCCTTCAATGACCAACTCAATTCTAGCATCTTTCCGTAGCCTTTCTGAAAAATCAGTGGCACCTTCATGTGAGTGCCATAGAATTTTTCACATACGCCCGAGTAAGCACTTATGTGGTATTACGTGTACTTGTTGCTTATAAGTCTGTCTCCTTAGGTAGACCCTGAGCCCCGTGCAGCTACGCACCACATCTCATTCACCTACTTAGCCTCAATCGAAGCGCACTGCCCAGCCATAGTAGATGCTCAGTAAATGTCTCACTGATGGAATTTTTAGACTGGGTAGAGCCTCTTTTAAGAGAAAGGTGGAGAGAAGTATAAGTGGTCCCAAGGTACCTGGAAGAAAGGGGTCTGACTCTACTGTGTGTATTTCAAAGTGAAGCAACAGAAACATAGGCTGCAATGAAGGCACTTTGCGTTGCTCAGAGGAAGGACCACACAGGTTCCCAGACTCAGCCTTCCGTTCAGAGAAATCGATTCTGATTGCCAGCCTCTGCCATTATGCCTGGAAGTGATTGTTTTGGGGTTTGCATATCCCACCCCTTTACATGCTTGGGTTGTAACCATCTGACGACTGACCCTGAATCATTAGCAAGTGACTTTCCGTTCTTCTTAATGTACTTTCCATCTAATCAGTTTGCTGCCAGCTCACAGCCTTCAGCCGCATGCCATTGGAATGATGCACCTTACCGCTCACTGCTTTTAACCTAGTTCCACTTGAACTCAAATCTCTCTTTTGGAAAATGCAACCTTATACCAGTCACCTTTGTGAGCCAAGTTGATGAACTGAGTTTGTTTCTTTGGTTCCTCCTTTTTGATGTACCTCCTTCCGGTTTGTTCGTTTTGAATTTTTATTATGCTTGCTTTGTTTTCTTTCTTGCTCTCCCTTCTCTCATTTTGTTTTCTCCATTCTTCTCATTGGAGGCAATGAACCATCCAGCGGCCGGAACTCCCCTCTCCCTTATCGGCCAGACAGCCGCCCTGTCACTCCAACTTACGCTCAGGCCCCTAAACATTTCCATGTTCCAGGTAGGAGCTGACATGGTCTGTGTCTTGGCGTCCTGTCGCCGTGTAGAATGTAGGCTTGTCACCTCTGTCTCGTCTCCATTTCTCATGCTCTTTTAATTGCGGTGCTCACAGTCGACAAACCCTAAATTGCAGGATCTGACCTAGAGGGCCTTTCAAAAGCTTTGTATGTGAGATGCCAGGATTGTATTGAAGGTTTACGTTTTCTCTAAAATTTTTGAAGGGGGTTGGGAGGCAGAGGGTGAAGGAATAAAGGTTAAGTTGCTTTGTTTTGTCTTGTTTTGACAAAAATTTTAATTTTACCCTTATATTAGTACCTTCTAAGATACCACTCTGTGATTTAGTGTCATTGTCTAACACAATGGCAATCTAGTTATCTTCTCATCCTGAAGACTGAACCTCAGCGTTCTTGAGAGTACTTTTATTTTATCTGTTTGTCTCCAGTGTGGAGATTCTTTCTGTGGACTTTTCAGAGAGCTGAAAAATTGGGTCATTTGGAGGGTCTTTCTGCAGTGTGTAATTAACTAACCACCTCCATAGCCCACAAAGACATCTTGCAATTTAGGCTTGGTGCTATAAGCTTTGCTGTCATGGTACAAATAGTAATTTGCCATCAGGAACTGGAAAAATCAGAACCCATCAGTATCTTAATATTTAGGGTCAGCTCACAATCTTTGTGAAGGCAAGATTGGCCATCAGAAGTCATGATATTATTTTTCCATCAGAAGTACATTGTTTTGCTTCTTTTAGCTACTGAAAGTGGTTTAATAAATTACCCGTTATGTTAATGTTGGCATACATGTTTGGAATCTGTAGTAGTTTTTCTCTTTTGCATTCCAAACTTACCTAGAAGTTTGAACAGAGGAAAGTTCAATGGGGTTCATACCATTGAGATAGGACTGCCTTTAAAATATATATATAAATGAAGTTTCATCGAACCTTGAAAATCAGTGTTGTACGTTTGCAACTTTTTTCATGAAGAATGCCCAACCAGGACCCAGTGCCCAAGATTCTGGGGAAACCTTTTGAAACCTCCTGAGTATTTGCAGTCAAAGTTTAATGGTTGCATAATCAAATGGGGTTCTATATAAATATATGAATAATATTTGGCATCTCTTTACTTTTCCTTTCTTTTGTAAAATTTGGCCTATACACACTAGGATTTTGTCAAACATCCTGTCCATACATCAGACTAGCCTCGCACCTAAAAATTGTTTCTATGTTTTACAAAAATATACTCTTACTTTCACTACATCGCTTTCCACTGTTCCACTCATTAGTTGAAAAGTAAATTGAGCCACTGGTCTCTACTGGGAGCTCAATTTCGAGACAGTAGCAATTTGGGGATCTTCCCCAAACTGGTTATGTCTTCCTCACCATCACAGTATCTGCACTGCTTGCGTTTCTTCCTGTTTTAACCCCACTTTTAGTGAAGTGTATATTTGAAATAAATGGCTCATGAGTGAATGACATCTCTCTATATCCTAAGATGTATTACAAAGGATTCCATGTCACATGTCTATAGTAATTCACTCATTCCTGTAATTTCTTCTTCCAGTAACCTCAATCTTTGTAATACAAAAGTTAACCTTCTGGGTTATTTTTGTTGGAGAATCTTCAGTTTGGTTTGCCTCTTGGTTGATCTGTTTTTCCCATCGGTGGATGGCTCCCCATAATCACACACCTTTTGCTTTTCATTTCCACAGATCAAGGGATCAACATTTACCGAAAACCACCCATCTACAAACAGCATGGTAAAACCCGCTTTCCTCCGCGTAGCTTTTAAGTAGCAACGTCAGCTGAACTCTTCGCTGTCCTCTGAAAGGCTTACCTGCTGCTGCTTTTGAGAATCAAACTGGGGCGTCCAGTGTATTATGCCTTTATGGTCTCCTATGATGCAAATATTGTGAAGTCGGTTTTCCTAGATAGAGAACACTTAGCTTGATTAGGAAACTCCTAGCTTATTTCTGAGCCCATCAAACCATGTATCATTTCACTCATAGAGAAGGAAAGGTACGGTCACACAGTAATTCACAAACTCCCTAACAAGACTTTTTTGGGGGGCCATCAAATAATTTAACCAACCTCTCTGATAATTTTGATGAGCTTGCAATTAGTTTAACTAATTAAAACTAGTGAAGGCTAGCTACCTAAAAATTAATTTGACCAAGGGAATTCCCTGGCGTTCCAGTGGTTAGGACTCTGTGCTTCCATTGCAGGGGGCACAGGTTCGATCTCTGGTCAGGGAACTAAGATACCACAAGCCACGTGGCCAAAAAAAAATTAATTTGACCAAGCCTCCATCAGCCTGACTGTCCAGTTCCCCAGTTTCTGATGGGGCATGCAGATGTCTGCACCCTGTGGTAGAGGGGATGGGACTCACGCTGAGACAGAGGCCCTAGCCTTGATCCCAGCTCTTCACCTAAATGGTTCTGTGATATCAGAGACATAACCTCTGTCCCTCAGTTTCTCGTCTGCAAAAACCAGTACATTAGGCCAGCTTGTCTCTGAAATTCCTGCAAACTAAGAACCACTGATGTGGATTTATAACTGTGTTTTCCTTTTCTGGGAATATAGAATTTTTAAACCCAGGAAATCATATTACTCTTTGTAAATCACATTTCCCTCCAACATTATTAGGTCTCTATAGATTCAGCTGCTATAAATCTCTGTGAATGGGTAGAAAGCCAAGACTGGTCTCCAGGTGATTTCAGAAAATTATACACAAATTGTGACTGGAAATTTGAAGGCTGCCTTTAGAATCCAGTTGACATTAATGAGTCCTAAAGGCTTAGGATGACATGAAAAGCAAATAAAGTTGAAAATGCAAAAAGGAAAAAAATTTCAGGCCAACATTCTAGGGGAAAAAGAATGTATGTATTGTAATGGTTCTAGAACTATGATTTTTTTTCTTCATCTGTGTTTTTTTTTTTTTTTTGAGTTTACACCATGTGCTTGCTTTTTTAAGTTTCTTAACCTTGTTTTTGTTTGCTTTTTTTATGGTTTAATGTCTTCTCACCCACTCATTAACATGTGAATGTTTACTGACTTCACCAATTCTAATGCGTAAGTACTGTTTGAAGTCTGGCTTTTAAAAAAAAATTTTTTTTAATTTAAGAATAAGATTCCCAGTTTGATTTATCAGTTTAGAGACTTTTTTTTTTAAATACTGAAATCTCTAAGATCCTGCCTCTCCAAATAAAAATAATCAAATAATTAAGATTTAAAAAGATAGGATAATGTTAGGTTATTTATTTGGAAGAGATTAGTTTGCTTCTTTTTGTGAAATTGACTTTGACTTTACTCTTTACTTTCTTTCAGTCTCTTGTAATTAAGAGTAGCACAACCAGAGCGGTACATCCCAAAGGACATTCTGCAAAAGAGCAGTTCTCTGTGATAGAAATAGATG
Source organism: Balaenoptera musculus (assembly GCF_009873245.2). Classification (NCBI taxonomy): domain Eukaryota; kingdom Metazoa; phylum Chordata; class Mammalia; order Artiodactyla; family Balaenopteridae; genus Balaenoptera; species Balaenoptera musculus. The sequence goes on from NC_045800.1 coordinate 16,079,097, forward strand.
TCATACCAAAAACTGGTGTCTATGCCCTGTGCATTTGGAAAATGCTAGACTTAAATAAAGTCACACTTCTTAGTCTTTAATATGCTAACACATATTGTCCTTCTTTAAGAAGAGGATATAGTGTGCAGTGTTTTCCAAGCTGATTTTATCTTTTATTCTCATGAGGTTAGAAATTCAGAAAAACACTGTTCCATGCCTGGCTGAGAATTTACCCCTTATTATTATGTAGGGCGACCTCAGTCAAGTTACTGAAGCAAATTGAGACCCAGAAATTTACTTTAAAAATGTGGAATTGGAGATGAAAATTCAAAAAGTTACTTCCAGATTTAAAAATCTATGAGCCCAGGGATGGGGGCAAATTTTATCTATAGCATTATAAATATGTTGTGAAATGTTTAGTAACATCCCAGGTCAGCTTGCAAAATTAGCCAGAATCAGGGACTGACCATTTAACCTGGTTTGTTTTGCTCCATTTCTGTGATTCCATCTGGGGCTCTAAGCCAATGACTCCACCATAAGCATAGCCATTAAGAACTCTGGGAACTAATGCTGCTCCTAGTCTGGCTTTTGTGGTTTTAAAGCTGGATGAGTCATTTGTATATGCAGCCCCTTGAACAAAACAACGAGTGGGTATGGCAAACCCAAGTCTCAAGGCTAAATTCCTGCAAGCTGACAGTGGATTTTCCTGCTGCCATTTCACCTAGGAATCAAGGACACATATACAGTATGCAAGGATTGAAATGAACCGGACCAATATTTTTGTGGCTAAGAAGCCACAAAAATTCAAAGCCAACCAGCTCTCTTATGATTAACACCTACAGTCAAATGACAATGTCATGCTTTTCACTTACCTCTTTAATTTCAAATTAACTAGATTAAAATTTCTAATTGCTCTAGAATTGTCCAGTGGAACTTTCCATGATGATGGAAATGTTCTATAATTATGCTGTCCAATACAGTAGCCGCTAACCACGTGTAGGTATGGATCACATAAAATGTGGCTAGTGCTACTGAGGAACTGAATTTTAATTTTATTAATCATTTGTTTTATTTAATTGTATTAATTTAAATGTAAATAGCCACATGTAGCTCGAGCTAGTATTGGACAGCACAGCTCTGGAACAAGATTTTTCAGATGTAGAACAGATGTAGAATGAAGCTTTGCTTCTGGCAGAACGTAAGGAAGATGAGTCGAGTTGTCACTAAGATCTGTTAGTGACTGGGTGATTGATAGTGGTGATAAACAGCTCTCTGGAGTTCACACTTTTTGCCAGAGCACGAGAAAACTATGTAAGAGGATTGATTGTACTACCATGGCCTTACAGACGGATAGCTAAGCTGCCCCTGATTCCCATCCAGATGCAGCTGCCTTGGCAGCCCAGAGCAAGTCTTCAGAAGACATCATCAAGTTTTCCAAGTTCCCAGCAGCCCAGGCTCCAGACCCCAGCGAGATACCAAAGATTGACACGGACCACTGGCCTGGTCCCCCCTCACTTGCCGCCATAGGTATGCAACTGTAGCAGCTAAGCCAAATGGACAAATTGCTAGGAGATCTCAAAATGCAGTGCTTAAAAATATGCAAGGAAATGTGTCCTAGTGTAAAAATTTTTTAAGAAAAGTATGACCAAGAGTTAGAACAGTGAAAAGAACTAAGGTAGTATTAACGTGTGTGCAAAATGCTTCAAAAACCCAACCACCGGAGCCTTGTGCTAACCAAACCCAGTGAGGTGCAGAACTGGTCTAAAACAGGTGTTTTGTGTGGACTCTCAGTTATTACTGTAAAGTCAGTAACTCTTTTGAATATAGTTGAATCAAAGCCTCCTGCCAAGAACTTCGTTCTATATAGTTAGAGCATAGTGGGTGGATTTACTGAGTGTCCACAGAAGTGTGATTTCTTTGAATTAAGTTTGTTTTAGACGATTTCTGGGTTGTAATTACAATTCTCTTAACAACCAATCTTAACACTGAAGCTCTTTCATTTTTCTCACCTGATCATGTTCTCCATTACTAAGGAAGGGCTGTTACAGAGTAACAAGTGTTCTGGAATATTACTCATGTAAAGTTACGTGATTTCACATCTGTCATTTCCATGACTTCTGTGCTAAAATGTCACATTTGAGCTGTTTCATTCTTTGCTTTGAACCACACATTTATGCTTTAGAACTGTGTCTGTGTCTTTACTGTTTTGTCATTAGTGAAATCACTTGGCCCTAAAAAATGGTATTAGCAAACTCAGAAGCTAGTACTGAAAATTTAGTGAGTCAGCTTTCCAAAGATATGACTATCTTATCACATTTCTGTTGACAACCTAAAAGGCCTTCAATTTTCCAAAATTCCCAAATTTTCTTCATCCTGCTGTTTTTAGCCAAGTTATTTTTGGAATAACTTTTACAAGCAATAGAAGTGGATTTTAAAGCAATTGATATCTATAGAAGTAGTTGAAGGAAAAATCTATTATACCTCCTGGGTTCCTTATTCACAAGTATTCTATACATTATGTTGACTTAAGATGTATCTAGTTCTTGAAAACTTATGTCTATTCATTTTTGTTAGTGTAGATTAAAGAGAGAAAATTCACGTTGATATTCATGATTTTAGAAACTAAGACTCAGTCGTCAGCTTTTTTTTTCTGCTGGTCCACGTCCTTCAGGCAGTTCTTGGGGCCGCTGAGGTTCCTAGTTCAGTCGTGTTGCATAGCAGGGACATTAAACAGCTAAACTTTGGGGGAGAATTAATATTTTGTTGTTACCAACTGTCATCACTAAATGGTTTGAGGTTCCAAAATGAAGAAAGCTTCTGGTCCATTAATCCAACTGATCAAACCCTGAAGGTATTAGTTAGAGTTTATTTTGATTAGATTAACAGGCTTTCCTATCTCCTCCCACAGCTAAATTAGTCCAAGCCACTTAGGAAAAGCGATAATTATCTTAATTTTCCAGCCATTCAGACAGATTCCTCCTTTCCCCTCCATCTCCCCTTTTTCAGGAGGCTTAAAAATTGTATGTGATCTGCTCTATTATACTGAAATAAGTAACTTTTTAGCTGCATTAACCCTTTTTATTGGCCCATTAGTATAAAACTCTTTTGTGACCATTTTCCGAAAGATTGAGAGCAAGGAAACATTAGAGACCCATCCCTTCAAAGAAAAATAAAGCATGCTTCTTTTTCTTTTTTTTAAAAATTATTTATTTATTTGGTTGCACTGGGTCTTAGTTACAGCAGGTGGGCTCCTTAGTTGTGGCTTGAGAGCTTCTTAGTTGTGGCTTGCTGCCTCCTTAGTTGCGATACATGGGCTCCTTAGTTGTGGCATGCAAGCTCTTAGTTGTGGCATGCATGTGGGATCTAGTTCCCCGACCAGGGATCGAACCTGGGCCCCCTGCATTGGGAGCATGGAGTCTTAACCACTGAAGCATGCTTCTTAATGAATTTATTGGAGGTAGAAGGCAGGGTGATGGTGTGGTGCCAAACCTAAATATTCAGAAAAAGAAAACAAGATTTTTAAATTCGTCACAAGAGAGTGACTATCTTACCTATTTGATGGTATCTAGATGAATTTGGCTTCCTCTCTATTTGAACAATGACCTCAGGGACATCAAAATAATAACCGTAGATGCCCCTCCCACCTACTATGGAAGCTCTGACCAGTGGCCAGTGGGATGACTTAGACCCAATCATAATGGCAAACCGAGTTCTAATTGAGCAGATCAGATTGTTGGGAGGCATGCCTTACTGAATCACATTTTGGACTGGCTTGTCGAACGGGGCCCGTTGTCTCAAGAAACCAGCTGAATTGGTGGCAGGCTCTTTTCTCCCATGTGTTGCTCACGAATGTTGAAGACCGCTGCTGACTTTGCCCGCCTGACGCATTGAGCACAGGTGGACCAGTCCCTTGAGATCCCCTTGCTGTGGGGCTAATGTGAGAGGTTGTCTTTGCTGTGGACTTAGGAGCTGACATGAGACGCAGATCTAGCGGCAGAGAGGAAGATGACGAGGAGCTTCTGAGACGCCGGCAGCTGCAAGAGGAGCAATTAATGAAGGTTTGTCCTGAAACGACTTTGCTGCAGTCTTCAGTTCTGTTGATCCATGTTATTGAACGATTACCGTGGACGAGCCACCAAGATGAGCAGGAGGTAGTCCCAGCCCTCAGGGGCTTACTGTCCAGTAGGAGAGACAAGATGGGCATCTGGTGACTGTAATAAGGCAGAATACTTAGCGGGTTCTGGAAGAGGTGACCTGGAGGTCAGAGAGACACGGAATGTTTGGGCCTTTTCGAGGAGAGCAAGACTCTGTGTGGGGTGTGTGCGTGTGGTGCATGTGTTGAAAGGATGCTGAAAGGCCAGGTAAAGCCAAAGTGCACTCCGAGGTGGTACAACACCTTCCTTCCCTCACGCAGGCTCTGCTGAAGGATTTCCCTTGGGACAGAGCCTTTCTCCAAGTCTTTCCTCAGGACTCATAGGACCTTGTGTGTATATCTGGGCCAAGAGAGAGGGGATAAAATGGACTGTCACTAAGATATGCTCATTATACCCTCTGTCTCTATCTTAGGCCCACAGCATCCCAGAAGGCCTGGGGTTGAGGGAGCCGAGAAATGATAAACTCCTACCAATAAGGGTCATTTTCCAAAGATACTTAATCATATGGGGAATGCACGTGGTACTAGTTATATAAGGATACAAAGTTACATTTATTATGTGTTCCCAGTTTTGTATATTATGTGCATAGAAAAATACTGGATAGATATAGATCAGAATGTAAATGGTGGTTATCTCTGAGTAGTGGATTATGGGCTATTCTTTCCTTCTGGATTTTCTAAAATCTGTACAATGAGCATGCATTATTTTTTTCCCTGCTTTTAAACAGATCAGTGTAATTTATCTTTAAAGGCTACTATCCCCAGTCTTCCCTTCCTACATCAAAAATCTGTACATACTCACACATTGCCCTCCTGAGTCTACCTGCTGGTGCTTTGCGGGGAGGGCAAAGGAGGGAGAACATTCTTCTGATGTGGAGCCTGGTTTAGGGCAACAGAGCCTTGACATTGAAGGGACTATGGTGGGTTCAAGGTCCAAAACCTGGCTGACCTTTTGGGGAGCCACCAGGCTCTGGGACAATGTGCCTCAGCCCTCTCCAGAGTCAGGAACTTCTTGCAGGATCTCCTAAAAAGAAACTGCAGTTCCCTAAAAGTAATTGCGGGCTTCGCTTTCATTTTTCTTTTCTCTGTGAATAGCTCAACTCGGGCCTGGGCCAGCTGATACTGAAAGAAGAGATGGAGAAGGAGAGGGAGAGCCGGGAGAGGTCCTCCCTGGCCGCCGGGCGCTATGATTCTTCCATCAACTCAGGTGAGCAGCAGACCCACCGCCTTCCCTGAGCCAGGAGCTGGCCATCTGCCTGCAAGGAGCCTATTTTGACGGTTCCAGGAGAGGCAGGGTGGTTTCTGGTGGAATCTGCAGAGTGTTCCATAGGAAAGGAAGTGTAGGAATCCTATGTCATGTCAACTTAGCTTAAGAGCCTGCCACGGCTCTTCCTTAAATGTGTGTTTCCTTCCTGTTGGAAATAGGGGGAGCCCTTGGAGGGTCTCAAGAACCAAGAGGCGTCAGTTCCCTTGTACTGGGTCTACCTTCTAGAACGTACATCTCAGAGGGAAGCAGCAAAAAGAAAATCCTCATAGAGAACAGAATGCTTTTTATAATTTTTTTTTTTTTGATGTGGTTGCGCTGTGGGACATTAGTTCCCCAACGAGGGACTGAACGCGTGCCCCCTGCAGTGGAAGCACAGAGTCTTAACCACTGGACCGCCAGGGAAGTCCAAGAACAGAATGCTTTTTAACTGTAGAGAGCATGAACAATTTTTTCAAAGTATTATGACTTTAGTATATTCAGTATAAGAGCTGAGGGCTAACAGTGCTGTTGCTGATGCTTTTTTTTTTTTTAAAGAAATTCACGTTCTTTCTTTCTTTCTTTCTTTCTTTCTTTATTTATTTATTTATTTATGACTGTGTTGAGTCTTCGTTTCTGTGCGAGGGCTTTCTCTAGTTCCGGCAAGTGGGGACCACTCTTCATCGCGGTGCGCGGGCCTCTCACCATCGCGGCCTCTCTTGTTGCGGAGCACAGGCTCCAGACGCGCAGGCTCAGTAATTGTGGCTCACGGGCCCAGTTGCTCCGTGGCATGTGGGATCTTCCCAGACCAGGGCTCGAACCCGTGTCCCCTGCATTGGCAGGCAGATTCTCAACCACTGCGCCACCAGGGAAGCCCGATGCTTTTGAAAGAGATTACTTATATACTGGGCTGAAATAGTCTTTCGGTATATTTTCCCCTGCTTATACTTGTCATAAGCCTGTTCTCTTTTAACCCACAAGATATCTTCTCACATGCTGTGAACTAGTGCATAATTTTCTCTCCTGAGGATTCCTTTAAACATGTGTTTAGTGTTTCCTATGCAAACACTTCTGCTAAACATTATTTCATTTAATCTTCACAACATACCAATGAAGTAGATGATATTATGATTATTATCATCTTCTCCATTTTGTAGATCAGGAGACAAGTAAAGGGAAGTTTAAGTAACTTACCCAATGTCACATTGCTGATAACTACCAAAACTAAGGTTTAGGAGTCCAAGTATTATAACCCCAGAGCCCACACCCTTAACCGGAATGCCCTGCTCCTTCTCATAGATGTGTCACTGGCATTGATCCTGGATTAGGTAGTTTAGTAATCTTTAGAGTTCCTTCCAATTCTGCAATTCTGTTGTATAAGAGTAAATAGCGCTGTATCTACACGGGTCAAGAAATGAAGACTTAACAAGATGGAATACCATGCCCGAAGATGCAGAGGTGTTAAGTTGCAGAGCCAAAATTCAAGCCCAGGTCTACTCCCTCCAAAGCCCAGCAGCTTATGAGGTGTCCACGCTGTTGATCAATGGGATACCCTATCCCAAGCCTCCCAGGCGTCCAACTGTGCTTGGCCAGTAGATCCTGGTAACTTAAGTGTAGGCCTCCAGATCAGTTATCGCTGCCATACCAACTGGGGCTTGGGCCTGTGTATCCCAGTAGCCCTGGGTTTAGATCATTGCTTGGATCTTTACAAGCTGAGCAGCCGTGGGCAAGATACTTAACTTTCTATTAGCCCCTATTTCTTCTCCTGTAAAATGGAAATACTACCATCATTATTAGGATTGTGTTGAGGATTCAGAGATGCCAAACACTTCTTCCTTCCCCACCCCTCCTCGAAAATTTCACTGCCCACCCATTCCCTGCATCACCCACATATGGTGGCATTTTGTGAACATTTGAGCCCAATATTTGGATTTTTTTTTTTCTGAATCTTCTATTCTGTAGGGTAGAAGATACACTGCCAACTTCATGAAAGAATTGGACTTCTGGTTCCTAACAGTTACTTTTTTATCTTTCTCTTATTCAGCTTCACATGCTCTATCATCGAAAACCTCATCTCTCCCAGGCTATGGGAAAAACGGACTTCACCGGGTGAGATTTCTCAATTACTCGTTTCTGAGTCTCTTCCCTCTTGAGTCCTGGTTGAAGTGCTGATGTATTGTCAGAATACACCTGACAATATGATCTCAGTGTTGGATATAATGAAAATTGTAATCACCCTGCTCTCCTGGTAAATCACTTTGAGTTACAGGCAAAATAAGATATTTCTACTGAGAGAAAGAGAAATTGACTTTAGATAAAAGAATAGCCTGTATAAGCTTATGGGAAGACTAGATTAATTGTGTGGCAAATATTTCTACAATCAAGCAAAAAGTAATTACTGGAGCCATTATCTCTGCTGTTAAAAGGTACAGGAAAGTTTATTACAACCTCCCTCCCCACAAAGCATGGAACCAAGTGTAACTGTGTAGCTGTGGTGTGGAAAACTGTGTTTTTATTTATCAGCAAGGGATACTTGCTTGCCAAGGACCTGCTGAGCAGTAGCATAGGATATACCACAAAACACAGGTATTTCATAGAAGAAGAACTACGTAGGAAAAATAATAGGGGTCCAGGAATTCAGCTTGGGAGGAATTCTTAGGATTTTGTAAATCCTATCTTCCTTTTCACCTGACTCCAAAACGAGTACTGTGGAGCAGATTTTCTAATGGTGTGTTTTTCTTCATTTCAGCCTGTTTCTACAGACTTTGCTCAGTACAACAGCTATGGGGATGTCAGCGGGGGAGTGCGAGGTGAGGCCCCTGCGGCCAGCTGTTGGCTGACCAAGGGGGAGAAGGGGCTCTGCTGTCACAGGCATGTTGGCTGGGCTCAGGCTGTGTCACATCCTACGGTCAGATCACATCTGTCCTCTGAGCCATCCGGGCATTCATTAAAATCCCAGAGGATCTCTCCTGATGTGAGACCACAAGAAGCGAATTTGTAGGAGGGAATTCATTGCTCCTACTATGTGCTGAGCACTAATTAGATCCCTGGAAGTATCGTGATAAGCAAGACATGGGCCTACCTTCAAAATGCATGTGGCTACAGATGCACTGGTGTGCAAGGCAGAAATAGAGACACAGATGTAGAGAACAAATGTATGGACACCAAGGGGGGAAAGCGGGGGGCGGGCAGGGCTGGGATGAACTGGGAGATTGGGATTGACATATATACACTAATATGTATAAAACAGATAACTAATAAAAAATGCATGTGACAGAGACAGAAAGAGAGAGAGAAACTCTGTGAGATAAATGCTATGGTCGGAGATGCAGAGAGAAGGGAGAAACACCTTCAGGGTGTCAGCTTCCCCAGGGAAGGGTGTTTAAACTGATAACTAAAACCAGAGAGGCGTCTTCCAGCTTCCGCGAGCAGCCAGGCCGCGTGCGCAGAGACCCGGAGCCGGGGGAGCGTGGCTTGTTGGGGAATGTTTGGAGAATTGCAGTAGGATATACTCTCTGTTGATGTTTCCATATTTTTCTATGGTCTTGCCCTTCTGAGATTTTCTTTTTCTTTCCTTTCCAGACTACCAGGTACGGAACACTGTCTTTCTCAAGTTGGCCACACCAGCAAAACAGCCTTTTTTCACAATCCAGACACGTTCTTCTGCGGCTCCAGGGAAGGGTTTCTGTTGAGAAGACCCTGATTTTGGTTGATCCATCTAATCATTAGTCCACAGATGTGAGGAGCCATGAGCAGCAGGCATGCCTGGCGCCCAGGTCAAGCTGGTCCTGCAGGCCTGCGCGAACCAGACCAGGCGTCAGAGGACCCCCTTGCTCTGCCTTTGGAGAGTCCTCTCTGGGGTGGAAGTGGACCAGCATCAAGGGTCCACGCACATGCGGTTGCTTTTTCTTTTAGTTATAACCACTCACTCCTTGAGGCCCTCCCCTCCTCTGTGTGGTCACAGATGAAAAGAAACCCCTGTCTTGGCCAATAGGAAAGAGCTGCTGTGGTACCATTCCTTTTTTCCTAGAACCTAAACCTTGTAAAATGATAATGGAGAATGAGAAAAGGGGAAAAATGCTAAGATTAGAATTAAAAAAAAAAACAACAAAAAAAACAAGCATAGACCTGGCAATTCTTTGACGTACCATATACTTTAACACGTGCAGCCTACATTCAGGGATCAGTCAATAGTTATTAAGCCAAAACCTTTCATCAACTGGAGTATAAAAGAGCAGCATTCCCACTATCCCTGCTTTTATGTAACAAGGAGCTCATTTTGAAAAATCCATGGTAATTAAGATGACACATCTCTAAAATGGCAGTGAAGATTTGAGACCCAAACAGGGAGGTCTAGGAGCCCACAGAGCTCTCCCTCAGCTCCCCATGCTGCCATGGGCTGCTCCTGGAACCTGCATTTCTGTTGCAGACCCTCCCAGATGGCCACATGCCTGGAATGAGGATGGACCGGGGCGTCTCCATGCCTAACATGTTGGAACCAAAGGCAAGTGTGGCTCTTTTTCTCTTTCCTCTCACATGGGATGAAACTGGGACATAACCCTAAAAAGATTTGATTTTCTATCTCTTTCACCATTTTCAGGGTTGAGACCCACTTGGATCCAGGCCAGTGCATTAGGCAAGCCGTGTCATAAAGCATCTTTCCACTCTGTGGGTTTTGTCACACCGAGTCAGCAGGTTTAAGCCCTCACTGGGTCTGGTGCTGTGTGTTCCCAGTGAAGTACCAGCACTTCTCTCCTATGACCTCGGTATCTACTTGGCCCCTGCCATGAGTGTGGCAAAGCCTGCTCCATGTGGAACAGCTGCAACCCCCTCCAGATAGGGTGACCAACACACCCTAACTTGCCCAAGACTTTCCTGGTTATAGCACCGAAAGTCTTGCATCCTGGAATCCTCCTCAGTCCCAAGCAAAGTGGGATGATTGGTTGCCCCAGCTCCAGAACATCCTGTGACTCCAAAGGTATCCAAGGGCTGTGCTCCTTGGTGACCATAACTGGGGCTTATTTCAATATGTCATCTACCAAAACACTGCTTCTGGGGCTGCATGGCTCCCTGGATTCATGAGCTGGTCATGGAACGAGATTGTCTAACCCTGCAAATGTGTACTGCCTTGTAAAACATATACTGATAATTTCAATTCTCTTCTAATTTTTACCTTCATCCCCAGTACATAGTAAGCTGTATTCTTTTACTCAGCAACGCCCTCCAGAGGCACAGTGCCACATGAGACACTTGTGGGTATTGGGAATGTATAGGAACCTGCCCTGTCTGCTGGAGACTTCAGTGAGGAACACCCATCACTCTAATACTCTAATCATAGTGTCTTAGAAGCTCTATCTTGGGAGTCTTAGATTTTAGGTAGCTTCTGCTTGTTAATAAAATGGACAGCAGTGGGAATTTTTCCCTGGCAGTCCAGTGGTTAGGGCTCCGCACTTCCACTGCAGGGGGCACGGGTTCGATCCCTAGTTGATCTAAGATCCCACATGCCACATGGCCAAAAAAAAAAAAAAAATGGACAGCAGTATTCTAGAAGAGGTGTTTTTCTTTGCTTCTCAGATATTTCCATATGAAATGCTGATGGTGACCAACAGAGGGCGCAGCAAAATCCTAAGAGACGTGGACAGAACCAGGCTAGAGGTAAAAAAACAACAACAAACAAACACACAAAAAAACTTGTCCCAACTGCATAGTCCTGTGCATTTTCCGCAGTCTTCCCCTAAGAAATGTTCCAGCTAAGGCAAAAAATAAAAAGGATCAACCTAGGTTAAACTAAGCTAACTTGGAGGAAAACCCAAATTTGTATTTAGGAGATGAGCATAAAAATGTATGGTAAAATTCAGAAGAACCACCCAGGAGATGCAGTATGATTTTAGTCATTTTCTTTGGAAATTTGATGTTGCCCTAATTTATGGCTGGTGATGTAGAATGGAGTCTCCCATCACTCTTCAGATACCCCCAAATCCTTATCTTTCTCTGAGCCTGGGTTGAGTTTGTTGAGATTGGGGAGGGAGCGTTCAATAAAGAGGTGTGTACTAGGCAAGTTCCTCTCTTGGCTGTTTCCACATTCCTTGTCGAAGGGTTAGCTGGGTACACATACCCAAGACCTCCTTAGATGTGGAAGACTGATCTTCGTGCTTTTCCATCTGAATGGTTTTAATTAAGAAAAACTCTGGCTGCTAATCTCATAAAGAATCATTAATTTTCTCTGACAAAAAGCAGTACATCTGTATGTGAGGTCAGGCTGGCACAGAGAATAAAGGCTCCACTATCCTAAGAGAACTTTACTAGGCGGACAAGAGATTGAAGTTCTTGGTCTGTTCAGTAGACCAAGCATCCACCTGAACTCCCACTGCTGAGCCAGGAAAAAGCTCCAGGGCTGCCAAAGGACCACTCTGGAAGTCTCTTTCTGGCTTTCTTATTGCTCTGGTCCATTTTCCCTGCATCTCCTCAGCGTCCCAAGGACCTGAAGTGGAGTCACCTCCAGCATAATGAATCACCTTACCGTGCCCCATCACCATTCAGTGTTATTACAATCATCATTAATACTCCACCAGCTCTTTTCTTTGGTAGGAAGGGTGCCTCACCTGGCCTGGCCAGGTAAGGAACCACTGGGTCCAGTGCCTGCTAAGAAGCCTCAGAGATAAACTCCTCTTCCATCATTCTGCCTTGCTCTTCAAAACAATTACTTATAAACTGGAGAGCAACTCTCAAGGTCATCCATGTGGCCGTCAGGACTGACCACTGTTCTCTTCTCCCATCACAGCGCCACTTAGCCCCAGAAGTGTTTCGGGAAATCTTTGGAATGTCCATCCAGGAGTTTGACAAGTTACCTCTTTGGAGACGCAACGACATGAAGAAAAAAGCAAAACTCTTCTGAGTACCACACATAGACAGCAATTAGAAAAAGGACTGACCATGGCGGTGACACATAGGATGTTGTATTAAGGCCCAAACTTGATTGGAGAATTTGCAAACTACTGTCCCTCAGCAACAACCAAAAGGGAAAATCTGATTAAAACACCCATGAGCCAAATGTTGGGCCAGCCCATGGCAACATTCGCCCAGAAGCAGTGGGGTAGAAATGTCTGTGTTCCCACCCTCGACAGTAGTGTTCACGTGTGACCTTTTTCCATCACCTTATGTGCACAGCAGGAGCTACTTCTTTTGTTTTCTTTCAACTGTTATTCAATAATAGTGTGACTGTATGGGTAAGAGCCAGCAAGTGCCCTTAGGATGCCGCATGGACAAAAGCAGTTGTAATAATTCCAAAGTACGAGTATATTTATTATGTAGCGCCGCGGCTGAGAAGGAAGAGCCCGAGGGATAGATCCACGTGGCAGCAGCCTTTGTCCCACCTTTCCTCACTGGCCTCCTGCAGACCTGCCTGGGCTTCAGCAGGAGGGAAAGCAGAGTTGGGGCCCCCGGCAGCTCTGTTTCAATAGCCACCAAAGTCATTTTTAACATGCTCCTTGTTCCCTACTGTTTGCTAGGACCTGATTGGCAAATTACTTAGCCTATTATTAAAAAGAAAAAAGAATTCAGAGAAAGAGAGGAGAAAGGAGTGAATGAAAATTCTCCTTAAATCCTTTTCTACTTCAGAAAGTATGTTCCTCCCCACCAAGGACAGGAGATGTCTCAGCCCCGCAGCCCTCCACTCTTACAAAGAAAGGAAAGGGGGATTGTCTCCAGATTGGCCCAGTTGTATGCTGTTAGGTGAGTTTTGTCCAAAGGCCATAGCAGTCTTGACCAAAAACAAAAGTTCTGTCTCCTCTCAATGCAAGTTCTCCGACCCAGCAAACTCTGCTCTCTATCCGGCATCCTCTAAATCACATCAAGCCCTCACTGATTTTGGTTTTTTTAAAGGTCTTTTCAGTAGTAGGCTAAGGAAAGGCATGTTTTTCTCTTTGAAATCTCTGCAACTCCAAGGTAGATTGCCTCAAACTGATTTAATTTGGTCTTTTGGGCTTTCTTTCTTGCCTAGCTCTGTTGACTTCCTGGTTTGCACGTGTGTGTTTATGTGTTTTCACTCACCCAGGGCAGTTTGGTGAGTCTGCATGTGCTTTTAAATTTCATTCCTGCTCGAATGTTTGTCCCACTGTGCTGCAGCTCCTCAGGGACATTTGCACAGGTGCACATGACTCAGAGGTCAAGAGTGAGGCTAACTGCATCCCTGCCGCCAGGTCCCCTGTGGAAGGGTGTTGGTTAGAAGCCAGCATATTCCATGACAGATGTAGCTCAAGTCAGCATCAGACCGAAGACCGCAGACCTAGGGTCAGACTATGTGTAGACAGCAGGACATCTCACCAGAGTCCTCAAGCTCACTAACACAAGAGTCACATTGGAGCCGAAGATTACCCCAAAACTTGCATTTAAGACCCCACCATGGTTCCTGAAAGCCTCTGGCTGAGACTCAGACAGGACGTGAGTCGCATGTAGGAGGTTGTTACATTTATTCTCATGCTTTGGGGCTCTGTTTAAGAATTTAAACTCTGTTTTAAAGCCAAAAAAGAAAACATCTGAATTCACCTGCGTATGCCACTAATAATAAAAGCTCAGAAATTCTTCCTGCTGGCACCAAGTATTAGAGTCAGTTAGTAGCTGACGCCAGTGGTAAAAAGCAAGTAGAATATTCTTTCTGACCTTGTACTGCAGACCTAGCTTGTGACACACTCTAGCAACCGGGTGCTGTAGTGAATACTGCAATTGCTTTATAGTATTCTGTGCACTTCCCGAGGGAATCTAAACCTGCCTGACCTTTGCTAGACGCTGAATGTTTGAGGACTGTTCTCACAAATACATGTGTGTGTGTGTGTGTGTGTGTGTGTGTGTGTGTGTGTGTGTGTTGGACCTACTAACGTGTTTAGCAAATGGCTCTGATGAGGTGGATGTGAGGAGACCAGCTCCTTGGACTGAAGGCAGACTGCAGCCCACAGTTTCGCCCCTTCATCTGTCCGTTGCCTCTTGCTTCATTCAGTACATCCGCTGTCCCATCTTCTGTGACCTCTCCTGCATGGGCAGCCTGGGAACAACGCCTGTGTGTCCTAATCCTTGCTTCGCTCTGGCAAAGTGTGAGGGGTGAGGACCATGGTGTAGTCTCAGTGTTCCCCTGCCACGACCAATAACAAGGATGGCCAAACGTATCCGAGTGTTCGGCTGGAGGAGAGGTTTTTTTTTCATTGGCTAATGAGTTATCATCCACGTACTTGCAGATTAAATGTCAGTGTAAGAAAAATGGCGATGATAGTTAAAGAACTGAGCCCTAAATTTGCCGCCACTGATGAAACTCTACTTTTCTTGTAACTTTTGAATTCAGTTTTGCATCCATCTTGGGGTGGGGGTGGGGGGGAAATAGCTTCTTTGCATATCAAGTGTATGAGCTAATTTAAACTACACCGTGCAAAAATGCCTTGCCAGAAAATACCAGTAGCTTCCTGGCTGCAAGCAGAGCAGTGCTGTGCTCTAGGGAAGGGGGCACTGGGAATGCAGAGCGGGCTTCCCAACCCCACTCCCCAGCAGAAGGCTCCAGCCACGGGCATGGGTCACAGGGCAACCTGATTCTTCCAACCGCCAAATTGAGTCAGTGGGCTGCAACGCCCTATGTGCTTTGTTGAACTGGGCTCAGCGTGCTTGTCCCGAAAATGTCCAGGTCACTACACAGGAAATCAGTGTTCTCTGCTTGAACCCTGCCCCGCATAAAAAAATTCCAGTTGTTAACACAGTCAAATTAATGAGGATTGTTTACTCTAGGAAAGGAAGTATACACGTGGCAAGCTTCCCTAGTGCATACATAAAGGGCTACATTTTTGAGCATTGGGCTTACTAGTGATTCTTGAAGCATAGGCTGATTGCATGAAGAGGCCTCTATGATGACCTGAAAATCAGTGCTTCCTTTAAAGTTTCTTCCAAAAAAGCCAGGATACCATTTAGTCTTCTGGTGTGATTTATGCTGAGATATAAAGAGCGCTTGGAAACTTGTCCAGCTCGCTAGGTATCTACATTTTGGTTTGGGTTCATTATGAAATGTTCTTAATGTGACTCCTTCAATAACAAAAGATAAACTGCCTGTTCCCTGAAACCTTGAACAGAAAAGCTAGAGACAATGGGTAATAAGATGCAAAGAAAAAAAAAAAAAAAAAAGTAGTTTCTATCTGTCATGTCCTCTAGTCTCCCCAGTTCTCCCCAACTCCCCATTCTGTTGTTTCCAAGCTGAGTTTCCTCTTCTGAGGTGAGGCTGGAACAATGGTCTTTTCAACTCCTATCCCCTCCATCTGGTGATGTCAATCAACTCCACTTGGAAAAGTCTTGCTAGAAATGTTTCTAAAACTTTCATCTAATTTCTTTACACTTTAAAGCAAACACCTTTTTCTAAAGAATTGCTTCTTAGATGATTATACAATATATATATCTATGCTTTTGCAAGTTTAAAAATTCAAATGAACCACTCTTGACTAGGTAGGTCTTTCTAAAAAACTCTTTAAAGCAAACTTGATGTTAGCGTTCTCTTGCATGTTGAAGGGGCAGGGGACCCTCAAGGCTGTGGGCTCCCAGAGCCCTCTTTCTGACTGTCAGGAAAGATGGTGGAAGGAAGATGAACTCTGTGCCGTCAGCCCTTCTGCATCCTCTGCAGCAAGCTCAGTTTTTACAAATCACCTCATCTGTATTTCCGGTCACTGTTTAATCTACTTCCTAGGCCAGCCTTGATTTTATCTGACTTGTAAAACCATTTTCCTTTGATAAACCAAGTGTTGTCAGGATGCCCTAAAACTCACTCATTAGTACTCCCTTTTGAAGAACGTTCTATTCAGAAAAAGAGATCATTTCAGGCTTGAGGTTCGTAATGACGCCTTATAGTGGTGATGTGCGTTAAGGGAACTACCCAATTATGCTGTAATGAAAGAAGGAGAAACTTTGACTTTGGCATTTTAAAAAATCACTGTCTTTCTATTTGCTGCCCAGGGAGTAGTGGGGAGATGGTGACTGACACGCTTTGCATATGGATCTTTGTGTTTTTCATTTGGGGCAAGTTTCATTTATGGCAAACTCAGAAGGAAAGGGGGAGGTGGTCAGTTTAAGCTGAAAAACTTTCTAAACAATACATGTGTACACAGCAAAATTAAACCCAATCTTTTCTGATGCTTCGTGTAATTGAGTGGCGATTGTTATCATTAAATAAAATTCTTCCCAGAAGAGTCTCTCCCGAGAGTGACGATGCCATGAGTCGCTTTCTGAGCCCGTTTGCCAAAGGTAGAGGAAAAGACTGCATCCACTAACATTCAGAGAGGCAGTGAGCCACTTAGTGATTGTATATGTGTATGTTTCTTTACCCTACGGAAGAGAAGACAAATGTCCGCAGGATTGGTGTTCTTTTGGGGTGTTATGTACAGACCTGTCCAGTAATAAACATGTGTGGTTTCTGTGAGTTGCTGACAATCCTGCATCGAAGCTTTTGCAGTTCTTTCCTTTTTAAGTTGGGTTTAATGGAATTTTTTTTCAAGTGTTGGAAGGCATACTGTTCTTCCTGCCTCCCCTCCCCTTCCAGAAACAAGAAAGCAAGTATTTGGAAGAACTGCTGCTTAAAAGATGTATCATGTCCCCCGTGAAAGTGAGTGGATATCGGTCGGCATCCTGAATGCCACGTGCCAGTGTGCAGAGGTGGGATGGCCCTGGGCCTGCGTTACTGTGCTTAGGACACCCGACGCACTCCACACTCTTGTTGAAATCAGCACCTGCCACCCCTCTGCCGCTGTCCTGCGTCACTGTTGTCCTCACAACTCAGTGAATAAAGTGTGTGCTTTATGCGTAACTGCCTCCACACCGTGTTTCCTTTCTGGTTCCCCTGCTCCCTTTAAAGGTCTGTCCCATTTGAAAAAGTGCCAGCCCAACTTCTAAAGACAAAAACAAAATCAAAATCAAAGCCCTGGGAACGCACTTTTATCACGTAGGAAGGCAGGTTAGAGGGGGAAATGCATCAGATAGCAGTGGTATATTCCAGAATTGTTTGCCCAATAACCCAGACCATATTGACCAAGTCAACTAAAGAAAACAAAATTTAATAGAGCTGTTGCACTGTGCTGGCCTAGCTGGTATTCAGTTTTGTGTGTGACACAGAGCAGCAATGGTCTGATCACTTAGGCAAGGCTGGGGACTTGAGGTTTGAGGACAGGAGCTTCTGAACCGCCGCCGTGAGTTGGGCCATTTTACTAAGAAACTAGAATGCAGTGGGAGGAAAACATCTTTGACCTCCACTGCATTATCAAACTTTAAGCAAAGAAAATCTTAAGGATTTCAATTTACTTGTTATCCTCACCGCCGCCGTGATTTGGGCCATTTTACTAAGAAACTAGAATGCAGTGGGAGGAAAACATCTTTGACCTCCACTGCATTATCAAACTTTAAGCAAAGAAAATCTTAAGGATTTCAATTTACTTGTTATCCTCACCGCCAAGATTTGAGGCTTGCCAGAAAACACAAGGATGTATTTATACTCACAATGGTCTCTCCGACCGTAGCCATCCTACTATGTGTCTACCAAGCCTGGTGCCTTAGTCCACATGGGCTGCTATAACAGACCACCAGAGACCGGGGGCCTTGAACGGCAAACAGTTATTTCTCACAGTTCTGGAAGCTGGAAGTCCACGATCAAGGTGCTGGCAGATCCAACGTCTGGCGAGAACCCTCTTGACTTTGTAGACAGCCGTCTTCTCATTGAGTCCTCACATGGTGAGAGAAGAGAGGAAGTAATCTCTCTGACATCTCTTCTCATAAGGGAACGAATTCCATCATGAGGGCTCCACCTTCATGATCGAATTACCTCCCAAAAGCCCCTGCCTCCTAATACCATCCCCTTGGGTGTTAGGATTTCAATCTAAGAATTTGCGGAGGACACAGACATGCAGTCCGTCATACCTGCGCAGGGGCCCGTCGCCCTGGCATTCATGTGGACCCCCTCCTGGAAGCCAGAAACAGGTTATTCTCAAGGCAGCTGGCAGGTTAGTTGGCTACTGTGGAAAACGGGTCCGGAGGCCCCGGCCGGAGGTCTGTGCTCTGCTCACTGCTGGCTGCCGCCCACACCGACGTCACCACTCGGGTCATGGTTCCCGCGGGCAGTGCCGATCTTCAGTCGAGGTTATCCTGAGCGCCCTGTGGCATTTGCCGCCATTGATCACCATTTCATGGGAAGTCGACTCGCTGTGCCGTCGGGTGGTCCCCCCTGCCCGCCCACAGCAGAGCTCACGGACTGCGCTGGGACTCCTGCCTGCCTGGCCCTGGCTCGCCCACTGCTCGGCCCCCCTCCCACCACGCCCACCCTCGAATCTCGCCCTCCAGCTCTTCCAAAGCACCGCGAGTTCCCTGAACACACCATGCCTTCCCCCGCCTCTACAGCTTTGCCAACGTCATGTCTTCTGTACCACGTCCAGCTCTTCTAGGAGGTGGAGAGACGAGAGGACCCGGCCCCGAGGAAAGGAGGTGATGGCGGTGTTGACCATGTGAAATTAGTTGCCCACAGCTCTTTGAAGTTACCGTGTGAGTTTCCCATGGGCTCCATCTGCCCTAAATCAAAGACACAGCCCAGTTCACACCCCCTCTAGGAGCCTGCCTTGGTGGGCCCAGCCCAACCTGCCCCAGTAAATTCTTTGCATGCCTATGCGTGAACATCACGTTTCACGCTTTTCAAGTTTTGCCTAATACTGCTAGCTTTGCCTGTGTTTCTGCTTCTCAGCTGAATGGTAGTGAGAGCTTCTCTGTATCGAGCGCTTTGTGTTGGCTTTACATTAACTGGGTCCCCCAGGACAGCCCTACAAGCAGATAATTTTAGCTCCACTTATACATGTGAGGAAACTAAAGCTCAGAGGCTAATTAAACGTGCCTGACTGTTCAGGGAGCAGCAAAGCTGGTATTAGCCAGGTCTGTCCCACTGCAAATCCCATGCTGTTTTCCAATGTCCCACTGCCTGTGACTTTCTTTTTTTTTTAAATTATTTATTTATTTATTTATTTGGCTGAACCCCGTCTTAGTTGCGGGATCTTCTTTGCCGCACACAGGATCTTTTAGTTGCTGCACGGGGCATCTAGTTCCCTGATCGAACCCCGGCCCCCCGCATTGGGAGCTCAGAGTCTTAGCCACTGGACCACCAGGGAGGTCCCTGCCTGTGACTTCCTGAAAGCAAGGAATGCGTCCCCCATGTTCTAAATCTCTGGGGGCACACTGCACAGAGGAGGCTGTCAGTGTGAGACTGGCCAGTTCCCCTCAGTCGGCCACAAGCCACAGCACTACCACCAAGGCACGGTTATAAATAGCGGTTGGGGGATACTCACTAGCTGTGTGTCTCAGGGCCAGTTATTTAACATCTTTAGGCCTCAGTTTGCTCATCTGTAAAATAGACAAAATAATAAGACCCATCAGAAGATTGTTGCTAAATCATAACACCTGTTGAGCACAGCACAGGACCTAGCATGTAGTCATTGGTCAGGAAACTTGAGTGATCTTTATTAAGGGTAATTAGCCAATTAGACTTGAAGAATCCCAAATGCTCCCTGAACCTCGTAAATTAGGAATGAATACCTGCTCTGGCTGTCTTATGGGGCTGTGAGGCCAAATGAAGTAGAGTAGAACTGCTCAGACACAGGAAAGCACTATGTTTACAGATGATATTGGGTAAAAAGGGTTTCTGGTACTTGGACAAGGTCTACTACTATTTTATTTTATTATTTAAAAAAATTTTTTTTTAAAGTATAGTTGATTTACAGTGTTGTGTTAGTTTCAGGTATATAGCAACATGATTCAGTTATACATACATATATATATCTATTTTTTTCAGATTCCTTTCTCTTATAGGTTATTACAAAATATTGAGTATAGTTCCCTGTGCTGTACAGTGGGTCCTTGTTGGTTATCTATTTTATACATAGTAGTGTGTATATGTTAATCTCCAACTCCTAATTTAGCTCTCCACCCCCCTTTCCCCTTTGGTAACCATAAGTTTGTTTTCTATGTCTGTGGGTCTGTTTCTATTTTGTATATAAGTTCATTTGTATCTTTTTTTTTTTTTAGACTCCACATATAAGCGATATCATATGATATTTGTCTCTGTCTGGCTTACTTCACTTAGTATGATAATCTCTAGGTCCATCCATGTTGCTGCAAATGGCATTATTTCATTCCTTTTTATGGCTGAGTAATAACCATTGTATAAATATACCACATCTTCTTTATCCATTCATCTGTCGATGGACACTTAGGTTGCTTCCATGTCTTGGCTGTTGTGAATAGTGCTGCTGTGAACATTGGGGTGCATGTATCTTTTTGAATGGCAGTTTTCTCTGGATATATGCCCAGTAGTGGTATTGCAGGATCATATGGTAGTCCTATTTTTAGTTTCTCAAGGAACTTCCATACTGTTCTCCATAGTGGCCGCACCAATTTACTTTCCCACCAACGGTCTAGTACTATTTTAGATAGTTTAATCATTCAAGAATTTTAGTTTTTGTTCTGGGCTTTTTCCCCCTCTAGTCTTTATATGAATTTTCCAGCATTAAAACAAACCCACAGCTTTTATATGCTTCAATAACAACACTGTCTTGTCCAATAATCATCTATGATTGAGATCCCTTGAAGATGTGACTTTTTTTTTTTTTTTTTTTTTGGCCACACCACGTGATTTATGGAATCTTAGTTCCCTGATGAGGGATCGAACCCAGGCCCCCTGCAGTGGAAGCTTGGAGTCCTAACCACTGTACCGCCACAGAATTCCCAAGATGTGCTAATTAATAGTAATAATAACAGTGTTACATAGCAGTTGAGTGTGGGCTATAGCATCAAACTCCCTGGGATTTTTTTGTTTTGTTTTGTTTTTATAAATTTATTTATTTATTTTTGGCTGTGTTGGGTCTTCGTTGCTGTGCACGGGCCTTCTCCAGTTGTGGCGAGTGGGGGCTACTCTTCGTTGCAGTGCGTGGGCTTGTCATCGTCGTGGCTTCTCTTGTTGCAGAGCATGGGATCTAGGCGCACAGGCTTCAGTAGTTGTGGCACGTGGGCTCAGTAGTTGTGGCTCACGGGCTCTAGAGCTCAGGCTCAGTAGTTGTGGCGCACGGGCTTAGTTGCTCTGCGGCATGTGGGATCTTCCCAGGCCAGGGCTCGAACCTGTGTCCCCTGCTTTGGCAGGCGGATTCTTAACCACTGCGCCACCAGGGAAGCCCAAACTCCCTGGGTTTGAGTTCGAGCTCCACCAATAATTAGCTGTGTGACTGGTGACAGTTTGCCTAACTTCTCTAAGCCTCAATTTCCATTTCTATAAAATAGGAATAATAATAAAAATACCTACCTTAAAGAGTTATTGTGAGAATCAGGTAGAGTAGGACCCGGCATGATACAAAATGGGCACTCAAACATTAGCTTTTATTAATAAAGCAGCTGCCATGTAGTGAGGACTTACTATTTGCCCAGTTCTGAGCTAAGCATATTACATGCTCTCTTTCATGGAGTTCCTTACATCACTTCTACTTTAGAACTGAGGAAACAGACCCAGAGAAACCAAGTGCCTTATACAAGATCTGCCTATTGAGTGGTGGGCCTGGGATTCAGACCCCATCTCCCCAGTTCCAAGCTCAAAATGTAAGCAAGTGTCATGCAGAGAACGGCTCAGGTGTCCCCACGGGTACTGCAGGAGCCACGGTGCCAGGCCGCCCACAATGGAAGCGTCCAAATGTGCCAGCTTGGGGGCTCAGCTTTTCCCAAGGAGTTTTAGAGCCATCGGACCTCGGTGTTTTCTGGGTGGGGAGGATTTCCCCAGCCTGCTCAAGGGATGTTTAGAAACACCAGCTGCAGAAGAGTTGAGACTCATTCCCATGAAAGATGGCTTTGGTTTCAGAAAGATCTTTCCAATGTATGACTCACTTCCAAGCAGCCAAAGGCAGCAGAGGCTGAACTGCCGGTCCTTACAGTATTGGGGGACATTTCCTAGGCTCAAGAAAGCTACCAGTCCTACTTAGCCCCCCCTGCCCATTTCTGGAAGGGGGCTCCCTCCTCCTCCCCGCAGAGTCAAGCAGCCTTGCCTGGGTGTGTCACCAGCCCCGCCCTGCTGGACATGGCCCATTGTTGGCCGGAAAGCCCTGGGAAGGGTGGGGACTTGGTGTTAGCAGCTTTTGAGAAAGTTCAGGGTGGTCAGAGGACTAGTGCCCAAAGCTTTGGGGAGCTCAGCCCCAATTTTGAGGACCTGCCTTCACACCCTAAATTCCCTTCTCCCCCCACACCAGCCAGGACTCTGACAAAGAAATGCCCCTTCCATCCTACGGCACTCGGGGAAGTGCTGTGGTAAGTCAGGGCTCTGGAGGAGGGTGTAATAGGACCACATTTATTTTAGTTTCCAGTCTCAACTGGATAAAAATGCTCTCCAGGGCCTGTCATTGTGCTAAGCACAATAGCAGGCCCTGGAGAGGTTTCTCTGTATTTATTTGTGCTGTCCCCCTGCTGCTGCCTCTTAACTTGGCCCTTCCCATCAGATAAAAAGAAAAATTGGCTTGGGAAAACCTCCCTCCAAAGCAGAGGCTGTTTCTGCTTTGTCCTGAGCATGTTTTACTTGCGGGCCCTCCCAGAACATCCTGGGATGTTCCAGAAGGCCTAGAGGCAGGGTAGAGCCACCTGACTTCCAGAACCAGAGCTTGGGAATCAGACTTGAGGGTACATGAGTCCAGATAGTCTAAGAGGAAGATGGATAATAATGGTCTGATGGCAGCGGCTGACATTCTTTAAGAGCCTCTGGAGTGCCAGGCTCAGGGCTAAGTGTTACTCTGTGTAGATTATTTCATTTCATCGGTGAAAGGTACACCCAGGACTGGGAGAGGCCCACTAAAAAGTGGATGGGATTCTAGCCCCTTCCCATCACGTCCAACAGCCATATTCCTCCTGAGGCTGTCACAGCTCTCTGGGGTCTCCTCATTTGCACGTGGTTTCTAAGATTTGCCAAAAGGACCATCTTTGCAAAGACTAAGCCCAGCCTTTCTCTGCAAGGTGGAGCCTGGCCATGAATAACAACATTTTGCTCGAAACTGCACAGAAAGGATAAGTTCTTTCACTCCTGCTATTGTCCCAAAGCATATGCTTCTTAATGAAAAGTTAGAAAATGTTGTGGGCAGTTCCATTCCCATCAGATAGGAGTAAGAGTCAACTGGATTACCCTGTCTTTCTTTTTCTTCCTTCCTTTCTTCCTTTCTCCCTCTCTCTCTTTCTTTCTTTCTTCTTTTTTAAATATATAGAACAAATTCTTCCTCCTCCACATAAAAACAAGGGATTTCAGGCAACTCGGAGTAAATTGCTAGTGTTTATTAATCGTTATTTGAATCAGATGGCTTCCACTGGATGTGGCACTTTCACAAGCATCGCCTCTGAACCTTCTCCCTGCCCCCCACCACAAGCAACCTGGGGAAGTGTCATTGCCCTCAATACACAGAGCAGAGCTTGGCTGACCTGTCCAAACTCACATGCGGAGATGGGGAAGAGTCAAGATGTGGCCCCAGGTCTAACTGAAAAGCTTATGCTTCAGTCCACAAGGAGATTCTGATTATGTAGGTCTGGGGAGGGAGCCAGGAAGCTGTGTCCTAAAACAAAATGTCAAAGCTTCCAGATAATTCTGATGATCAACCAAGTTTAGGAACCCCTGGCCCACACTGCATGGCCTCAGGTCAAGAGTGGAGCTGGTCTGTGACTCACCAAGCATCCATCGCCAGACCTTGCAAGACTCCATCACCCTAACACATGCGACCAGAAGTCAGACCAAGGCCTCGGAAGTCTGCCCTTGCAAATAGGCCTACAGTCTCCAGAGGCCTCCCTAAGAAATCACTGGCACCGTCCTTCACACAACAGGATGTCTAGCTCTCTGAATCAGAATCTGCTCAAATGTCACCTCATTCTCAAGGAGATGAAGGAGATTGTCTCCATTTACAGAAAGAAGCATGAGATGAGAGAGGACGGGTCAGGTGCCTAGTTGCTTAAAGGAAAAACAATCCACTGGCATCTCTTCACCTCCCTTTCTCCTCTCACAACCTTGAGAAACCTCTGAAGGTTGAAAACATGGCCTAGAAATCCTATTATTCTACCAAACAACTTATTTTTTTCCCCCAAAGTGCTCACTGTTTTTTCAGTCTATTGTTTGCTGGAAGGGTGGATATAAAAAACTCTAGTCCTAAGTTTTCTGTTGAGACAGTTACTCCAGGGAAATTTGGGAACTGTCTTCAGGGCCTGGCTGGGGAGAGAGTAAGACCAAGGAAGCCAGGAGTTATGTCTGCAAACTCTTCTTTTACATAAACGTGGTCGTTTTTATTTTTGAACCCTTATATATGAAAGCATCTACAGTGAGTTGAAATAATGTCCCTCAAAAGATATGTCCACCCAGAACCTCAGAATATGCCCTTATTTGGAATTAGGGTCTTTGCAGATGTAATTCAGGCAAGGATCTGGAGATAAGACCATCCTAGATTCAGGTGGGCCCTAAATCTCACCACGCACATCCTTATATGATACTCAAAAGGAGAGACACAGAGATAGACACAGAAATGAAGGCCATATGAAGGCAAAGGCAAAGATTAGAGTTGTGTTACCATAAGCCAAGGAGCCACCAGGATCTGGAAGAGGCAAGTAAGGATCCTCTCCTAGCACCTTCAGCAGGAGCATGGCCCTACCTACACCTTGATTTTAGACTTCTGGACTCTACAACGATGAGAGAATGAATTTCTGTTGTCTTAAGCCCTCCAGTTTCTGGTTATTTGTTATGGCAGCCCTAAGAAATTAATACTGCATTTTTATCGGTGAAAAAAGGTCCCTCGACTCCTCATCAAGGTAGAGCAGGCAAGGGTCTAAGCCAGATGCCCTCAGTGTACTGACCTAGGGCCCCAGGGCACTGTGATGCCACTGACCAGGTATGGAGAGACAAGACCTACTTCTCCAACACCAGAGAGGCAGATAAGCGTCTGATTTTTCTCTTCCTAGAAAAGAAGATCAGCGTTTGCCTGGCTATCAGTTGACTTGCCTAGCAAGCCTCAATGGCCCAACCTAGTTAGAATGTTTTCAACTGGTAAGCCCGAAGCAGGCAGAGTCCACCTTGGGGATGGAGCCCCTCTGGGCAGAACTGAGCTGGCCAGTCAGGTGGCAGCATGTCTCTTCCTCCCTCAGGGGACTTTGCTCTTTAGGATGAACCTAGCCCTGGGCTAGGCTAGAAGCAGAGCACACATTGATGTAAATGTCCATCTGCCAGTGTGCAGGGGCAAAGGGACCTGTGAGTTCACCTCTCCCCTGGGGTCATCAGGAGACCCCTGTGCCTCGTGAACTCCTTTAGTCCAGAGCCGCTACCCAGCAGCACGACCTGGACAAGGTACTCCTGCCTCAGTTTCTGCATCTCCATAATGAAGAGGAAGATGCTGCTTATTCCAGGAGTTGCTGAGAGGATTACATGAGTTAATGCATGAGGTACACTCAAAACAGGCCCATACTAACACCCAATAAAGGTTAGCAAAATATTATTATTGTTAGTATTATTAGTATTTAGTACTGGATGTTATTACCATGACAGGGAAAGAGCCCATACATTAGTGATTTAAAACTTGAATGAAAATGTCTATATCCCAGGAGTTTATTAAGAATGCAAACTCCCAGGCCTCACCACCAGATAGGTTTAATGGGGGACCCAGTAACTTCTCTCTGTATGTGTGTGCGTGCGTGTGTGTGTGTGTGTGTGTGTGAGAGAGAGAGAGAGAGAGAGAGAGAAGGAGAGAGAAGAAGGGAAGGAGGGAGGGAAGGAAGGAAGGAAG
The DNA here is from genome assembly GCF_009873245.2 of Balaenoptera musculus. Classification (NCBI taxonomy): domain Eukaryota; kingdom Metazoa; phylum Chordata; class Mammalia; order Artiodactyla; family Balaenopteridae; genus Balaenoptera; species Balaenoptera musculus. Next base: position 16,105,288 of record NC_045800.1, read on the forward strand.
GGAGGGTGGAAGGGGAGATTATTAACAAACCTGTCAAGTGATTCTGGGGCTGGTGGTTCACAAATTATAAGTTTTAAAAACATTGCCCAAATTAGGTTGTTCCCTAGAACTATGAAGTTTATTTCAATTATTAATCACTAGGAGGGGACTAGGTTTGCTTTAAAGCTAAAATTGAAATCTTGACATCTCATCTCCATTTTCTGTAATTGGTTGCTTTTAAACAATACAAAATGCCAAGGTCATAAAATTGATTTTAATGAGTCTTTTCCTGCCTCTAGAACGTGCTTAAGTTCAAATCACTAAGCTTTAAACTCACAATTTCTCAACCTACGTAATTTAAAAAGAAAAACAACAACACCACCACAGTATTTAAATAGATTTTTTTTTTTTTCCTACTCTGGGACGAAATATTCTGTCAAAGCATCAAAGTTCTTTAAGCTCTTTCCAGAGATGAGAATGGATTTGTCCTTCCTCAGTTACTGTGTCCCCTTTGCCGGAACACATGAGCAGAGGCACAAGGGGGCATCTAACTGCCACCCCAGCACACCTGACAAAAGGTGAGGCCTTTGGGGGATGAGGGCAGAGCCCTCACAGGATTAGTGTTCTTATATTGGGTTGGCCAAAAAGTTCGTTCGGATTTTCCGTACCGTCTTATGGAAAAACCCGAACGAGCTTTTTGGCCAACCCAATAAAAGCAGCTCCAGCAAGATCCCTCAGCCCCTTCCACCTTGTGAGGTTAGAAGGAGAAGTCTGCAACCTGGGTGAGGCCCTCATCCCACCGTGCTGGCACCTCAGTCTCAGATCACCAGCCTCCAGAACTGTCAGAAATAAATTTCTGTTGTTCGTAAGCCACCCAATTCGTGATATTTTTGTTATAAGAGCCTGAGACAGTCAGAAAGTCACTTTCCAGACTAACTGGGTTTTTCCTTCAGTCTTTGAGTCTGCAAACCTTGAATGGAGAAAGTCCCCTTCCCTTCTCTCTGTCCAGGTAGCCACAAAGTGGGTGTTCCCTGAAAACTCTTTCCTCTTGGGGGAAGAAGTGCAACTAGAGGGAAAAATAGAGGGAAAACGGGAGAGAAGTAGCCCTGCAAGTTTGACCCTTGTCTTATTACATCTGAAAAAGACATTACGTTCACTTGAACTCAAGGTAGAACGTCTGCCACTTGGGGGGACTGACACATTATTTCTCTATCATACTTTCTACCTGAATGTGTTTCAGATTTTGAAAACATCCCATCAGAGCACTTTGGTTGGTTGTACAACTCTGTATTCCTGCTTACGGGGTGATGTCATAAGCACTGCTATAAGAGGGCCACATAGGATGAAGTACCCTTCTGGAGGTCTGGGCCACCAGGAGGCATTCCAGCGTCTGGCGCACAGTAGGTGCACAGCGTACAGTCAGTGCTGATTAAATGACTAGAAATGATTTTTCCTAGCTGTGCTAATTCTCCTTCATTCTCAGTGGGATAGGCAGCCTAAAGCCATTCGAATATCTCATGTTTAAAATGTCAGTAACACGTATTCAGTACCTGAAGTGAAAGACATGATGCTTGGTGTTATGGAAAATATGAACATGAATAAAATAAGGGATGGGGACTAGGTGAGCCAAGTGAGGTGCCGAGGGCCCCCTGTTTAAGGAGAGCTCGTTCTCAGGGTCATGCAAACATTGACATTTAGAAAACACAATCCCTGCCCTCAAGGAGCTTAAAAGCTGGAGAGCAATGTGGGCAAGCATATCGTAGGTTAGATTTGGGACCTAAAGCAGATGAAAAAGTTCATGAGATAAAAAAGAAATCAAATGGACCAAGGACCTAAATGTAAAAACCCTAAACCTACAAATTTTCTAGAAGAAAACATAGGGGAAAATTTTCATGACCTTGAGTTAGGCAAAGACTTCTTTTTTTTAATTTATTTATTTATTTATTTATTTTTGGCTGCTTTGGGTCTTCGTTTCTGTGCGAGGGCTTTCTCTAGTTGCGGCGAGTGGGGGCCACTCTTCATCGCAGTGCACGGGCCTCTCGCTGTCACGGCCTCTCTTGTTGCGGAGCACAGGCTCCAGACGCACAGGCTCAGTAGTTGTGGCTCACGGGCCTAGTTGCTCCGCGGCATGTGGGATCTTCCCAGACCAGGGCTCGAACCCATGTCCCCTGCATTGGCAGGCAGATTCTCAACCACTGCTCCACCAGGGAAGCCCACAAAGACTTCTTATATATGATACCAAAAGCATGATTCATAACATTTAAAAAGTGATAAATTGGTCTTCATCAAAATTAAGAACTTCTGCTCTTTGAAAGGTATAAAGAGAATGAAAAAACAAGCCTAAGATGGGAAAAAATATTTGCAAGTCACATATCTCATAAAGTACTGGAATCCAGACTATGTGAAGAATTCTCACTATCAAGTGCTGGTGAGGATGCAGGGCAACTGGGCTCTTGGACACCACTGGCGGGGTTGCAGAATGATACAACTGCTTTGGAAAACAGTTTGACAGTTTCTTAAAAGTTAAACATACATTGATCATATGATATCACAGTCCGGCTCCTAGGTCTTTATCCAAGTAAAACCAAAACCTTGGCTCACACAAAACCTGTACATGAGTGCTTATACTGCCATGATTCACATTGCCTAAAGCTAGAATCATCCCAAATGTTCTTTAACTGAGGAATGGATAAACAAACTGTAGTTCTTCCATACAACAGAATAGTACTCAGCAATAAAAAGGAACGAGCTCTTACAATAACACAGGTGAAGCACACATGCGTGAGCTAAGTGGAAGAAAAGCCAGAATCAAAAAGCTACAGATATATGATTAGATTTACATGAGATTCCGGAAAAGGCAAAACTATAGGGCTAGAAAACCACAAATCAGAGGTTTCATGGGAATAGGGGAGGCAGAGGGTTGACTACAAAGGAACACATGGAAATTTTGGGAGGTGATGAAATGTTCTGTGTCTTAATTGTGGTGGTGATTACGTGACTGTACACATTTATCAAAACCCATGGAACTGCACACCAAAAAGGCTGAATTTTCTGTAAGTAAATTATACCTTAATTAAAAATTTGTAAAAAATTATAATAATAAAAGCAGTTCAAGTCAACACATTTTTATTGCCAATACTAGTGTACTGGGATCTGTGAGATGTTATGAAAGAAATGTGATATATATCCACTCTTGAGAAGCTTACAGTCTTGCTGTAAAGTAGGCACTATTCTAAGCACTTGAGAGAAAACAGGGAGCAAACAGACATTAATCAAGTAACCCTACAAGTATAAACAGAGGGGTATGCATGTGTAAAGAATTAATGGCCTGAGACTTCCCTGGTGGTCCAGTGGTTAAGAATCCCCCTTTCAATGCAGGGGGTGCGGGTTCGATCCTTGGTTGGAAAACTAAGATCCCACGTGCCGTGGGGCAACTGAGCCCGCACACCACAACTACTGAGCTCGCGCGCCTCAACTAGAGCCCGTGTGCCACAAACTACAGAGCCCACGTGCCCTGAAGCCCGCGCACCACAACTAGAGAGAAGCCCGGGCGCCGCAGCAAAGAGCCTGCATGCTACAACTAAGACCCGACGCAGCCAAAAAAAAAAAAAAAAAAAGAGAGAATTAATGGCCTGACTGATTCTAGAACGTCTGCAAAACATGCTCTGAGGAATGCTTCTATTTGAATTGCAGCTGGACTGGATGTGGGCTGTAGTGGGATGGATGGAGGAGCTGAGGGTGCGTGCAGGATGACTGCTAAGCTTCTGGATTGTGCAACAGGAGGGGTGGCGGAACCTGCAGTGTACTTTGGAAGAGGAGCAGGTTTGGGGCGGAGAGGAGAGCATGAGCTCAACATACGAACAAGGGTTGAACCACGAGAGCAACACCTGATTAAGGGCACAACTGTGCAGTGCACCCAACAGAAACGAAAACGTGCGTGCATGCAAAACCTTGTACGTGAATATTTATAGCAGTGTTATTCATAATAGACCAATGTCCAACAACTGATGAATGGATAAATAAAATGTGATATAGCCATACAATGGAATATTATTTGGCAATACAAAGGAGTAAATACTGATACCTGCTACAACATGGATGAAACTTGAAAATATTATGCTAAGTAAAAGAAGCCAGGCCCAAAAGACTATGGAATGGAATGGTCTTTGGAAATATTAAATAATTCCATTTATATGCCATTTCCAGAATAGGCAAATCTATAGAGTCAGAAGATAGATTAGTGGTTGCCTAAGGCTGGGGAAATGGGGAGAATGGGATGACTACTAATGGGTATAAGGTTTCCTCTTAGGGTGATAAAGATGTTCTAAAATTAATTGTGGTGATGGGTGCACAACTCTGTTAGCATAGTAAAAACCATTGAATTGTACACGTTAAATGGGTGATTTGCACGGTATGTCAATTATATCTCAATAAAAATGTTTTTTTAAAGGAAGAAAGATAATCTGGATTAAGATGTTTTTAGATGTTCTATTTAGAATATTGAAATCTAGAAATCACTCAAATACCTCCGTGGGAGAATGATTATAAAAATAATGACAAATCAATAAGTTGGAATTCAACACAACAATTAAAAATACATGCAATGACAAAGAAGGGCAATTAATTTGAAAAGATGTAAACAGAGTTTTATTTTTATTGTCAAAAACAAAAGCTAGGGCTTCCCTGGTGGTGCAGTGGTTGAGAATCTGCCTGCCAATGCAGGGGACACGGGTTCGAGCCCTGGTCTGGGCAGATCCCACATGCCGCGGAGCAACTAGGCCCGTGAGCCACAACTACTGAGCCTGCGCGTCTGGAGCCTGTGCTCCGCCACGGGAGAGGCCGCGACAGTGAGAGGCCCGCGCACCGCGATGAAGAGTGGCCCCCGCTCACCACAGCTGGGGAAAGCCCTCGCACAGAAACGAAGACCCAACACAGACATAAATAAATAAATAAATTAACTAATTTAAAAAAAAAACAAAACAAAAGCTATGTAGTGGAGAAAGATGCAATCGATTTTGGAGAAGAGTGAGATCCAGCCAAGTGTCAGCTGGAGATGCAGAAGGATGGGAGATTGGAGATGGTGGAAATCAAGAGCGAGGGCAGTGTGCTTCCAGAGCTCTGTCATGAGAGGCTCAGAAGTGGCTGTGTTGGCTTTTAACCCAGTGGGAAGTGGGCAAGAAGCTTGGGCAGGTGGGATGTACATTTATGGCTTAGGATGAGGGCATTGAATTTGGTTCTATGCACACGAAGGAAAGCGTTTATTGAAAAACAACGTTCCAAGCTCTTAGTTCTTTCCTTTGCCTTCCTCCTCCACCCACCCCCCGAGACTTGAGCACTTGCTAAATGTACCCACTACCCATTTTTGAGGATTCACTCAATAGCAGATGTTATGCTAAGTTTTTTGTGTGCTTCATCCTGTAGCATCCTTACAACATGTTCATGAAGTAGGTATTATTATTATCCCCATTTTACAGATAAAGAACCGTGCCCAATGTCACACTGACATTAACAGGTAAACGATGGAGGTGGGATAACTAGGACACGCCGGCCCTTCAGTCTGAAGGACTGAGTCAAGACATGACCCAGCTCAGGAAAATCTTTCTCACAGCCTCCCAAGCTCTCCCACTTTTACAAGCCCCCTGGAGGTGGCCCATCTGTTGGGCAGACCACAGATTCTAAGACACTCACCACTTTAATGTTCCCAGGTGTTGTTTGAATTAAGTGACAATATTTGTGTGAGGTAGGATGTGAATCCTACCAAGAGCCCTCAGGTCAATGGGGCAGATCCAAGAACAAATCCACAAGTCAAACACACTTGCAGCTTCATTCTCTGAACAGTCCAAGTTATTTCATCTTTATGTGTTAAAAGGTTGCTCATTTTCTGAGGAAACTGCTCCTCAAATGCATTTTAAAAAAAAAAAGATTGTTGTTCCTTGCCATCTGGGACCTGCCTGTTTGCCTGTTCTTGGCTCCAATCCCCACACCCCAAGCCCTTCTGCTTGGGGGCCTTCCGTAAACATTACTTGAATTACACTAAAAATTCTAATCGAGTGACAGAATGAGATCCCCAGACACTGTCCAATTGTAGTGGCCTGGTTTCAGATGTTCTGCCCTGGTGGAGACTCCTCTAAAAACGATTCCCATTTATAGTCTCTCAGTTGTTTCTGCCAGAAGAAATGGTGGCTACCTGAGGCTGTTTCCAAAAGGAAGTTGGGAAGCCGCTTTACTACAATCCTCCTCTCTCTCTGCCTTCTCTCCTCCTCTCTCTCTCCCTTCTCTCCTCCTCTCCTGTCTTTGCTTCTCCCTCCCCCTGAAGTATTTTGACTTAGTGTCAGATGCAGAGAGGTGGAGGGCAGAAACCTGAGTGGGTGGGTGGGTGGATGGGTGGTTGAAATCCTAGCACCAATTCTAATCCTTAGCACCGAATAGGACCCTTCTGCATGTAGAGTGATTGCTGAAACAATCCACAGCTCTGTTTTCTCTGCCACAGGAGGCCTGAGTGATTCTTATCACCTGGAGGAGGACGCCCTCACTTTCAGCCGTCTTAATCTGAAAGATGCATCTAACACCTGTTGTGAACTAACGTCTCAGACATGGAACTAAGTTCTTTATGTGTATTATCTCATGTAGTTCTCACAGCCAACCTATGAGATGAGTATAATTTTTATTCCTATTTGACTAAGGGATAAACTGGGGTACAGAAAGGTTGAATAAGTTGCCCAAGGTCACCGGCTAGGAAGAGGTAGAGGGGAGATTCTAATCTTGACTCCATAGCCTATATTCCGGTGTTTCTCACCTTTCTTTCATTGTCGCCTCCATCCAGGAACCTTTGTAGACATTTTCTCCTTGTGATATTGTGATTTATAACAAGAAATTTATATCTCTGACACAGAGCTCCTAAAACCCTTGGAATTTCCTAAGTGATGAGCGATAAAGGTGTCTCGATACTCTTAACAACCCCCTCTCACCACACCTGAGTTTACGTTAATGAGGTGACTTTTGGAAAGTTCCTAAGGATGGGGGCTGGTTGCCAGGGGAACCAACCATGTGACTGAAGATTTGGAACTTTCAGTTCCAACCCCCTGACTTCCAGGGAGGGGAGAAGGGCTTGAGGTTGAATCAGTCACCAGTGGCCAATGATTTAATCAATGATACCCATGTAATGAAAACTCCATAAAAACCCAAAAGAAAAGGGTTCAGAGCACTTCTGTCTTCATGAATCCCTGAAGATGTGGAGATAGTGGTGAGCTGGGAGAGGCATGGAAGCTCTGTGCCCTTCCCCCATCCCTTGCCCTGTGCATCTCTTCCATCTGGCCGTTCTTGAGTTATATCCTTTTATTATAAACTGGTAATCTAGTAAGTAAAATGTATTCCTGAGTTCTGCGAGCCACTCTAGCACATAAATCAAACCTGTGGAGAAAGTTGTGGGAGCTACCAATACATAGGCAGTTGATCAGAAGTACAGGTGATCACCTGAACTTGGGATTGGCATCTGAAGCTGTGGGGATTGGGGGCAGGGAAGGGCTCGGGGCGCAGTCTTGTAGGACCGAGCCCTTAACCTGTGGGATTTAATGCTATCTCCAGGTAGATGGTGTCAGAATGGAGTTGAACTGTAGAATACCCAGCTGATGTCAGAGCATTGCTTGGGGGTGTGGGGAAACCCCCCCACACACATTGTAATAGGCGGCTGAGATTTTACTCCCCCGTGAAATTTTAATCCCACAGATAGACTGTATATCTGTTTATATACTATGTGCGTGTGTGTTTAGTTATACACTGTAAGACTTTTTTCATCCTACCCCAAGAACAAATTTTTGTCCGCTCAGGGATACAATCACTCCCGTGGAGAGTACGTCACTCTTTCAGGAGGATTTGCGGACAATTCTATGTGCTAGGCTGTACCCACAGTGAGGAGCTTGGTGTTTGGGGCTCTAGAAAGGCCGTCTTTGAGCAGAACAGGACCAGGGGCCTTGGCTGATGTGGCAACATTTTCCATCCTGGAGGAACCAGTTCAGACCTGCTTTCACCCTCAGCACAGTGGCTGCAGCGGGAAGAGCCCCGCCTGCGAATCAGGAGACCCAGAGTCCAGCCCCAATCCTGCTTCTGTGGCTCTGGGTCAGTCATTCTCTCAGCACATCCGTTACCAACCTTGAAACTGGGGGTTTGAACTAAACTGGTACTTTTAAAGGAAAACCAAGTCTAAGGGTAGGCAGAGTGCTGAGCTGGAAGCAGCACACAGGACCTGCTAGGGAAGGCTCTTGGATCAGGGTCACAGAGATGTGCCCCTGCCCTCTGGACGGCCTTCCGCCCCACTCCTGCCTGCCCTGGGGCTGCTTGGCAGAAGCTGCATCAGTGCCGGCCCACTTTGCCTTAAATACTAATGGAATCTTGTTTCCGCAAGATTGAGCCAACCTCTAAGTGATGACTTCCCATTGCTATCCCTTACCCCAATCAGTGACTTTGGGGGAAAAGACTTAAAATTCCACTCCATTCATCCAACCATTGGAAAGGGATCCAAAAAGTGTACACCAAGGAGTGGGAAGAAGAGTCACCTGGCATGTCAACCGGGAGAGAGTGGATTCTGAAACCCAGCAACGAGAGTCTGAAGAAGCTCAGCCTTGCTAGATGGAGAAGCATTAACAGACTGAGCTGTTCTGGCCTGGTATGGGGCCCAGGCAGCCCCAAGAGGCCTTGGGGAGCTAAGCCTGTTGGCAGCGCAGAGCTGGGGGGCACCGACTGCAGAGAGGTAGCTGCCTCTGCGTGAGCGGCTGTGGGCTTGTAGCAGAGTCTGTGGGCCCACAACCAATCTATAAATCCCAGGCACCCAAGACTTGCCAGTCCTGACTGGTGGGCTACCTAGGGGCCTATACTGAGTTCCTGCTCACAGGATCCCATAGGCTATTTGGAGAGACTAAGACCTAAAAAGATGGTCATTTTTTTCTGTTATTAAATGAGAAATGGATCATGGGGTGGGTGGGGGAAGTGTTACAGGAGTTCAAGAATCCTTTCAATCCTTCAGTCCTTTCAAAACATTCTGGGAAGACTGGATGGAGGAGAAAAGCCTCTGGGCTGGGTTTGGAAGGACAGCTGGGACTCTGCAGGGGAAGGGAGTTCAGGAAAGGAAGCAGGAAGTACTCTCTGCTCCCAGGCACAAATGAACGATTCCTCTGCAAGGTGGCCTTATCTGGGGACTCTGAGGAACCTGCGGGGCTGCCAGTTCTGGTCCAGCTGCATTTCTGTCTGAGCCTCATCTGAGAAAGGATGATCTTAGCAACCACGGGAAGAGTCAGCAAAAACAATCAAGGAAGTGAATCCAAGATCAAGATCCTGACAACTGCCCAGGCACCAGAATTCAGGCAAATGTCAGGGCTACTGTATGATCCAGGATGACACAGGATTAGGACTACCCAGGGAGAAAGGGCAGCCAAGCCCTGAGCAGAAACAGCTGGAAAAAGAGCTCTTGCTGGATACCGTGTCTGGGCTCTGGTGCCACCTGTCAGCTGCTGGCCCCCTTGGGTTGGTGCTGGCACCTCTCTGGGTTCCTGCATCCCGAGCGTCAGGTCACACGGTTGGATTCGCTATTGATTCCAAGTTTCCAAACAGCTGTGAAATGTTCTGCATCGATGGACTGGGAATCAAGGCAGGAAATGGGAGGCAAAGGGCATAGAGATGGGCTGGGCAAGTGTTAGGAGCGACAACACGGAGAGAGGAAAAGACAGAGCGAGGATGCATGTGTCCACCGAGTTTCAGAGCCTCCGATTTGGTGGGAAGATGACTGGAGAATGTGTCCTTTCACTCCCACAGTCCCAATTTACTGGAGAGAAGAGCCAGCTGAGCGTTTGAGAATCTTACCTGTTAGCTAGGAGTGGATGTGTGACTTCAGGAGGAAAGGGAGAAAGGTGATGAAGGAGAGTCAATCCTTGATCTCTCTGGAGAGTGGGGGGGTGGCACATCAGAATGGGGATGGTGTGGGAGTCGTTTATGAAAACCTCCAGTGTGCTTTTCCAGAGTTGAGAGGAAGTGTGCGGCCCAGCTGGCACCGCAGAGCTGTGAGAACAGAATGTGACCTTTGTACACGGAGTCAGGAAACCCAGCAGCCCTGCCCATCTATGGTCCTAGGGACCAAGGAGGGCCCAGGACACTCAGGCCACAGAAGGGAGGCCCAGAGGAGCCATGGGCCCTGGGCCATGAGCCCTTGACCCACAGCATGACCTGGGCAAGCAGATATGCTCCTGGAATCACAGGCCTCTCTGGTATGAAATAAGGGGTCCCGTGTCCAACTACTTCCAAAGGAACATTCTTGGATTCTTTGATCTTCAATTACGTAGATCTTTGGAGAGTCACCTTTCATTTACTCTACCTGATAGGAATATTTTAAGGAAATTTATAAACATAAATAGCCCCTTTATAGAAATCAAATCATTATAGGAATATTGACCAGAATAGACTGGGAGTGTTTTTTCTAAGCTGAAAATTTCCTAGAGGTACAGCTAAAAGCTCACATTCTCCCCGGTTTGTAGGCCTGTATCCCTCTGCTGTGCCAGCCCTGCTATGGAGGTAAGGGCACCAGGAGACCAGGGAGTGGTGCTGGCACTTCCTGCTTTTCCCTATCAAGCCACCCACTGTGGGCTCTGGCACAGAGTCCAACCAGAGGGGCACCCAGGGACCCCCCTCCTCTGACCGCCCCACTCTCCTCGCCTCTATCTACTCCCTCTCAGCCTAGATTTGCTTGCTTTCTTTAGGCCAAATATTTATTGGTTTTTTTGTTTGCTTTTTGTTTTTAAATTCTGGAGTATTTCAAACATGCTGGCTGAGAGGCTCAATCACCTGAATATTGAATGAACACTTCCTACTTCAAGATTCCAGGCCTTGGTTTCCTCAAATGTAAAACTACAAGAGGGTTGGACTCCAGCCAGTGGTCCTCACTGTATAATATAAAATACACTCTTGTAGCAACGACTCAGATTTAAGAAATGTTAACTTCATGCCATGTTGACTTCAGAGACTTAAAATAATAAAGAAACCCACTAGGATGGGAGTAATTTTAAAAAATGGAAAATAAGTGTTGGTGAGGAGGTGGAGAAATTGGAACACTTGTGCATTACTGGTGGGAATGTAAAATGGTGGAGCCACTGGGGAAAATATTTTGGTGGTTCCTCAAAAAGTTAAACACAGAAGTACCATATGATCCAGCATTTATACTCCTAGGTAGTTGGGTCAGAGATGGTGTTCAAATGGGACTGGCTTGGGTCCTGCACAGCGGTGACCTTGGGCAAGTTACTTAGGTTCTCCATGTGTGAAATAAGGGGAAATAGTATCTGCTGCCTGGATGGTTGTGAGAACCAAACAGGATAAATTTTGTAAAACTGGGCTCCCCTCTTCATTGCCTCAGCTGGCAATTGCCTCAACCCCTTTGCGGTTGAAGAAAGCTGTCTGGTGCCGAGAATTGGTTTAGGAATTAAGGGAGAAGCAGCCCTTCAGTCACCTGTGTCGCCGACACTTTCACCTGCACACCCAGAGGGCCCGGTGCACCTCCACCCCACACCCACCCACCACCTACACTCCAGGCTGGGGGTACTCAGTTTGGTTTTAGGACTGCCTGCAACAGAACAGCCCATTTGGGATCCTATGGTATGGGGTGGGGTCGGTCATAGCCCTCAGAAGTTTGAGAAGGTGCTGGAAACCAGCTCGTCTGATCCCAGAGGCCAGAAACTCAGTGAATTATAATTTGAATGTGAGTGGCTCCTTTGTGGAAGTTGCAAAGTGACTAAAGACACAGGGTTAAACCGCACCCAGGACTTGGAGAGAGGGGGACACAGTACTGAGCTTTCCAGAGGCCTGATTCCTACTGATGGTTTGAAGTAGTGTTTCGGTTTCATTCTTGCAAAGGGCAGTGAAGTCCCATTTTAAATTCACTCTGCATACATTTCCGATTGATTTCTGTTTGTCTAGAGGCTCTGGGATTTGCCAAGTTTCCCTGATAAACTAGAGAGGATTTAGGAAGAGGTAATTAACGGGCTGGAGCCAGGGGGGGGAAAGGGGAGAGGGAGTAGGCATGATAGGGATATCGAGCCTCCCCCTCCCCAGCCTGCAGAGAGGGGCTGCGGTTACAGGAAGTGCTGACAGAGACAGCTACCAGCGGACCGGCTGGGGTAAAGCCCTGTCCAGTTAGAGCCCCGGGAAAGCCGGAACTCAGGGGTGTGACACAGCACAGGGTTTGGAATCAGGAAACCTGAGTTTTGGGTCTGAGTTCTGAAAGAGAGATTACCTAACTTGGTGACTTCGGTAAGGCCCTAACTCCTCTCATTCATAGGATGGAGATAGTTTAATCCTACCTTTTATACTTAGTGACCTCAGTCAGAGCCAACCCTGCTCTCACCCCTCTGGGAGGGTCAGCTGGAACAAAGGCCCTGCTGAGTGGGGCTGGACCATGTAACCTCTCCCCGCTGGCCCCAGCTGACAGCTGGAGCTGAAATCTGCCCCAGAGTGACCAACCACCAGACTTGAGGCTGGTTTCAAAACCACGAGCTGCACAATCAGATTCTTCTTGAGAACTTGAAAGGAAACCCGGGACCCAGTGATGGACACTGTACATGGGAGGGTGGGCACCAGGCCTGGCCATTTGCAAGATGGGGAAAGGGAGGGACGAGGGAGAACACAAAAAAGCAAGAGCACCCTCCGTCCCGACCCGGTTCCCTGTCCCAGCTTCCCAAGGCCCCCTGAACACTATTTCCTGTCCCCTGGTCCCCTGAGATGCTTGCATTCTTGCTGCAACCTTCACTTTTCCTATTTTTTGAACCCCCGTGAGCCGGCCCCACCTGGAAGAGTGGCTGCGAGAATTGAAATAATGTACGGGGGTGAGTTTGAAGGCTCAGATCCAGGACTCTAAGCCCCCTGGAGATGCTGGGGGCCCTTCACATTCTGCCCCCAACACCCCAACCTGCTAACACTTCTCTGCGTCTGACTCAGGGATGCTCAGCTTGTCGTCCCACCCCACACTCCTAGCAGCAGTCCCTCGGCCACCTGACTCACACGCTCTGCAGTGCCTGGTAGCACCTGGCACCTGACAGGGGCTCAGGTAATAAATATCTGAGGACTGACTGACAGGGGACACTCACCACCTGATCATCTAAGTTGCTGGAAACCGCAGCGTCCACCTTGGCCCTTCCATCTCCCTCACGCCCTGTGCTCAGGCACAGAGCCTTGGTGTGGCCTCTTTGCCATTGTCCCCACTGTCCTTTCTGCCTGGAAGGCTGCAGTCACTTTGCCTTTCCTGTCATCACCCTAGCTCTAACTCATCTTTTAAGACTTAGCTCAGCCATCCCCTCTTCTAGAAGGCTTAGGAGGCTTTTCCAGGCTGGATCAGGGCCCTCCACTGGGCTTCCAGGATCCCTTGTGCTTGGGTCTAATCAGAGCCCCTACCTGGCTGGGCCATCATTGTTCACTTGTCTGCGTGCTCCCCAAGACAGTGACAGACAGCCTGGCACTTCCTATGAGCTCCAGGAAAGGTTTGTGAATAAACATCTGGAAGCAGACCAGCTTAATGCCTGCTGTGTTCTCTTTTAGCTGTGTGACTTTGGGCAAGTTGTTTAACCTCTGTAAGCCTCAGTTTCTTCAACTACATGAAATAATTCACAGGGTTATTGGGAAAATTAAAGGCTGTGCCTGTACAGCCCTTAGCATCATGCCTGGTTTGTGAGGGTGGCTCCTTGGATGTTAGCTGCTAATGGAACTGAGAAAAACATTTCTAAGACTGCCGGGACAGAAGGTCTCCAAACATCAGAGCTAACTCTGCTGTTCCAAGGAAGAATTAGGATGTCTTTTAGAAAACAGCAACAACAAATCATCCTTAAGTGTTCCTTCAAGGAAGTTGGGGGAGACGTGTTGAAAAACCAGGCGTTCAGCAAAAACTGTGATTGAGATTTTAAAGTGAAAATGCAAGTTTAAAGGAAAACGTGGATCTTCTTTGGGGGCAGGTGGGGAGGACATGGGCGTGTTGAGAGGGCGTGAGAGAGGGTGGAGGGATCGATGGCAAAAAAAACCCCCAAAAAACAACAACAAAAAAATGTAAAGGACGGAAGTGTGGACCTTGGTGGCAGCGGTGGTGCCGGGTGCAGTTAGAGCCATGATTGAGCTCCCTATGGAAGAGATGGTACCCTTCCAGAGCGGTTGGCGCTGCGCCAGCCCAGAAACCCAGCGCTCCAGGATTCATCTAGGCGGCTCTAGAAATCCTAGTCCTTCTCAGAAGAGCCTGGCACAAGCCGCCCAGGGAACCTGGGCTGGGGTAAAAGACAGCAAGTAGATGTGTGTGCCATCGGCTGCCCAGAGAGACTGCGAGAGAGTGGGAGCGATTCCCAAAGAACTGGGGGCGGGCTCGGTTGCCCCCAGCGCTCTCCCCACGTTCCCCCTCGAGAAATGCCAAAGGCGAAAGCGCGCGGGCCCGGGGGTCAAGCGGGGGGCGCTCTAGGCACCTCTCTGCCTTCCGACTGAGACCTCAGTCTCGCGCTCCCGGCAGTGGGTTCGCAGCCCGGCGGCTGGAAGAACGGCTCTCGTAGGCCCGCCCGAGCCCGCCCCTCCCCGGGGCCTCCCCCAGGGTTTGGGCACGTCTCGGTCTCCCTCCCACCATCCCGGGGCCGGGACGTGAAGCAGCTGCCAGGCGGCCGCGGCCGCGGGAGTGGGGCCCGGGGCGCGCACGGACTTGAGCGCTTTAGGTCCGCCAGGGCCGGCCGCGGAGTTCCCCGGCGGGGCCGGCGCGCCGGGAGAGGACCGGGTCCGAGGGCCCCGGGCGCGGCAGCCGCGCCAGGAGGTCCCGCCGCGAGCGTGACCTCACGGGGAGGGGCCAGCGCGGCAGCCCTGGGCGCGGAGCCGAGCGCAGAGAGCGCAGCGCCGGAGCCGAGCCGCGAGGAGCGCACGCCGCGGCCCAGATGGAGCGGTTCAAAGGTGAGGACGCGGGTCCGGGGCCGGCGCGCCCCCAACACCTAACTCGCCCCGCGCCACGCCGGAAAGCAAGGCCGGGGATAGCTAGAGGCGTCACCAGGTGTGCCTCGCGTCCCGCCGGGGCTCAGGTGAGCCAGGCCGGCTGCCCCCGCCCAGCCCGGATCTGGGCCGAAGACCCGGGCCACAGCGGCGCCGCGGGCTGGTAGAGCGGACTCCTAGGTGGCGGCTGCGGCCCGGGCGCTTTGATCCTCCCGGGCGCGGAGGGCCGGGGTCGGCGTGGCGAGGCTTCTCACCTGTTGGAGGACCCGGGGTGCGCTTGGAGACCCACCCTCTAAGCCCCGGTCGCCCCGGAAAGATGGAGCGA
Organism: Balaenoptera musculus; assembly: GCF_009873245.2. Classification (NCBI taxonomy): domain Eukaryota; kingdom Metazoa; phylum Chordata; class Mammalia; order Artiodactyla; family Balaenopteridae; genus Balaenoptera; species Balaenoptera musculus. Next base: position 16,120,568 of record NC_045800.1, read on the forward strand.
GGCCGAGGAGTTCCCGAGTGAGGTCGGAACAGTGCGGGGCTGCTTGGGTGGCAAAGGGGCAGGTAGTTGGGGCTTCTCGAGCGGGCGCCAGCCGGAGTGGAGGGCTTCTTGCAAACCCGGAGAAAGCCTGCGAGGGGATGCGCTTGGGCGTAAGTTGAGGGTGGGCGCGCAGCTTTCTTCCGGGCTTGGTCGGGCCATCGCAGTCGTTCAGCTGCTCCGGTAAACTGTCTCTCTCCGAGCCCTTCTCCGCTGCTTTACCCCCAAGCAAGAGCGAGGTGCAGGGATTGGGGGCAGAGCGGGGTGCCCGGCAGGTGGAGCGCGTGTCAGCCCAAGGGCTTAGCTCGTAAGCAGCTGGGCAAGTTTTGGGGTTGGCCTAGGCCGGGGATCTCGGCCAAACGCTGGTGTGCTGGTTGTGCCCGACTCGCTCCCGTGCTTAGAGCGCCGGGGCTGGAGTCTAGAAGCCTCGGATTGCACATCGTTTGGAAAAGGTTAAGGAGCTGCCCCTTAAGCATGACGCTGCGGGGACCCCCCGGGACACCCCCCCCCCCAACTCCTTTCCTTTGGGAAAGCTTCTTGCACTTTCTCGTCCTGGACTCGTCTCTGCCAAACCTGCAAAAGGAAATACTGTTTCTATATTTATTTTCCCCTGGGAGAGAGTAATAAAGGAGACCGCTCAGATTCCCAAGGAATCTCACTCCAGTGGTTTCTCATTTCTGAACTAACTTTTAGGGCTCAGCTTTGGTTCCCTAAACTAGTTGTGTATTTTGATTTTTTTTTTTTTTTTTTCCTTATCTGGGTCACCTGGTTACAGGTGAGGGTGAAAGAACTAAATCTTGGGCAGGGCTTCACGTGTAAAGGAAGGGTCTTTGCCAGGAGCACAGAAGCCAGCTGGGGAGACGGAGTTAAATTAGTTGGCAACCTTTCTTTTTTTGTTTTCTGTGAACCCTCCCTGGAGCCTCTCTCACATTTCTAACCGGGTGGTTTTTTTGTCTCAGATTCTGCTGAGATCACATCAGTTTTGTGCCTGAATGCGTCCTTCGGTAGTCTCAGAACACTTGAGGAAGCCACAGGCCCTCTCCTTCTAAAATGGCAGTTGGCCGCTCCCTACCCCGCTGGGGCCCCCCGCCCTTTGGGAGGGACCCTCGCAGGGAATTCGAGACTTGAGTCGCCTCCCTGAGGGCCACTTCCACCTCAGAGTCTGCCCTTCCTGAATTGTGTTAGCTGCTGATTTAAGGTCCTGGTTGTAAACTACTTTCTCAAATCAGTGTATTAATCTTTCTGAGTTAGGGCAAATGATTACATTTTGTGTCATCTTTCCAAATGCCCAGTTAATATCAGAAGGTTTTTGTATTAATAGCTTTTGACTTGGCCCTTAACCTGAGAAAGTCTCCTTACTTATCTTTTCCTCTTGGGGGTTTAACATCCTCCCACCCTCAAAGATCTCTAAGAGGTTTTTGCCAACTGAAGGAAATTTAGTTTCCAGTTCAGAGTGTTTATGTTTTTGGTAACACATGTATCTGCCTCCTCATTTTGCAGTAAATCAAGCACAGCGAGTGATAAGCGAATACATCTGAGAATTATCTGGATTGCAAAGGCTAATCCAGCTCATCTTTTAGTGTTTGACTATGGAGAAAAATCTCCAGGTTTCACTGGTGAATGCTACTAATATGTTTACTAGACCTTTAAGCCGAGGAATTTGGGGATCCCCCGCCTCACCAGGGATGTAGAATTCCCCATTCACTAGAGAAGCTGAGTTGTGCTTTGAACAGTCATTGACTTGAAAAGTTGATCTGTGCCAAACTAAGCATGTGGGATCCAATCTTCAATTAACCAGTGCAACTCTAACTAGTATCTGTACTCTCCTCTTGCTTGTCAGAGTGAGGGGTTTTTTTGTTTGTTTTTTTGGTAAGATTGAATAATTATGGAATGACTAGGTATGGTGGTTTTAACAACAAAATTAAATGGAAGAGCAAGATATACTTGGGCTCTCAGAACATAGGTAAAAATTGTAAAGAATTGTTTGTGACACTTTTAAAATTTGTTATTTAAATGTCTCCTTCTATGTTTCTAAATTCCCAGTTTTGAGCTCTCCTCCCACATAGGTTGAATGCCTCATCACCATCTCCAGATTCTCAAAATGTTTTCTCTCATTTGTAAATCTCACAAATCAGTCCATGTAGGAGAAATTGTTTTCCACGTTCCCCAGCCTGCATGTCACATATTGTGCATCTCCAAAACCAGCCTATCATTTTTAGGCTCTGGGCTGATTTTCCATTGTTCTGTAAGAGGTAAAGAGATGTCTGGAGGTAAAGAGTGGTGGGGATATCACCCTGTGTGTAATGCAGAAACATTTCCAGGCTTTCTCCTCATCCCTTCTAAGCCATTCTGGAGACAGCCATGATTCTCTTAAGCAAAAACAAGGTGGTGGTGGAGGCAGTAGGTGAGGGTGTCTTCCCCAGAGAGGTGGAGCTTTTATAAGAGTTGTCCTAGAAAGTGATGGTAGAATTGCTGTATCTTGTACGTGAATCTCTTTGGTGTTGTCTAAGCTGTGCTAAGCCCTGCGGGGTACGTTGAGACGGTTCCCATCCTTGGGTGTTTACATATTTATGAATCTCATAAGGGCATCCTTGTATCACTGTGCATAAGCCCACTGGCTGAACTCACACCATGTAGTCAAGGATTCTGGTTCCTACTGCTCTTCCAGCTGGTGTGTCCAGGGCCAAATGTGACTGACCTCCTATCTGTGGTATCGCACTTGGAAGGCCATGCGAAAGCTTCCTGAAATTGCATCACACTTGGATCCAAACATGCAAGGTTGAGATAGTCACTTTAATTTGGATCACAGTAATTGGCTGAAAGTGTATCATTCTTTTCCTGTGTTCTTTGGTTTCTGAATCGTATCACCTGATTCCCGGGAGAGGGCACTTGGTTCTAGGGTACTGGAAGGTAGAGATGAGCTGTGAAGAGTCAAGCCAGTAAAAATACTTGAACGCTTATGTGAGAATCATGAGATCTGTGGTCAGGGAAGGTCCAAAAAAGGAAAACTAATTAAAAGAGATAAACAGATTGATGATATTCCTTTCACCTTCAGAAGAATCATCTGAATATGTTGTTTTTCCATGTCTAGGAGCTCAGGTTTTCCCAGTTGAAGTTCTACTTAAAGCAGAGGGTCTTAACTTTAGGCACATGTGGGAAACATCCAGGGAGCTTTAAAAAATATGGATGCATAGACCCCACCCAAGACATTCTGATTTAATTGGTCTAAGGGTTCGGCTTAGGCGTTGTGTTTTTTAGGTGATTCTCCTGTGTAGCCAACAATGAGAACCATTGAAAAAAGATAATTATATAACACTTTCCTCACCTGGAAAACTAAGAGCAAGTGTGGAGTGAAACGGATACCCCCTCCATACTCACGTGATGTGGTTTAACCAAATCTTGTGGTACCTACAGAAATCTAATGTAATTCACCTGAAGCTATTATGGGCTTTAAAAGGCTGTGGGGAAGCTACTGAAAAACAGTCTCCAATGTGATGCTTCCGAATCCTAAGCTCAGGGTTTGCTCATGGTTGTACTTGACCCCAAGCCCTCCTGACTTTGAAGCTCTTTGTGTGGGAGCCCTTGATGCCTTGGCAATGAAATGGTCTGAAACAAATACTGAGAGGTCACCTTTGGTGCTGAAAGGCCAGGAGGGGTGGGGGAATTCTGCTCTGGGCCCTTCCCCTCTTCTGAAGGGGCGGGAGCTCTGGGAGCTGGGCTGGTTCCAAGGACCATTAAAGGGCCGGGAGGGGCCAAGGAGCTTCAAAGCTGAGGAAGCTGTGCCAGTTTTCTTCCAAATCCCTTTAATGATGGGAAATGTTTCTCTAAAGACTTCTGTCATCCAGAGAAGGGAGACTTTCCCCAAGCCAAGGGAGGATGGCAGGTCTGCCCAGAGCCCAGGCTGAAATGGAAGGGAGAACAGTCAGGGTGCAAGGAAGAGGCAGCAGCTTGGGAACCGGGAGTCCCAAGGGATCTGCTTGGTCAGGCGAGATGCTGAGCTCTCCAGGCCTCAGTTTCCCCTTCTAGAAAACAACCTCCAGTGTTAGTCCGTCAGGTTTTCCGAGCACTCTTCAATGCTCCTTGCTCTGTGGTTGCTCAGGAATCTCTGGAGGGAGGATGTGTCTTGAGGAGGGGAGGAAAATGAGGGAGGGAATGTGGGCAGCCCAACAGACTCCAGTTTAGGATTGTGATTCTTATAAATAAAACCAATTTCCTGTTGAGAGTGGAGAACGCAGCCTTGGTGGGAAAGAGAATGCCTTCGGACATGTGAGGAATTTGTTTCTCAAGGACCTTTGTGTGAATGTGTCTCCAAAGCCCGGAGCCACTCTCTGAAATGCAGGATTATTCGCTTCCATTTGAGAGACAGATCCACTGAGGCCGAAAGAGATTAAGCAACAACTCAGCAAGTCACAACCAAGATAAGAGATCCCTGAGAAGTGAGTTTCTAAAGGGTAGATTCCTGTTCTAATAACAGCAAGGGCTTATTTAGAAAGAAGTTCTAGGAGCAATTTTCAGGCTCATTCCTTATCAGTGTCCTTTTAGCCAGGAAGGGATTAGCCACTCAGTGAAACGCTCCTCCGTCTTCAGGACCTGGCCCACATGCCTCCTCTTCCATGAAGCCTCCCCTGAGTTGCTCTGTGTTCCCTCACTATTTTAGGTGTAGCACATCGTAAGTGCTCGAAAACTGTTTGTTGAATTAAAGTCACGTTGTCTTATCATTGTATGCCTCTATGTCTGTCTCCCCTGAAGCCCCTTCAAGACAGGGGTGTCTTTCTCCTCCAAGGATCCCTCCCCCTCAGCCCCTAGTGCACTGCCAGGCACATAGTAAGTGCCTGAGACATGATGGGGGAATGAATGAAGGAATGAATTGCAGGCAACAAGAGTGCCTCCTCTCTCAGGTTCCGGCCCTCAGGAGCAGCCCTGGGTCACAAAGGGAAATGAGGCACGATCTCAAAAGCCAGATTCCAGAAGTGGAGATGCAAGCCAGCAGTGGCCACCCTTGGCTTTCCCGACTTGAGCCTTGTTTCTGTCTGTTCCAGCACAGGGGTGTTGCTGTCTGGTGGTACAGAGAAGGATGCTGCAGGTTTCTGCTTGTGAGTATGAGCCTGCCTGTGCCCTCTGCAGAAGCTCACCTGGCCTCCAGGGCTCCCGAGGGCACAGACTTGGCTCTGCCCATGCTCTGGACCGATGGCTGAGGGATCTCGTGGAGCTGGGCGCCAGCCTGGGCACTCCGGGGCTCAGGGTTCTAATCTGGCCTTTGCCACTAACTCGCTGTGCGACCTTGGGCAAGTCAATTAATCTCTCTGGGCCTTGTCTCCTCACCTGTACGAGTGAGGATAATGATTACTAACTGCTGCTTGATGGAATAACTTGTTAAGAGCTTCTGTGCTGTACTTGTAAGGGGCAATGTTGTATTAATTCAGGGGAACAAATACCCTGAAACCTCGGTGATGTGGTCCTGGCCCCACCAGTTCCTGCCTTCTTGGGGGTTGGGTGGTTCCTCACAGTTAATTTGGGCACCAGCTGTGCCCATCACATGCTTTTCGAAGCTGTTGGGAGCTCTGAGCTGGGGATGTTCAGCCTGTTCCCAGGCAGCCTAGCTTCTCAGAGCACCTGTGTAATCCCCTTGAGGTCAGCTGGAAAGGAGCTGGGCAAGGAATTTCTTTGCTGTCTCAGTAAGTTTATATAGGAGAGACTCTTAAATTCTAACTAGAACTTCAAGCTCTTTACTAATTTTCTGTCACTTGGCTCTCACCTTCTCCCTAGTTGGTCTCAAAACAAACTAACAAAAAACTCCATTGAGAGGGAGTAGGGAGAACGTGTAGAAAAAGTCAGAGCCTGCGTTACCCTGGACGTCGTGCTGCACTGGTGCAAAACCAGATGAGCCCAGCGTATTTTCACCTCCCGTCTCTCTGTGGGCCTTAAATTTCAGGGAGGAGCAGGGAGGGGCACCGACAGCAGCAGAAGCCCTGCTCTGTTGTTTCCCAAACAGACCCCTGAGTCCTCCTCTCACTTCCTTGAGCCCCTCCCAGGGATATCAAAGACAGCAGCAGGCCTGTTGAGTGTGGTGAGCTGTGCCCCAGCGGATTGCAAACTGGCCGTCTGCTCCTGATTAAATGGAGGAAGGATGGTTCGCTGTTAGCTCTGAGAGAGCAGCCTGCTGCTTCCAGAAGGAGTCTGAGCGGGGCCATGTGCATTCCTGCCTGTGGAGGCGTCTTTCCCAAGGAGGGTGACCAACTGTCCCAGTTTGCCTGGGACTTTCCTGGTTTTGCCACTGAAAGTGCCAAGTCTCAGGAAATCCCTTAGTCCCGGGCAGACCCGAGATGGTGGGTCACCTTGTTCCCAGGCCTCAGCTTTATTTAAAGGCTCTAAACCGAACATGTGGTTGCTCCAGAGCAAAGACGAACTAGAGCCAATTATTTCGTCTCTTTGACAAGAAAGCAGAAGTCCAAAGCTTAAAAACTAGCCGTTTGCAACTAACCACGAAGGATACACACCAGTATCCTAAGGGAGAGAAGCCGGACTCGAAAAGCCTATACACCCTGCATGATTCCATTTATGTGACTTTCTGGAAAAGGCAAAACTGTTGGAAAGGGAAACAGGTCAGTAGCTGCTAGCGCTGGGACACGGGGTTCATCACAAAGGGGCAGGAGGGAAATTTCTAGAATGATACAAATCTTCATTTTTTTGCATCTTTATAGTGGTGGTGGTTACACAGTTCTAGAGCTGTGCAGTCAACAGGGAAGCGTTTGTGTTTGTTTTTTTTTCTCTTTGTGTAAATTATACCTCCAGAAAGCTGACTTTAAAACAAACACTAGCCATTTGTGACACTGTGATACAAGATGAAGAATCCATCAAGCGTGTGGTTGGCCATCACAGGTTGTAAATAGCATCTGAGGTCTTGGTGTGGTCATGCCTGCAACCATCTGGAGGTGCAGCAGAAGACAGTGAAGAATTTTGGCACAAAACAAAATGACTACGTGACGGTATGCTAAACGCAAGAGACTTATCTGTGAGGCACAAACAGGGTGATGGTGGAAGCTCTCCCTCTATTTAGAGAAAAGGAAAAGCAGGTCTCCTAAAACCCAGGCAGCAGATGTGCCCAGGAGGGTCACGGAATATTGAAGCCTTAGCTCTGGGTTCCCACCCTGGGAACCCTTCTGCTACACACACATGGATCTAATGTATTGACCTTGGCAGGCTTTATGCTGCAAGGTTTGTTTTGTTTTTTTTTTTGTTTTTTTTTCACCAGTGAAGTTATTGAATTGGAATTGAGTCTGCACCATAATTATTTCCTGGCTGACCTTTTGATTTTGGCAATCCTGCATGTCTGTGCTAGCTAGGATTGATTTTGAGGGGGGAGAATGCATGATTTAGCAAAATAATGCACCTATTCCCATGTGACGTAAGGGATCAGCCCTTTTGTTTCCAGGCAGGGAAAAGCCTTGCGATGCACGAGCAGCAGTAGCCCTTGCTCACCAGTCCAGGAGACAGGATGCAGAATCCCCCGAGAACGAGGAAGTATCATTCTGGCGGTCCTAACGGAATCTGAAGAGCTCAGTGGTTCCCATTTCTCAGAAACTCAAACCCTAAGTCGAACTGGCTTGTTCTTCAGGTGAACTGTGTTTGGCTCTATGACCCGGCTAGCCGATTCTGTGTCTTCTCATCTTCGTTAAGTACAGTGGGTTGGAAGGCTGCAGAACTTTCATCCCTGAGGACCATATGGGCCCAGATAACTTTCAGTCATGAATTACACAGGAGAATTTCACACATGCAACTCTTCTTAATCATAAATGTGTCCAGGACACTAGTTACCCACAGAGGCAGGTCTGTTCCACCTGTTCTTGGGGTATTCAGGAAGAATTGCTGAATAATAGCAGAATAATAGTAGAATAATTGCAGTCCTGAGTCCTAATTTTCTCAACTCTGTTGGGGGACAGTGGTGGAGGGTGAGGTAGAGGCAGGGAATATTTTTTGTGCATATTTGCAGTGAATCTTCCCTGATGCAGGGTCAGGCCTGGCTTGTGGCGGGTCCACCTTGGAAGGACCAGGTTTGGGGCAGCCCAAGGACCCACTTCTAGGTTGAGTACAAACATGAGTACTAGTTTGAATTCTAGTTTGAGGGCTGCAGAGGAGAAGCTGGGAGTGCATGGGTGGGGAAATTCCAGATACTTCCTTCCCCGGACTGCAAACTATTACCACCATCTCCCCAGGCTACCCTGGCATACTGGCATTTTTGGGGGGTTCTGAGGACTGTCAGCCTTCCTCTTAGACCAACAAGTGGGAATCCTGCCATTTCCTTCCATCCTCCACCCCCCTTTTTCTTCTCTCCCAGTTTTTACACAACAGGATTTATTCATGTTAACTATATTCAAGTCCCCAGAAGGGGGGAGAAGAAAGATTGTGTTGAATGAGCTTATTGTTTGGAGATTTCACTGACTTATTTAATACCCACAATCCTAGAACATATTGAGCTGATTTACTAAAATTCAAATACGGGCCTTTGGGAAGGAACTCCGAGGGCGCTGGGTGTCCCTGATATCAGGGCTGGGACTTATTGGGTGGGAGGTTTGCTTGGGGGCATCTTATCTTCATCTTCATGATCTTGGGTCTCCTTGGGGGAAAATACTCTCATTTACAATCCCAGACTCCTTATGTGCCTGAGATGGTCACCACCCTACTGCCCTTTGCATCATCAGGCCTTTTGTGGCATCCCCTTCTAGCACTTTCTTTGAAGAAATGAAGATGGACACCACCACTAGGTACTTCCATTAACAGAGGCCCCTTGTGGCTTCTGCTTGGCAGTTTCCTGCACAAGTGGAAGGAAATAAAGGGTGGTGATGCGGCAGAGCTTGGACAGAGGCAGCAAGTATCAAACAGCCTCACACCTATTGCTCGAGTGCCTGATGCAGTGCGGCTGGTCCATGACAGTCATGGCAGAGTTGGATACATGTCTTTTAGCCTGTTTTGGAGATGGGGTCTCTGTGGCTGGTATTTCTGGAGTTGTGGCTGAGGATCATGGTGTGTTTGACGGTCCGGTGCCATTGTCTAGTGCGTGGTGACATTTCCAGGTGTCTGAAGCCCTTGAGGGTCTCCTGAGAGAGCCACTGCAGGCACCTGAGCTGGGGTGAGACTCGTGAAAGCCTTTCTCTGGTTCAAGTCAGTAATGTCCCAGGTGCCCTGAAACTTAGACTGTGGCAAAGCAGGTCAGGTTGATGACAAAACCAGCTCCGGCAAGTGTGAGTGTGTGTTAGGAGCTGCAAGACCCCTCCTGGGCGCACACAGGCTCACACCTGCTCCTGTACATTCAACGTCCTCTCTCTCTATTTTTCTCCCTCCCCCACCCTTGCTCTCTTCTTTCATTCCTTTATTCTCTTCCTCTTGACTTTCTCACACTTTCTCCCTTTTTTTTTTTTTTTCTTTCTGTCAGTTCTGTTCAGGTCTCCTGTATCTTTAGAAAAAGGATCTTCCCCAGGAACCTAAGGTCAGAAAGACCCAGAAAGAGAGAGCCTCCCCATGCCTCCAGGTCTCTGCTCTTATCTCTAGCAGCCAAGGCTAGAACTCCAGGCTTCCCCAGGAGGCGCTGATGACCTCAGAGGCAGGGTGGGAAATGGGGCATGCTCCCAGCCTGACGAGGAGCATCTCATTCCTTCCTGGAAGAGGAGGACTGAGTGAAATCTGTTTGGTGCAGCCCCTGCTGCTGCATCAGGCCCTAGAAAGTGTCGCTCCACACTGCCTGCTGCAAAGACGGTCACCTTCCCCAACCCTCATGGTCCAAGTCATTTGCTAACCATGAAACCTTGCCAGCTATCCCACCTGACCTAGGGCAGGTTAATGTGAGTAGTCACAGAGGCTAGGATGCCCAGGAGAGTTCTTGCCCTCTCTCTGTTGGTCCTTAAACAGCCCTGTGACCTGCTCACCTCCGAGGGGTGGAAGAAGTAGTCTCAGCCCTGGGTGGGGCTCCTCCCACTGCCATCCCAAGCTCCCTGGAAATGAGCATCAGCGGAGGGCCTGGCATCTGCACAGGGGGAGCATGAGAACATCGCCACAGTTTGGATAAACGTTCCAAACATGAAGGCTCAGCATCGACTAAAATAATTTTTTCCCATTGACCTCCTGGCTTCCCCGTGGGCAAGTGTCCATCTCCCGCCCATCTGATGCTGGTTTGGTGTGTGTAATTGTAAACAGTTCAGGCTGGGGGCAAATCTCCGAGAGTTATGGGATCCAGGTGTCGCTCCTGGCTCGCCACGCACTGGTTCCCTTGAGAGTGGGAAAGGTCATTCTGTTCTCCAAGGGAGAATTTAGTCTGTTGCTTTTGAGATCAGATCTTTTGGAAGCATGACTCTCTCCCATGCCCCTACCCCCCAGGTCTCCACTCACGACTGAAAGAGGCTGGGGGGAGGGGGCTCTAATTCATGAGTGAGTGGGGTTTTTGCTTCTCTGACCCCGAGGTAAGGGCCCCGAGAGCTCTCAGGTCTGCAGGGAGGCATCGACATGATGCTGTTGACCGAGGAGCAGGCAGAGAAGCCTGCATTCTCTGTGTGAGGACGTGGAGCCCACTCACCAGGGCAAGTTTCAGGTCAGTTTCAGCCTCGTTTCTCAAGTACAGCTGGACGCCTGACGCGGGCATGGCAGCTGGCAGGTGGGAGCCTCTTGTCCTAAGCAGGAGGCCTCTAAAGTGTGTAGGCAGCTTTGGGCACTTTGTTACCTCCCTGGCCCTAGCAATAGACTTGGAAGTCATCTCAGAGCGAAAGTGGTTGCAGGGATTGTGTTTGAAAATGCCTTTGGACAGTTGGGGGACACGGGGGGCACTGATGTCGGGGGTCTGGCTTCCCCCCTCTTTGCATCCTTGCAGCCCTTAACATACCTAGCGGGTGGGGCCCCAGTGAAGGGGAAAGAAGCTGATGAACTCATTCACTTCACAGACATTAGGCATGATTGGGACGTGTGTGTGTGTATGTGTCTTGGAGAAGAGCTGTCAGGGACAATCAGCCCCATTTTCTTGAAATTTCCTAAAGCTATTTACCTAATGCCCTTAAAGGATAAGATTGGTGTCCTACAACAAGATTTATTTTTCTGCCCTGGGGAGGTTGAGGCAGCTTGGGAGAGAGAAAGTGAGAATTCAGAGGACGTGTTCTGCTGGGGTGGACTGACGCCCAGATCCCACACTTATCCATCAAGGCTCACTCAGCCTTGACACCTTGACCTCGACCCCACCCCCCGCCAACCCAAGCCTTCAACCCCTCACTGCATCTTCCACAACCCTGCTCTGTGCCTTCACCCTTGGCTGCCATGTGTCTGCGCATATAGATTTCTTCTCTGGCTGGAAAAAATAAGGCCAGTCACATAGCTTGGAGCAAAATATTCTCTACAAATGGCTTTTTTTTTTTCCTTTTCTTTTCTTAAAACATTACCATTACTGAGTGTGAAAATGGTTTAGATTCAGGAGGAAACAGCTGGCTGGCAGAGATCCTGGTGGGGTCTTGGGTAAGATTCCGCTGTGTCACTAATGACTTTATTAGGTACATTTCCGGCACAAGCACACTTGGCAGTTGGGGAATTCTGTGGCTGAGAATTTTCACCAAGGCAAGAGCAGCAGCTGGAGCAGCTTCCAGCTGAGGCCAGGAAGGAAAGTCTTCATTTCATTCAGGACAGTCCAGACCTGTCCAATGGGTGTCTTTTACCACCTTGGTAGTTTAACTTGGATGCTCATGAACCTTTTCTTTCTAGAATATTCTGTCTGTGGGTTTCTCTTAGACTTCAATACCTTGCTACGTACCTAAGGTGAGCCCAGGTTTCTTAAGCCCAGATTTCTTAGGGTCCCTGAACCAGGCCCTCTACCTTGAGTGCAGGCAGTGGCTAAAGCAACTCTCCAGTGGCTGTGGGGAGAGCAGGGAGATGTGCTCTCCCTTGGTCTGGCACTGGAAAAAATCTGAGCTCCTTCTGCAGTGGCCCATGCCTATTTGTCCAGCCCCTATGGCTATTTATCACTTTGTTCTGTGCCCCCAGCCATACTGGATTCCTTGTGATTCCCCAAATTGGACTTTTGCAAATGCTGTTCCTTTGACCTAGAATGGTCTCCACTCAGGGCTGCCTGCCAGGCTTATCTGTCAATGCTCACTCACCCTTGACCTTGACCCCCTGAAGACTTTAACCCCTCACTGCACCTTGCATGACCCTCCATGGCCATGGTCACTGAGTCCATGTTACAGTTGATGGAAAGCCTGTGTTCCCAGGAGGGTGAAAGCTCAAGGGTCAAAAGCCATTATTCCTCGTTGTGTCCACAGCACCTCACTCCACGGGTGGTGTATTGTCAGTGCTCATGTATAGGATTGTGTGATTGAGAAATGGTTGCTCTCCTCGTTTCCTGAGTTTGATTGCATCAAAGTTAAGGGCTTTTGTTCATTAATGAGATTTCTGGACAAAGGTAATAGGCAGCTGGCAGAAAGGAGAGAGAGATTTACACTGTCTAAAAGCTTCAGGGGATTACCATTTAGAATATTCAAGGAACTCTGGCAAATCAGCCAGAAAAAGGCAGAAATCTCAGTAGAAAAGAAGATGAGTAAAGGGTGTGAGTGGGAGTTTACAGGTGAAGGAGCCTCCGGAACGGTAACGAGCACCTGAAGAAACGCTTGCTTGGGCTCTTTTAGTTTTCAGAGCCAAACCAGCCAAAACAACCGCCCAGTAGGCTGGCGGAAGTGAGGGGCTGCAGGAGGCCAAGTGTTCTCAGAACACTCAGAACTTTCTGCATGGGTCCACTCCGGACAGGTTTGAAGCTGGTCTTTGCAGTGTTATTTGCGGTGGTGGAGAGCAGGAAGTGGTCTTGGTGTCTAGGTGAACTATGACAGCAGGTGCACATTCTAGAAAACTATGCAGCAGTGGAAGCAATGGATTAAATGTCTGTCCAGAAACACAGATGGCTCTTTAAGACGTAGTGCTGACTGAAAGGTAGGAAGCAGAAGGGCCCTTTTGACAATTGCATTTCAGGCCATTAAAAATTCATAAAGCAGTACACATTGAGCGGGAACACATACCCAAAAAAAGGTACATAATGGAGAGAACGTCATCTCTGTTGGTAGCGGGGAATGGGATACGGGCATGAAAGGGAATTTTTATTTTTTTAAAATTAATTAATTAATTTAATTTTTGGCTGCATGGGTCTTTGTTGCTGTGCGCAGGTTTTCTCTAGTTGCTGAGAGCGGGGGCTACTCTTTGTTGTGGTGCACGGGCTCTAGGCGTGCGGGCTTCAGTAGTTGTGGCACACGGGCTCAGTAGTTGTGGCTCGTGGGCTCTAGAGTGCAGGCTCAGTAGTTGTGGCGCACGGGCTTAGTTGCTCCGCGGCATGTGGGATCTTCCCGGACCAGGGTTCGAACCCGTGTCCCCTGCATTGGCAGGCGGATTCTTCACCACTGGGCCACCAGGGAAGCCCATGAAAGGGAATTTGTAAGAGTTTGTTTATAGTCTGCTGCTGATGCCAGAAGCCTACAAATCTGACTTGAAATAGAATTGGGCGTAGTGACGGCAACGCCAGCAGCACGTGCAGCGTGCGGTGGAGAGGTGGGAGTGGGGTGCGCGCTCATCTCCCTGCAGCCCCCCGCCAGGGGGAAGAGTTAATGGGGAGGCCGTTCTCTTTCTGTTAAGTGCTGGGCTGTCCAAGACCCTTTGCCACTGAGGTTGTGATAATAGACCACTCTTACAATTCACGCCAAAGTTAATGTGTTTTTCAGAGCTGTAGCGGTGATTAGCAGCCTGCTGTGGTCAGGGGGGGAGGGGATGCTTGTAACCCACCCTTGGATCAGCCTGGGATGGTAGAGCTGGCTTTTAATAGTTGTGTTATTTTTCAGTCACCTCCAGCTTCTCTGAGCACCAGGTGTCATCTTTGGGTTCAGATTGCTAATAAGTACATGCAGGTCACGGCCAAGGGTTGTGTCCAAAGGTTTATCAGGTTGAGTCGAAGGCATTGGAATTGGATTTTTCCAGTACCTGATTGACTGGACACGAAGTTGCTAGACTCTGTACAGCAGTTCATTTTTTGCTTCTCTCCACCCAGGAGATGGGAATATTCACTCAAAATGGGTGCAGCCAAACCAGAGCAACTGCTTCTCCACAAACAGACCTGGGGTCTATTTAATCTGAACAGAGTTGGCCCCTGAAATTTTTTGTTCCACCTCTATTTCTACTTGAAATATACTTGTTTTCCTTTGTCTTTTTTTTTTTTTTTTTTTTTTAAGTCTTTTTGAGATTCAAAGGCGTGTGTGGTAGAGCCATTTGGACCGGGGAGACCACTGCCCAGTTCTGCTCTGCCCAATGTGTGCTCTGCAAGGCTGCCTGGGGTCTCGTGAGTGTGGGCAGAAGAGCTAACTCTTTCAGGTGTGGCTCAGCTGGGGATGGGGAGCAGCAAATCCATCTGTGTGTAAAAGCCAAGAAGTAAAGCTTAAGGTTTTCAGAAAATGGAAAAACCCCTGATTTTGGCTCTGCTGGTTTGATTGTTCTCCCACTGTTCTTTCTCATGCACTGATGTCTTTTTCTTCTAGCTGTTCTTCATCTGACCTGTCCATTTACTGACCAAGTTCAGTTTCTGCCCTGCATTCCCCATTCCTGGCTCCACTGGAATGTGTATACCTCAGTGTTGGAACAATGTAGATCTTCATTTCTGTTCTCTTAAGTGCAAGTGTCAGCCCCAGGGTCCTTTCCAATTAGAAGGGTTTGTGGTTTTTTACTGAACTTGCTGATGTGTGTAAATAGCCCTTTGTAATGGCGAATTTCCAGGTGTTCACACCATAGGCATTTTTTGAGCTTCATCATGTGCCAGGTGTCGTCTGGGTGTTGAGATAAAGCTGGGCACGGTATTAATGGGTCTAAAAAAGGATACTTTCAGATAGTAGTAAGTAACATGAAAAACAGTATGTTTTGAGAGTAATTGGCAGGGGGAGGGAGCAGTCCCAATATCAGCCAGGGTGGTCACAGAGAGTCTCTCTGAGATGACATTTGGGTTGAGATATAAGTGAAGAGGAGGGGCCTGCTGCATGGAGAACCAGGGTTGGGAGTTCCAGGCAGAGAAAGCAGCAGGTGCAAAGGTCCTGAGATCATCAAGAGCTTGAATGATATGGATTTAGGAGCTGGGAGCTGGGAGCAGAGTCAGCAATGGGGACGGTGGTGAGAGATGAGGTGGGAGAGCCAGAAGCTTGGGTTGTATTCTTTTTTTTTTTTTTTAAGATTTTCAAAATATAGTATGTTTATTACAATCAAAGCCAAAATTGGGTCGTATTCTGAGAGCACTTTACAAGCAGTGGAATTTAGCTTCCCAGTCACCCACTGCCTCTTACAAATGGGTAGGTTACCACCAGTCTTTTATTCCACAGCAAAAATCTAAGCACATCCTAGAAGAATATTCTCCTTCATACTTCTCTGAAGAGGTTGAGGTGCTACAGGCCTATTACAGTTTTCCGCACTTTACTGAAGGGGGTTCTGAGGGTGAGATTGGGCATGGAGAAAGCCCGCAGGTGCACAGCCCATTGGTGGCAGGTGTAGGACAGTTGCATGAGATTCCCGAATGATGGTCCTGCATCCTTCCCACCAGGCAAAGCCAGGGAAGGAAAGTAGCTGTTTGATCTCTGAACCACCTAACATCTCTGAATTACTTCTCCCTGTTAAGAGACATTGAATGCTTTATTCTCCCACTGTGCAGGTTTCAGGGAATATAATAATGGTCGAAAATGGCAGGATTTATGCCGACCTGGTTCGTATCCAGCTTGGATACTTGCAACGTTGGGCAGTTACTTGCCCTCTCTGAGCCTCAGTTTCTTCATCTGAAAGGGGCTGATTACCCTCTTCCCTAGAGGTTTATAAGAACTGAGTGAAATCTTGTACTTCTCCATAGGTTCAGCACATGGTCAGAGCCCCAAGATGCTAGTTGTGGGCCGTAGGTGGTGGTGAAACAAGGCACTGTGCCATATTTGCCATGGATCTGCCATGTTTATTTCTGATGCCTAAAACCTTTGCTTTCAGTAATGCGGCCATTAAGGCTGTGTGAGGGAGGGGCAAGCTGCTTCCTGTTTCTGAACCCGTTAGTGTGAGAACACTGTGCCTCGTTAATCCTCTGTCACCCCAGCCTCAGGTTTCTCCATCTGTAATAATCATCGCTCTACTCCTGTCCCAGGCTTGTTGGGAAGATGAGTGAAAACCATGCATGGAAAGTGTCCTGAAAACTGAAAAGCACTGAACATGTATGAAAGGTGATTATTTCAGTGCTGGACTGGGACTTGCATAGCAGGCAGAGGGCAGTCCATGGTGCTTCCTTAGGCATCGCGACTGTTCCTGACTAGTTCTCAACTCTCCCCAGACGGCGGGTTTTCTGGGTCATTGTGGGAACGTGTTTGAGATTGGCTGCTGAGATGGGCAATTAGATGCGGGATCACAGTCAGCAGTGACGTCTCAGTAAGAGGTTCGGTCAGGCTGATGAAGTTCATTTCAGTCCCACAGGCAGTGGACGCTTACCGTGCCAAGTGCCCATCTACAAGATGAGGAGGATGATGAGCCCCCTGTAGTCACGGGACCGGTGTCCACATGGCCTGGTTACCAGTTGCAACCCCACGAGAGCATCTGCTCAGAGCCACGTTGCTGCTCCCTGGCCTGGCAGTGGGGTTCCGCTGGGCCCAGGGAAGCCCTGGCCTCCTGGCAGCTGCTGCCTGGGACACATGCAGTGGACCTCTCGTGACTTCCAGCACTGCCTCTCTCTGGCGGGGGTGGGGGGGTTTGCCCCCCACCCATCAACCCTGACTTTCTTCATCTTCCCTGCTCTGCAGATGCTGCCGCCTTCTTGATATTAAGTGGAGCATCAAGAGTGATTATAGTGATTATGGAAAAATAATAATACCAGTATCTTCTACTGCTTATTTCAGTGTATGTTCCATTTTTAACTTTCACGAATGTCCCAGTGAGATGTGTCAGCAATCTTAACATAGCTGTTTTCTCCACGGGGTAACTGAGGGCCTGAGCCTTTAAACTTAACTGTTACACAGCTACTGACCAGGCAGCTATTTCTACCAGAAGGCGAGTTTTCAGACTCTCAGCCGAGTGTAAGTCTCGCTGCCGACATCTGGTATCGGCCGTGTTCACAGGCTCCGCAGTGGCCTCTCTCCCCTGGCGTTTTGTTCTCACCCTCTCATTTAATCCCTGCATCCTCCTGGGAGGTGGTGGTGAGCACCTCACATACCTACTCTCCCCCTCCACCAGGTACCTGCAGCCTCCCTGGGGGGAGCTGCGTACCTGGGAGGGTTCTGATAGGAAAAGCATCTTAGAATCTTCCGGTGACATTCCTGTCATTGCTTTGCTGTGGGAGAAGTCCCCTGGAATGCAGAGGCTTGTTCCCCTGAGTTAGGCTGAGCTGAGAATGTTAATAAAAGGCTTCCCAGAGCTTTTCCATTGGACACTTTCATCTTATTCCAGGCCTGCCGAATCGGGACTGGGCATGGGGGCAGGGAGGCAGGAATCCAGCAGTAAACATGATTATCCTTATTCTGTGGATGGAGGAAATTGAAGCCAGCCGTTGAGGCCAGAGGCAGCCCAAGCAAAAGCTCACAGCCAGTCTGGAAGGATCCAAACCCGGTTCCGTCGGACCCTACGGCACATTCTGCTGCATGGTGTAGCCTGATGGAGCTCCACGTGACCTCCGTCCTCAAATGACTTCACACCTGACTGGCAGCCACATTTGAATCTTATGTCAAATGGGGCGTTGGGTCTCCCAGCTGCAGTCTACCATCTTGGTGTACCCCTTTGGGGTAGGGCTGAGGATTCCCCAACAGTGCTCACAGCTGAGGCTTAGCCGTCTCCGAGGAGAGCCCTGGCTGATGAAACAGCCTTTCCTAAAAGCAGCCTTCTCTGTGTGCCTGGCTTCCAGGTGTCCTGTCTGCCTGCTGCCTCCTCAGCTGGCCTGGCCAGTCCTGTGCTTCTGCTGTTCTTTATGACAGGGAACGTGTGCTCCCATCCCTCCTCCCTTCCCACTCACACCCACCTCATCACCGCCCCTGCCTCTGGAAGCCGGCTTCCATGGATCACATCTGGCTCCAGATGCTCAGGCTGCACGTGGCATCCAGTCCGCACTTCCCTGGGCTGGCGTATGTGGGCCTCTGTTCCTCGTATCCCTGCCTTGTCCCCATGGCTAGTTTTATAGCCCCTAAAATGGACAGCAGAACGTTTGGCACGGGAGCGGGCATCTGCTCTGTTCCTGGTAATTCCCAGGGGTTTCAGGCCAGTTTCGCATCTGCCTCTCTCAACCAGCCTTCAGGAGTCCCTGCTGAGTGTGTGGACCCGGCACTGCTGTGGGCACGTGGAGGGTCGGGAGAGGCAAGGCATGACCCCTGGCCAGAGGGCACGGCTCGCGTGACCCAGCCACTCCTCCCCGTGGGCCTGGAGGCAGGTGTGTGTGTGCAGTGTACGCACGCTCTGTGCGGGAGGCCTTGTTTGCTAATGTGCTCCCATGATGCCTTGCACGCTGTGTGATTAGTGGGGTGGCCGTGGATTCGGACAGGTAAGGGGGAAGGTGAGCACTTCCCCCATTTCTTATAATTTGGAAGAAGAAAAGGTAAGTGAGGATATTCTCATTTGGAAAAATAAATCTCACTGCAGGCGACATTCAGCCACACACCCTTCGAGCCCAGCAGCTGTCTCTCATTTGTTGGCAAATGTTCCCGGTGATGAATGTCCTCCATCCACGCTCACAGCCGTCCCTAAATGGAGGCTTTGGACAAGTGTGGGGGGAACAATGGCCCTTCTCAGAGAGCCCTCAGCAGACGCTCCCAATGAAGTTGGTTCATCACTTGGAGCTGGGTCAAGACCGCAGACAAGATGCCATTGATTCAGCAAGGAGGGCTCCAAACAGCCGCGAAAATGGAGAGGCTGGAGGCAGCAAGAAACAGAGAAAAGGATGGGACTGATGGTTGCTGAGAAAGGTCCCAAATAATCAGAGTGAATGATTCCACCTCTCAAATGCTGCCTTCTAGAAGGTGACTTATGGGATGATGGCCCTTCCCCTGGATACATTTGCAAAGCCCACTGCAGTTCTTAAAGGATCATAGGGTTTGGGAAGGTCTAGTCCTTCTAGGGCAGAGCATGTTTCTCTAGAGGGACTGAGGCTAAGAGAGATGAAGGGCTAGAGCCCTTGAACTTGACCCTGGTTCCTCCCCTGAATCTGTCTGCTTCTTTCCTCCTGTAACCAGCTCAGAAGGGATGGTGGAGAGAGAGAAGATGAGGTGGAGAGTTAAGTAGAGCCAGTGAGGACTTCTGGCCTTGGGCTGGGAGTAGGTATCTCAGTGCTTCCAGCCTCAGGCTGGGCGTCCACAAGACCCCCTTCCACCAAGTTCTGTGCTTGTTTCTCCACTGACTTTCCAGGACAAAAGTTCAGCTTTCCAAGCTCAAGATAAAAGGGCCCAACTGGGCAAACTCAGTTTTTCTTTTTCTTTTTGTTGTTTTCATTTTTTTTCCAGTGGAGTTACTGTAAATAATTTAAAATAGTGTAAACAACAGCTACACATTTCAAACTGTTATTTCATTCTTTAAGGAGTTCAATATAGTAATTTTATGTGTTTTTTTTTTATGGCAAAAGTCATACCTGCTTATTATTAAGTACGCATATGTAGCAGAAATTTATAATGTGAAAATCCCTAGAATTCCACCCTCAGTGATAATATCTGTCAAGGATATATTTGACCACATATTTTTCTTCCTCTCTACAATAATCCTAACTGTCCCTTCCTTCCTTCCTTTCCTTCCTTTCCTCCCACCCTCCCTCCTTTTCCCCTCCCCTCGTCTCTGTCTTTTTTTCTCTCCTTCTTTCCAACCCCCATGGCATAGTTTTAAAAAGCAAAAAGGTACAGTAAAAAGTAAACCTCCCTTGTACCCCTGTTCACTCACTTTGCCTTGATGGAAGAAAGCACTGCCCCAGTTTTATAGATCCTTCAAAAAAAAAAAAAAAAAGGGTGCATATATAAGCAGCCATGTAGGTATAATGTCCCCATTTCCCCCAAATGGAGCATACCCACTGTTCACCTTCTTATCTGAGTTAAGGATGTTTCTTGGAGTTCATTCCTGATAGATCTGCTGATTTCTTTGTAATGCTGCTGTGTATTTCCTTCATGTGGAAATCACATAATTTATATCATTGTTGAGCATTTAAGTTTTTCCCAATCCTTTGCTATAACAAACAATGCCATCATGAATTTCCTTGCATGCAGGTCATTTCACACACATGAAGGATCTCATCTCAGGATAAAAACTCATGAGCAGAATTGCTGGGTTGAAGGACATATGCATTTACAATTTTATTAGATAAATGCTCTCCTGGGAAGTTGTGTCCTTTTTACTCTCATCAGCAAAGTGTCAGAGTATCTGTTTTCCTACACCCTCATCAATATATTCTACTTTTTTATCTTTGCCTATCAGAGTGGCCAAAGGCATCTCTATATGGTTTCTCTCTTTTATTATAAGGAAAGTTGAACATTTTTTCATATGTTTAAAAGCTGTTTGTGTGTGTGTGTACTCATTTTCTTCTTGGGTTGTTGGTCTTTTAAAATTAATTTTGCAGGCACTTTTTATATCATAAGGAAATTAACCCTTTGGATATGAGCTGCAAAATTGTACCCCCTACCCCCACTGCCCAGTTTCTTGTCTTTTGACTTGTTTTTATGTTTATTTTTCTAAACTAGAATTTTTTCTGTATGTGTGTGGTCAAATTTATCTCCTTTTATAGCTCTGGGTTTTGCTGGTACTTAGAAAGTCTTTCCATAAAATTCTACTTAAAAAATCTTTTTCTTTTTTTTCTTAACAGCCTTATCAAGATATCATTTGCATACCGTACAATTTACCATTAAAGTGTACAATTCAGTGTTTTTTTTTAATATTCACAGACGTGCAACCATCATCAGTCAATTTTAGAACATTTCATCACCTCAAAAAAAAAAAAAAAAGACCCCTTACCCTTTAGCTGTCACCCGCTTATCCTCCGTTCTCTCCTTCCCCCCAGCCCTAAGCAACTACTAATCTACTTTCCTAGTCTGGACTCTCATATGAATAGAATCACGTAATATGCAGACTCTTGTGATTGGCTTCTTTAACTTGGCATAATATTTTCAAGGTTCATTCCAAGTTGTAGCACGTTATCAGTACTTCATTCCTTTCTATGACCAAATAATATTCCATTGCATGTCTGTGTATAGATACAACACACCTTGTTTATCCATTCATCCGCTGATGAACATTTGTGTTGTTCCCACTTTTTGGCTCTTATGAATAATGTTGCTATAAGTATTTTTATATAAGTTTTTATGATACATTTTTGTTTCTCTTGGGTATATACCTAGGAGTAGAATTTCTGGATTATGTGGTAACTTTATGTTTAATCATTTGAGGAACTGCCAGACTGTTTTTCAAAGTGACTGTAACATTTTACATTCCCACCAGCCATGCATTCTTCCAGCACTTTTATGATCTTATTTTTCATGTTTTAAGTTTTTGAACAATCTGAAATTCTTCACAAGGTATGACATAGGGGTCTAAATGTATATTTTTCCAGATGGCTACCCTGTTGTACCAACAGTGTTTTTCAGTAATCTTTCTTTCTCAATGTCTTTATCATAAACTAAATCACTGTATATACTAGGGCTTATTCTGTACACTCTAGTCTTTTCCGTTGATTTGTTTGTCCATTCACATGTCATTGCCACACTGCTTTAATTTTTGTAGTTTTGTAACATGTTCCTTCACTCTTAATTTTTAAAAAACCCACTCATCACAAGCATTTATTAAACCCTTATCTATATATAGTGCAGAGTCAGAGATTGTGCAAGTCATATCCAATATTGTTCCTGCCACCTAGAAGCTCGTAGTAAATAAGAGTTCTCATTGCCATGCCTCTAACAAATGTGTTACGTGAATTATCGTATTTCACTTTACAATTCTATAAGGATAGCTAGAGCTTTGCATTCCCACTGTAGATGTGAGACAGGTAACCTTGAGACAGAAAGAAGACAGACACCTACAGTGTTGTCTTCAAAGAGTTCTGGGTCAGGTGCTCTTGGGTGCCTTGTCAATGGAGAGACTGTCCAGGGCAGTGTGGTGTGAATTCACTCAGGGTCTTCCCTGGAGCCAGTGTCTGCTCCCTCATCATGGAATGCTCAGGGTGAGTGAGTCTTTTGAGGAGAGCCCCACACTTTGGAATGGAAGCCTCTTGGATGTAAACCCTGTCATCCCCCAGAACTTAATTGCCGTTGAGACTCCAGACAGTAGGGAAATGAGGTTGGACTTCATTCCCTTCCCAGATTGTGTGACTCAAGATCCCTGCCAAGGATGGAGTTTTTGTTTTGTTCCCCCCACCCCACCCCCGCCCTTGCAAAAGGGTAGCAAAAGTATTTGCCACATAAAACATACAAGCCCCATAAAGTCCCAATCAATGAAATCATCTCTTCCCAGGCAGACTCACTCTCCTGACCTTGGCTGATTTCCACTCTCCGGGGGGTATTAAGGCAAGGGAACTGATTTACTCAAGGAAAAGACCTACTTAATTTTCACTTCCTCAGCCTTCATCAAACACTCGGGGTTCGGGGGTTATGGGATTAAGAGAGTATCTCGTGACCTCCCTGGAAGAATTCACTTGTAGGAATGTGGGGTAAACCCATGCAGAACAAGAAATCTCAAAAGGATTTTGCCTGGAAGTGGCAGTAAAAATGCAATCCAAGTTGCCTCAATATTTCAGAACTTCCACTGAAGGAAAAAATGTCTGTCTGTCTCTTCATCTGTCTTCCTATCACCCTCTAAAGACGTTTGTTGTATGGGAAAATTTTCCCAAAGTTTTAACTATTCCACTGGGTGGTGGATGACTTGTCCTTTGTTTTTTATTGTGGAAAAATAGGATATTTAGGCTAGGTCAGTGTGACCTGGTTTTGAAGATCCTGGTTTTGCTGACTTAGTGTCAGGCATCACCATTGCAGAAGAGCTGGTACAGGGGGTGTATGTGTCGCTGGCATAGCTGGTGTAGCCCCGTCTCCATCTGGTGCATGTCTTGGCCTGGACCATGCCAGGGGCAGGTGCTTCCTCAAGGTTGGTGGGTCTGGGGCTCACTGGCCCAGACCCTCTTAGTGATGACCAGTGATGTATTTTCTGTCTTCCATGGTGGCCAGAACATCCCTGTAGACCTGGAGGCCAAGCTTCTTCCTCCATGAGTTTTCTTTGAGAACTTCTTGGACTGTAGTGTCTTGGGAAGCTGGGAAGTGGGGGTCATTACTTCTCTTCCAGGCCCTTAGCTTTGGTCTTTTGGGGCTAATTTAATTTCAGGTACCATTTTAGAAGTGGGGATCTCTGACAATCTGGAAGACGGTACATTTGCAGGAAAAGCAAAATAACACTGCTTTATGGAGAAAGACTCTACCTTTCTCATGTAGAAATTGTAGTTCATCATATTAGAAGATATTTACATTCTCAATCTCCTGGCATCTAGGGATAATGAAGACAATGACAGTACTTTTAATATTTCTTCATAGAAAGCTTCTCATTTTGTTCTGGTAAGGGCTCTGATTTTAGTGTGTGTTCCACTTTTGTTTTAGCCTTTTCTGTGTTCCATCCAGGTGTCTACAATGTTATTGACTGGTGAGGATTAATAAAGTAAAGGTTTAAGCTTCAGTAGTAATGAGATGGTTTTGTACCCAATTGACTGAAAATTCCAGTCAATTTCCTGTGTCAATACACAGCTAGTGCTTATTTTAGAAACATGTTTAGCATTCAGACAAGAAAGAATCATAAGCAGCTTGTCTTGTGAATTCCATGAGTAATGTAAAGAAGAATGCTCCTTCATGTTCTTTGCCAGCAGGCAATCCCTGAGCAGGTGGTGGGACACCTGGTGATTTGTATCCTCATTCTGAAGGTCCTTTCCCTTGACTTGGGCTCTGATTCTGCTGTGACAGAACCTCCTTGCCTGAGATGCTTCCTGGCAAATAGGGACAAAGCACATGGGAGGTGTGGCACCAGCGAAGACCCAGAAGAACCATGATTCAGTTTCCTGGGAAGCAACTTCTGAGAAATGTTGCAGAAAACACATTTGAGCCTTTACAGACTTTTCCAGACATGGGGAGGATTCTCAGTGTCCCTTTGAAATGGAGCCACCTGTGTGATGCTCTCTCCTTAAGCCTCTCAGGTCAATAGGTTCTCCTTTCTCTGGGCTTCCCTCACCCTTGGCTCACCACTGTCTTGCTGGATTGAAGCGAAGGCATTTGAGGGTAGAAATGCATCTTACTCATTTTTTTTTAATAAATGTATTCATTTATTTATTTTTAGCTGTGTTGGGTCTTCGTTGCTGTGCGCGGGCTTTCTCTAGTTGCGGTGAGCAGGGGACACTCTTCGTTGCGGTGTGCGGGCTTCTCATTGTCGTGGCTTCTCTTGTTGCAGAGCACGGGCTCTAGTCGCGCAGGCTTCAGTAGTTGTGGTATGTGGGCTCAGTAGTTGTGGCTTGCAGGCTCTAGAGCACAGGCTCAGTAGTTACGGTGCACGGGCTTAGTTGTTCCGCGGCATGTGGGATCTTCCCGGGCCAGGGCTCGAACCCGTGTCCCCTGCATTAGCAGGTGGATTCTTAACCACTACACCACCAAGGAAGCCCCATCTTACTCATTTTTGTGTCTAGAAGAGTGTGAGGGCTCAAAAAATAGTTATTGAATAATTATATCATCACACGGGGGAAAACCAGTAACCATTCTCCTCCATTAACTGCTATTTTGCCAAGAACTTGGTTCTGTAGACAGCATTGACCATGGATGTAAAAGGTGTACTCCCTTGATTATTACACTTGTTGTATGGTCCAGTGTCTATGGTACAGCAAACGGTCCACGAATGTTCGTGTCCTGTACATTCACCACCCACGCACTACACCTTGATGGGCACAGTGATGGCTTCTGTTCAAGAAGCACAGAATTGTCCTTGGTTGGACTTCATCCAGAGTCATCGAGTTTGCAAATCATACTTTGTGCCACATTTGATCCTTACTTTGAGACTGGCTTCTCTAAAGAGTCGTAGAAAAGGAGTATCTCCGCTGGGCTTTTCAGATAATCTGGTAAAATATTCCATGTACTGAACTTGTGTGATAACTCTTCGTGTGCTAGTCAAGATGAAGTTCGCAGCATCTCACGTTTGGTTGTTCCGAGGTGCTCTTTCACTTGGGAAGCCAGGGTTAGGAGGGAGGGGGGTAAGTGTGAATTAGTAAACTGTGGGCCAAAGGAGACATTTTCTATGTGTATGATGACCTTGACTTGTATAACGTCCCTAGGGATGCTTGAAAGCACCAAGCAGAGTACCCTTCTCCTTCTGTGCCTCGGGAAGGCAGGTGAAGGCTGTGCTGAACCCAGTTCCCTGGGCTTCCCCCACCATTTCTTTCCCGCTCCTGCTGGCTCATGTCTCTGTGGGTGGTGACTTCTAGGGAGGCCTGAAAGCTCCAATGGTTTCTCAGGCTCTGACTGATTCTGCCTGGGTGGTCTTTTATTCTTCCCATGTTTCTCTATTCTTACGTCTTCGGTATTTCTATCCCTTGGATAGGGTTGAAGTCGTTGTGTGTGTTTTTAACTGAGTGTTGACAGTGCTGGATGTAACACTTTCAACAACTGCATTATCAGGGTCTGAATTTGCAGTGTTGTTTCAGCCCCTGTGATTGTTTCATTTTTTTTTTTCTTTCTTTTTCTTTTTTTGGCTGCGCCATGTGGCATGCGGGATCTTAGCTCCGAGACCAGGGATGGAAACTGTTCCCCCTTCAGTGAAAGTGTGGAGTCCTAACCACTGGACGGCCAGGGAAGTCCCCTCTGTGATTGTTTCAGAATGCTCTTCCTTGCGGTTTTTGAGATGGGTAATTGCTGTAATCCTCTTCCAAGAGGAGCAGTGATTGTACAGGTTCTTCAGTTCCGAGTAAGGGAAACTGAATACCCGGCCCCATGTTAAGAGAAATTGCATTTATAGGCTCCAATAAAGACTGCTTACATGCTAGTCATGTGCTACCATAGCAGCAGCATTGGTGTCAGAGTTTAGTTCTATTATTTAACTGTTATTTATTCCTTCTCTTCTCCTCTTAGTTGAAAGTCCTTAAATGTAGATAACATTTCATACTTCTTTGTATTGAACTCACCACGCCTACCCCACCTCCGCCAGACCCAAGTACAAGGCCTGGTTCATAGCTGATGCTCCGTATATTTTGGTTTATGTCACACGTCAGAGTGCTTATAAATAAACATGATCCTTCCTCTGGAATTTCTCACAATCTCTCGAACAAACTTTAGTGTGTGTGGTTCCTTTAAGAGGCTGACTTTTGTGGGGGAGGGGTAGGAAGGAACAGTGTAACTGACCATGCACTCTGTTGTTGTCCCGAATCCAATTTAAAATTGTTAGTATTTGTTCCCGATTAGACTCTCATGGAACTGAAATAAGAGATCAGAAAATTGAAGTCATCTCCTTTTTTTGTACTGGCCAGTGGCCTTCAAGCTAAGAATGGTTTTTACAGATGAACATTTGCAATCAATTTGGTGAAAGGGAACACTAACTTGGAACCCCCGATAAGCAAAATATCCCCCCATAAAAAGATTTTCCTTTGCGTTGGACCCGTATGATAAAACATTGTACTCAGTTATGATATTTTGAATTTTGTCAATAGAAAATTTGTAGGAATTTGTGATTTCTCTTGCTATAGAAGTACCTACATAATATCCTTGATTTTTACCTAGTGGCCTGCTCTAGAATGAGGGGACCAGAAAACTTTTCTGTAAAGGGCAAATAGTAACTATTTCAGGATTTGTGGCCGTATGGTCTCTGTGGCAGTGACTGAACTCTGCCGTTGTAACGTGTAAGCAGCCATAGACTGTAAACAAATGGGCTGAGTTCCAACAAAACTTTATTTACGGACACTGAAGCTTGAATTTCATATCACTTTCACGTGTCACAAAATATTCTTCTTTGGATTTTCTTTCAACCATTGAAAAACGTAAAAACCTATCCTGGTACTTCCCTGGTGGCGCAGTGGTTGAGAGTCTGCCTGCTAATGCAGGGGACACGGGTTCGAGCCCTGGTCTGGGAAGATCCCACATGCCGCGGAGCAACTGGGCCCGTGAGCCACAATTACTGAACCTGCGCCTCTGGAGCCTGTGATCCGCAACAAGAGAGGCCGCGATAGTGAGAGGCCCGCGCACCGCGATGAAGAGTGGCCCCTGCTCGCCGCAACTAGAGAAAGCCCTTGCACGGAAACGAAGACCCAACACAGCCAAAAATGAAAAGTAAAATAAAAATAAATAAAAAAACAAAACAAAACAAAAAACCTATCCTAGCATGAGGGCTGTACAAAAAGAGGTGGCAGGTTCAATCTGGCCTGTGGGCCGTCGTTTCCTGACCCCTGTTCTAGAGGATGAGGCAGTAACCCCCCTAATGCCTTAGTGACTAGGTTAGCTCACTAGTGAACCTGAAATAATACTACACTAGGTAACGTCTGGTCTAGTGACAGCCTCCCTTCTCACCACTGCCACGAGGCAAGCTCTCCCACTGGCCACTCCTCGGCTGCGAGGGATCGAACATCCCACACCCCGTCCCACAGACCTAGTTCTCTAAAATCTGTCTAGGAAAGAGTTTCTTCAGGATGCAACATCAGCGCTGGGCCCCTTCCAGCTCCTAGCTGGAAGGTTTTTCCACGGATGGAGAAGCTGAAACAGCTGCATGATTTTTTTTTTTTCTTCTAGAATCATCCAGCAAGGGGGTGAGTTCAGGACTCTGGCAGCTCCTGTGTAAATGCTGAGCAGCTAAAGACAAATCTGGAGCAAACCCTGCTGCTCCCCAACCAGCGAGAACGGCCTCACCAGAACCAGGGCTTGCAGCATCTGCCTTTATTTTGAGGCCAGGGCTGGGGAAGGGGAGCCTCATGGAGAGTCTTCCGAGTCCCGTAGGGCTTTCCGTCCCTCAGCTGGGTGTCTGTGAAGACCCTCCTGGGCAGCTGCACATCTGCAGCTCCTTACATGAGACCTCGTCCTCCTTGGCAGGCCTGTTGCCCCGGGCATGATGGTCCTGTGTCAGAGGGTTAGCCAGCTGTACTGTTTGTCTCACGGAGAGAGTTTCCAGAAACACTTTTTCCCTTTCTGCTTGAATGACCAAGTTTCAGAAAAATCCAATGATAACGTGCAGGCGTTCCAAATCTGTAACTTGAGCTGGGATGTTTAGGGTAACGTTGCCTAGGAGATTTAAGGGGTGGGCATGTTAAGGTCTGTGAAATAACCAAATAACTGACAGAGTGTCCTCCCCAGCCTGGAATGCTGAAGCCACAGCCTGAGGAGCGAGAGGGGATTGGGCGCGCAGAGTTTGTGAGATGGTTTTAATCGGTGGGATTGTGGTGTTTTTCTCTTTGACACCACACGGAAGCCCAACGAGGGGCTTTGTGTCTTCTACAAACACTAGGCAGGGGTGGTCCTGGGGTCCCAGTCAGTATTCTGTCCACTGTGAACCCAGGTCTTGCTGATTTTACCAGCAGAGAAGGGGCAAGATTACCTTGCTGCTTGGCCTTGGGAGAAGGGCGGGGGGTGGTGCATTGACAGGTAATCATGGTGACAGAGGCCTGGGGACTTCCAAGACAGAGACCAGGGAGTGGAGACAGAGCTCTGGGGGCCAGTCCCTGTCCTCTCTGCTGGCCGCCACCTGAATGTCCTAGTGTCATCATTTCGGGGCAACCTATGGGGCAGGGGGATTTTGGAGTGCTAGGACTGAAAGTTTAAAAAAGAGGGGAAGGAAGGGTTAATGAGATTTTCCTCGTTACTATGTGTTTCCTGTAGTGCAGGTTTGCAAAATAATAGCTGTAGTATTTTATAAACAAAAAAATATATTTTTAAACATATGTTGCATCCATTCAATGGAGTACCATGTAGCTATTAAAAAGAACAAGACATATCCATGTGTTACCCAAAGTGGCTCTCCAAGGGGTCATCGACAGGTGAAAATAGCAAGGTTCAGAATGCCATAGGTAGTGCGAGCTTGCTAGTATAAAAGAGCTTTACCTGTATTTTTCTATGTATTTTATTTTACATAGACTAATATGCATTAGAAATCCCTGGTAAGATACATAGTCCATTGATAGTAGTTGCCAGGGAGGGGGCCGGTGCTGGGGGTTCTGAGATGAAAGGGAAACTTCTCATCGTCTACATTTGTGCTGCTGTTTGATATGAATAAATAAGTAAATAAACAAATAAGTATATTTTTACCATGTGCATACATTCCATTTTCCCAGTAGAAGTTTAATAAAAATAGAAGAAAGTACACAAAAGAAGTCATTGAGAAGGTATTTCGCATCATGGAAGCTTCCGGAGCTGGTCACCCTCAGCCTGTTCTGGACCTTGAGATATGGAGAAAAAAGCACAAGAAAATACTGGGTTATTTCACTCGTGGCAACCCCTGCCCCTCCCACCCCACCCAGCCCTATGCTGCTTCCCTTATCTGAGCCATAAATTCGGGGCCAAACAATGGCAAGTCAGCCCAGGGCTGGACTTGGTGTTTACAGAGGAAAAATCTGGGAACCCATTGGAATTCATTGGAATGAATAATGGCGCTCTGGGCTTCTGGGCTGGGAGGGAGGGCTCCCAAGGTGGCTCTAGAGCCCGTCCAGGTGACTGCCCAGGGACCAAGGGAAAAGACCGGTGGTCGTTCTTGGGGTTAAGCTCTCCAGCCATCCTGAGAGTCTCCACAAAACAACTCTTAACAGCATCCCTTTTCAAACCCAAGGAGAAACCTCAATTTGGAACAAATTACTCAGGAATTTTGCTGTTTCATCCAAGTTAAGGGAACGAAACCTTTGTTGCTGTTGTCTCTACAGGATGTGACTTGCTGGGGAGAAGTTAATGCAGTGGTTCTCGTGGGGAGAGGCATTCCAATTAATCTTTTTTCCCGTGATAAAATACAATAGAACTCATCCATATTATGCATTTAATTCACTAGGTTTATGAGCTATAAAAGGGGCCTTTCTTTCCCCGCAAAAACATAATCTTCTCTCTGCTCTTGGGCTGTTTAAAAAAAAAAAAAAAAAAAAAATGGAGTAAACAAAGGGAATTTTCCATGGCCCAAATTCTGACCTTGGTAAATCATCTTTTTTTGCACTGATGAGGGGTCTTGCCCTGCCGGTCTACTTTCTTCAGAGTCAGCATTTACAACTACCCACACCAGAAGCCTTTAATTTTATGATCTGCCTGTTCTCAGCTGATCTCCTTCTTTCCAAGATGGTAGCCAAATCCCTGGCTCCTCTTCCCCACTTTCCTTCCTCTGTACAAACCCACCTGGCTTTCCCCGTGGAGAAACGAGCATGTCACAGGCAGACTGAGAAGAGTTTTCAGCGTTATTTTAGCTGCTTTGCCCAGTGGCAGGTGGGGAAAGATGAGAGAGAAGGAGTGAGCTCCCGCTTGGCTCCCACCAGCCAATGTCCTCTCCTTGGGACCCTGTGGGAGGCCCCGCAGACACCAGCCTGTCAGAGTGAGTAATTCACAGCATTCCTGCAGCCCCCAAATATATCTCACGGTCATGGGAAATGAAAAGATTAGTTCAGCATTGCCTGACTGCTGCCTGGGTCCTGTTGGCTGGGGAAGGTTCTTTGGAGGAAGCAGGATTTGCATTGGGCTTTAACAGATGGAAAGGATTTATAGAGAAGCGGGGTGCGGGGAGGAGGGGAATTCAGATAAAGGGAAATAACGGGAGTAAAAGTTCAGAAGTGGGCAGAGCGCCACACTGTGGGTGCTTTTGGCAAACACCGTGACTTCCAGTGTAAGATACAGAAGGGGGCCATGGGTCCCCTCCCACACAATTTCACTCCCTGCTGCTATGTTAAAACGAAACCAAGTCTCAGACCAAATTCAGCTGCACCCCAAGTATCTGTGAGCCAGCGATACAGGAACAGCCTTAGTCTGTTCTATGGGCCTAACGAAGGCCCAGCTTTCTGTTCTGCCCAACAGGCACCTCACTTAAGGCAGGTTCGATAAAATGCTCGTGGAAGGATTTAGCTGCCCTAGTGGATCATCCAGTAACGCGTGAGCATTGCGCTGCATTTTGTCCCGGGCCTGGTTCGTGCGAGGGTGGAGGCTCCGGAACAGGGTTTCTAGCTACTCCGTTTATGGGAACACCACTCGAGTCAGCAATGAAACAGTTTCAGCGTCCTTCAGAATAACTAAAGCCTTGTAGTAGCTGCCCCTGGGGTGTGGATTTGTGATCGGGGTCTTTCAACTAACCAAAGCTCCTGGTGTGTGTAATCTGTTTAGGGTACTTTAAGTATGAGCTCCCCACCCTGGGGTGTGGATTTAGATTAACTTACTTGCACACATATACTGCACTATTCAAAGAAGAGTATGAAAGTGGATTATAGGCAGTACTACACGACCCTCGGAGACCTGAGAATAGCTATATTTGGAGTTTGGATGAAACTTGAGAGACCAACCCCTCTGATTTTCTATTAGTGATGAGGAAACTGTGGGCCAGGGAGGTTGATCAGCTCTCCTGGGGTCATCCTGCTTGGTGGTGGCAAAAGAGGACAGGGTATCTCAAGTCCTCCCATTCTTACCCACTGAATCCTGCATCTGGGCAGGAGGTGCCAAAATAACTAAAGAATAGGCGTGTTCATTTTGTTGGGTCTGATCACTGGGATTTTTCTTAATTTTTATTTTATATTGGAGTATAGTTGATTAACAGTGTTGTGTTAGTTTCAGGTGTACAGCAAAGTGATTCAGTTATACATACACATGTATCTATTCTTTTTCAAATTCTTTTCCCATTTAGTTTATTACAGAGTATTGAGCAGAGTTCCCTGTGCTATACAGTAGGTCCTTGTTGGTTGTCTATTTTATATCTAGCAGTGTGGACATGTCAGTCCCAAACTCCCAATTTATTCCTCCCCCCCACCTTTCCCCTCCCCCACTCCCGACTAACTTATGGTTCCCCCCTGGTAACCATAAGTTAGTTCTCTAAGTCAGTGACTCTGTTTTGTAAATAAGTTCATTTGTATCATTTTTTTAGATTCCGCATATAAGCGATATATGATAGCTGTCTTTCTCTGACTTACTTCACTTAGCATGATAATCTCCAGGTCCATCCATGTTGCTGCAAATGGCGTTATTTCATTCTTCTCAATGGCTGAATAATATTCCATTGTATATATGTACCACATCTTCTTTATTCATTCATCTGTATGATCATCTGTTTTGAATGTCAAAAGGTTTTACCTGATAGAGACACACTGAGGTATTTATGCATATTGCAGAACTTAAACGTATTCTATTCTGAATAGATTTGTTTTTAATACTTCAGCAAAAATAGGTGGAGCAGGAGGTAAAGTAAGAACGGCAATATGTTTAGAACTGTTAGAAAATGATGACCTCAGTAATGGGTTCATGGGGGGTCCATTTTACTATTCCTACTTTACATGTTTGAAAATTTTCTTTAAAATTTCATAAATTTTATTAAAATTTTTCATTAAAAGTTGTTAAAAATCAGCAGTGAGTTTTCACACCCAACCAAATAGTGGCATCCTTTTCTGAGCCACCAACCCCCTGAGGCAGGTGTCTGTAGCCTCTCGTCTCCTCCACCGCTAGGGCAATGTGGCACCAACTCACTCTCAGCCGTTTATGGAATCCCACTCTTGTGACGCCTGCTTCTTATCTCTGCTCCCTGTGTGCAGCGGGGTACGTTAATGTGTTCATGTAGTCAGTTACTCCAAGAGCCATGCTCCAGCCTGGCCTGCAAGGGTGGGAAGAAGAAGTAAGCTTTCTGTTGGTAGTGTGTGTGCATTCCCGTGTGTGTGTGCATTTGCAGTGGCGGCTGCCAAAAAGGACACAGAAAAGGGTGGAGAGCAGTCTTTCTCCCAGCACCTCTGCCCGCCTCCACCTCCTTGCCAGGCAGCCCCTGGGAAGGCTGTGGAATGACCTGAAATCAACTTGCAAGTGCAAGCAGAGCCTTCATTCCTCTCCCCCTGGCAATTAACAGTGATTTACTGGAGGTTACATTCTAGTGTGGCCTCTGGCCTCCTGTTATCAGCAGCTTCAGGGACTGGGGCTCATTATTGGTCAGTTCCTGGCTGCTCTGCAAACAACCCTTTTCACGTTTAGCTCCTGCCCACAATCACATCCTGTCCCTTTAGTACCGGCCAGTATTGGGCTACCCCGCGCTGAAGCCGGGGAGGGGTGTGAGATACAGGCAGACGCCCTAGACAGGTGGACCGAATCACCAAGTCATTTTCCCCTGACATTTTGGAGGTGTGATGCACCCTGAAATTCACTCTCTGTAACACGTTCTCAGAGAACGTGAGGTTGGCCTGATATGAGTCTAAGTCCCAGAATGTCTGTCTGCAAACAGCTGATGATGTTTTGCCCTCTGGCACAGACAGAGTATTTCCAGAAGGCTATTTGTCTTCTTGCCTTTTGTCAAGAAGCCTCCCGTTACACAGAAGAGATGGGAAGTCACCCAAAGCTCTATTTTCCCTTTAGCTCAGCCAGAAAGTGACGTGTGGGCTGTCACCTCCCACACATCTGGAGCCTGGTTCACGGGCGTGGTGTGGCCTGGCCATCTTAGCAGACCAGCTTGGCCCCGCTGCTAACTATTAATAATATGAAAAAACACTGGAGGAGCCTTGATCTGTCAAAGGTCAGTAATCCCTCTTGCAACGTAGTATCAGGAAAAAGACAAAGGACTGGTATGTTCCCTTTGATCAGGTAAGAATAATTGCCTCCCCTCCTTTACCTGATTTGACTACCTTGAAAGGCAAAGCTCATATTTCATATTCTTTACAACTTTAGCCTAGGTTTGAGGTACATTTTCTTTCCCCTCCTTTTTGGTTTTGGTTTTCTGTTTCCATTTTCAGAAACCGTTTAGGAAGCGTACCGGGCGCAAATAAGTGACATTTTCAGAGGCATTGACCCTCACTCCCCGTCCATCCATCATTGCTTTGTCCTTTGGTTTTGAGGACCCTACTCAGCCCTCCCCGCTGGAAGGCTGTGTCCTTCCTCCTGACAGAATCCCGACCAGGCCTGCCTTTTCACAGCCCAGGCCTGCCTCCGTTGCATCTTTCACGAGCGTCTGAGAATCTTTCCTTTCTGCTAAGAGGCAGCACCTTGTGACTTGGAACTGAGGCCCACAGCTCTTCTCTGTAATTTATGAATCTGCTCACTAAACAGTCCTGCTAGGGATACCTCTGTCGTCAATCTCAGCCCCAAAGATAGTTACAAATGTGTGATGGGCATCTCAAGGACGCTCAAGGAAAGGTTGCCCCTTAAACTGATTGTGTAACTGGATTTGGACAGACTTGGCTGGAAAGGCCTTTGTGAGGGTCATGAGCTCTTTGGGGAGTGTGGTGGAGGGTGGGGACTTGTTCCCTGGAAGCTATTGTAGATGGTTTTCTGCATCGCCTTGAAGATTGCTTTTCTCAAACTGAGCCCTAGGTATTTGTTTCCAAGCTCTCTATGATGATTTGAGTTTTATATTTTCCTTTTGGGAATAACTTAAAAAATTATTTTAAGCCTCTTCTGGATCATCCGGATGGCTACCTATGACTCAGAGTTTATGGCCTCAGTTACATTTACTATCAGGTTGGTGCCCAGGGACGACCAAAAATACTCATACAAACTGGCTTCCCTGGAGGGTCCACAAGGTTATGCTTGGGGGTGGGGGGTTCCTGGATTGTTTGTTAGCTTGGGAATGCAAGAGAACAATACACACGCCTCGACACTTCTGCACATTTTATGTGTTTAACACTGCATTGTTATGTTGCTGTGAGTCAAACAGGGCCGGGAGAAGTTAGCTTTCTTTGCCAAAATGATCCCAATGATTTAATAAGTATGTATACAGAGAAAGGGGGAGAGAATTCTTTCCTATTGAAAGCCCTCAGCGTTGAAGTTCTGATTTCAAGCCATTGGCCTTGTAAAACATGTCTTGTTAGGAGTTTCTGGATAATATGTAATGTTCGTCAGACAACCTCTGATGCCCAGCCTCTGTCTGAGTTGGGAACTTGAGTTTGTGGCTGGGCTGGAACAGAGATGGGCCTCCAGTTGCTGGTTTCCACACACCACACCCAGCTAACTCTCCTATGATTCTGTTTTCATCATTGCTCCTCTGCTCCAAGCCATTGATGATTTCCCATTACCAACTGGGTGCTTCACCTGGGGAACACACCTCCACCTGGCTGGCAAGGCTGACCCCATGGGAGCCTCATCTCACTGTTCGCCTGCCTGAATGAAGCACGTGCTGCAGTCACGCTTCCCTCGCAGCAGCCCCCAAAGCCCTTATCACTCTCACCACCTCCTTGAACGCCGCCTTTGCCCCATCTCCATTTATCCAGACCCCCCACAGCCCAGCCCAGGCACCATTTTGCCCTCTCTGATCACCCCCGTCCCTTGTCACTCCCCTTTCCTCCCCCATAGAATGGCAGTCACGGAGGCTTGACACGTTCTTACTCGAGTTGTGGTGGGGTGGTGAGTGGATGGGTTTGCCCCTCTTCTGGGTTACGAACTCTTGGGTGGATGACGGGATTCAACTTACTCCTGATGTGGCTTTGTCTCCTTCTAAAATGCCCTTCATAGTACCTGTGTCCATTTGCTCACTCACTCACATACTCATTCATTTGCTCACTCACTCACATACTCATTCATTTGCTCACTCACTCACATACTCATTCATTTGCTCACTCACATACTCATTCATTTGCTCACTCACTCACATACTCATTCATTTGCTCACTCGTTCGTTTAACAAGTTTGTACTGAGCAGCTGCTATGCACCAGCCACCAAATTCGGCACGGTGAGTGAGCAGTGATCAAGACAGACGTGGAGGACTGTTCCTCGTGAAGCTTATAGGCTGAGGGGAAACTGGGGAGGAGAGGCAGGCCTTAAACAAGCCTTGGCAGCTCAGGGTGTTATCACAGAAGGAGTCTGGAAGCACTGGAACATGTGGCAGAGGAGTATCATTTATTGGTTGCATATGACTTACCACCCCTCTCCAACCAGTGATTTAATCAACTTATACCCCAGGGCTCTCATTCCTTTTTTTTTTTTTTTATAAATTTATTTATTATTTTTGGCTGCATTGGGTCTTCGTTGCTGCGCACGGGCTCTCTCTAGTTGCAGTGAGCGGGGGCTACTCTTTGTTGTGGTGCGCGGGCTTCTCATCGCGGTGGCCTCTGTTGCTGCGAAGCCTGGGCTCTAGGCGCACGGGCTTTAGTAGTTGTGGCTCGCAGGCTCAGTAGTTGTGGCTCGCGGGCTTAGTTGCTCCGCGGCATGTGGGATCTTCCCAGACCAGGGCACGAACCCGTGTCCCCTGCATTAGCAGGCAGATTCTCAACCACTGCGCCACCAGGGAAGTCCCAGGTCTCTCATTCTTAATCCTGTCTGCTCGTGTGAATCAGCTGGGGAGCCTCCGGGTGCTTGGACCCAACAAGAGAGAGTCTGACTTATTTGGTCTGGGGTGTGGATATTAAAACAAAACTCATGGTCCAAGGGGAGCAGGAGGACCCAGAAGGGCCCCCCATCCTACCCCCATGTAGCTGAGAAGCAAGGGCCTTGTTCAGTGCTGGGGCCACAGGTGAGAGGGCTCAGAGAAGAAGATCTGTTTGTTTGGGTTTCCATGGGCCCTCTTGTGGAGCCCCCAAAAAGCTATGTTCAAGTTCTAACCCCCAGAATATGGCCTTATTTGGAAATAGGGGCTTTGCAGGTGTAATCCAGTTAAGATCCAGTGGCCCTACTGGATTAGGATGGGCCCTTATCCAATACGGATAAAATGTCCTTATAAGAAGAGGGCAATTTGGATTCAGAGACACACAGGGAGAATGTCACGTGATGACAGAGGCAAAGACCGGACCGATGCAGCTGCAGGACAAAGAATACCAGGGATTGCCAGCAACCACCAGAAGCTAGAAAGAGACAAGGAAGTGTTCTTCCCCGCATACATCAGAGGGAGCATGGTCCTGTCAACACCTGAGTTTGGACTTCTCGCCTCCAGAGCTGGGAGAGAGCACATTCCTGTTGATTTAAGTCATCATTCTGTGTATTTTGTTGTGGCAGCTCTAGGACACTAATACAGACCCTAAGCGTTGTGCCCATGGGAAGGGTGATGCCAGGCAGCAGGAGCCCAGAGGCAAACCCTCAGCAGCTGTCACAGCTGTGACTTTCCTGAGTTTTTAACAAGGTAGCAGCCTGCACAGGGGAATGTCAGCAAGGGCAAAGGGGACTCCAAAACGTGTAAGTGACAGCTTGGCTCTCCCTTAAGTAGCTCCACAGCAACAGCTGCTGAGCATTATGGCTTCATTATCAAGTCAGGGGCTCGATCAGTGTTCTGGGTGGGGAAAGAGCATGCACTTTGGGGCCTTGGCTGTAATCCCGCTCTGCATCGCATTAGCTGTGTGGCTTTGAGCCAGGCAGTTTCTCTCTCGGAGACCTTAGTTTCCCCGTCTATAAAATGGGGGTAATGATATATTTCATATAGGGTTGTCATGAGGATTAGGTAAAATGTGAGTAAACACCTTGGTAAGGCAGCCGTCAGGTGAAAGCGCTGTTGTTTTAGCGCCATGAACAGAGCAGGCTGAGTGGTGGAGGAAACAAGCCTCCTGGATTGATCGGGGAAGGCCTCCCCGATGTGGGGATGAGCATTGGATGGCAGGGCAAAGATCTGAGCTTGGATTTTGGCTCTGCCATTGGTGACCTCTGTGACCTTAAGAAAGTGACTTCACTCAGGGTCCTCAACTTTAAGATTGGTTAACAAAGTCTATACTAAGACTGTGGAAGAGGAACTGAAATGACGCGAGTGTCATCTGTCAGTGGTGGTCGGGGGCTCATATGAAAGGAGAGGAAGGACCAGGTCTCAGAACCCGAGCAGGGGCTCAGCCTGGTTCTTGTGACGGGGGCCGCTGGGGGCCCAGGGCGCTGAGTCTAGAATGTGTAGCTGGCCTGACTCTGGGCCTTAAGGCACGTGTGGTGTACACACTGCAGGCTGTACGTGGGATGGGAAGCCAGTGGGCTCAAGAGAACCTTCCAAGAGCCACAACTTGGAATCTGAGTGTGGCGTATGTTCCAGGGGCTGCCCCTCCCCGACTTCTGTTTTCCCAGTTCGCTGCTCCTGTATCCAGCACCTACTCTTGCAAGACAGCTCCCGGGGCGTGGGCGGCTTGGACCTCACCGGCACCAAGTGGGGAGCAGAGCCTGCACCCCGGGCTCGTTCTTCTCCCCTGGGCCCTGTGCAGCTGTCCTGCCCGCACCTGTCAGGGTCTGGCCTAGAAGCCCTGGGCCCACCACCCGCTCAGCTTTTTGTGAAAGTTGTTTACTATCATGTATGGCCAAAATGGAGGGCTCTATTTCACCAGAATGGATGTTTTCAAATTCAGATGTTTCTACCTGCCTGATTTTAAACCTAATCAGATTCTTCTAATTCAGTGGAAACTCAGAGCTTTCCAACCAGGCTAAATCTTTTGTAAGTCTATCCTTCACTGGGCTCTTTGTTTTCTGCCTAAGCTGTGTACGAATATTCTGTTCTAGTTCCATGAGTTGAAGGCAAGTGTGTTAGTTACCTAGGATTGCAGGAACAAATTACCCCAGACTAGGTGGCTTAAAACACCAGAATCTTATTCTCTCTTTATTCTGGAGGCCAGAAGTCGAAAATCAAGGTGTCAGCAGGGCCATGCTCACTCTGATGACCCTAGGGGAGGATCCTTTCTTGCCTCTTCCCACTTTGGGTGGCGCCTGGCATTCCTCGGCTGTGGGTATCACTCCAGACTCTGTCTCCGCATGGCCTTCTTCCCTGTGTTTCTGCATCTTAAAGCTCCCTCTCTTTTCTTCAGTGACATCAGTCATTGGATTTAGAGCCCACCCTAAATCCAGAAAAATCTCATTTTGAGATCCTTAATTTAATTACATCAGCAAAGGCCCAATTCCAAATAAGGTCACATTCACGGGTACCAGGGGTTAGGACTTGGACATATCTTTCTGGGGACCTCTATTCAACCCACTACAGGGGGTAATAATAACATTTATTAAATGATGCTTTGTGTCTGGTGGTTTTCACATGTTATTTCATTTAATCCACACACCAACCCTACAAAATAGGTACCATTTCTTCCCACTTCTGTAGGTGGGAAAACGAAGGTTCCAAGAAGTTGTCAAACTTGTTGAAGTTCAAGCAGCTTGTTAGTACAGCCACTGAATTCCAACCCAGTTCCTTCCACTATACGGGGGCCATCCTTCATCATAAGAGGGAGAGAATTTAACAGCTACCATTGTAAAATAGCCATAGAAAAAACATATAGGTTTTTCTGCCACTCATTCATGCATGAAGAATCACAGAAGAATATTGGAACATTAAGAATACCAGGAATTTTTTACAATGGAATATTAGTCATGAAAAAGAATGAAATTTTGCTGTTTGCAGCAACGTGGATGGATTTGGAGGGCATTATGCTAAGCGAAATAAGTCAGATAGAGAAGGACATACTGTATGATATCACTTATGTGGAATCTAAAAAAGACAACAAATAGTGAATAAAACAAAAAAGAAGCAGACTTACAGATATAGAGAACAAACTACTGGTTAGCAGTGGGGACTGGGAGGGGGAGGGGCAATACAGGGTTAGGGGGAAAGAAAGAATAGCAGGGAAAAAAAAAAAAAGGATAGCAGGAATTTTGTATTGATGTTCATCCGAAAGGTGCTGAAAAGCTAACATAACTATAACAAAAGAATTTATACCGAAGCGTATTGATGTGTACTCCAAGAGGGCCATACCCATTTTATTTAGTGGTTGAATCTAAGGGTCTAACACATATTAGGCACTCCATAAATATTTGGTGAAGAAATGAATACCTGAAGAAATGAAGCCGTGAGAAGCATAAGGACACGGTCACCTTGGGACAACATCCCCCTGTGGGATGTGACCCCTTAGTTGCCAAAGGAAAGTCAAGATGGTTCCATCACTTTGCACACTGTTTGCACCAGAGTTGTCCTAGCCTGTCTGCTCAGATGTCACATGTCAGATGGGAGTGCTTTTCTTAAGTCTGTATTAAAAGTCAGGTGCCAGGAGTTTGGGAATAATCTCAATTGTCTCACTGATATTTCTGAACTGGGATCGGTTGAGACATCACAGGAATTCTACAGACCATTGTCTGCCTGGCTTCATTTCCTGACACTTGGTCCCATGATTTCACAGGGATAGCGTATATGCAAATGGAGAAAATTATTGTACTGCTGCAGAAATTTTGTTTGGAAAAGAAAATGCATGTTCAAAGTTCTGAGAACTTCTGAGCCTCAGCACCCAAGATACTGTCCAGATCTGTGGGGTTTTGAACCATGCTTGATGGAATAAATTTGGGACAGAAAAGTACCTAGGAGGTTTGAGATTTCAGGACGATAGTGGTGAATGTTTTAATTCCCAACCATGTGAAATTTTCCTTGCTGTTTTCTAAATGTCTTTCAACTCGAATGGGACATCTCCTTGGTTTGCAAAAGCTCTGTATATTAGGGTTCTTCAGAGAAACAAAACCAATAGGATCTCTCTCTCCATCTATCCATCCATCCATTGGAAGAGACTTATTATCAGGAATTGGTTCCTGTGATTATAGACGCTCGTGGCCCAGTCAAATTGACCCCTAAAATTAACTTCACACTTTATCTCTGTGGCATTTGTTCATTCTTAGCTTTAGTAAGGTGGCAGTGTCATAGATATGACCCTTTTTTTTTTTAAACATCTTTATTGAAGTATAATTGCCTTACAATGGTGTGTTAGCTTCTGCTTTATAACAAAGTTAATCAGTTATACATATACAATATGTTCCCATATCTCTTCCCTCTTGCATCTCCCTCCCTCCCACCCTCCCCATCCCACCCCTCTAGGTGGGATATGACCCTTTTTAATGTCCTTGGCAAAGGTATGTTCAG
This sequence comes from Balaenoptera musculus, assembly GCF_009873245.2. Taxonomy (NCBI): domain Eukaryota; kingdom Metazoa; phylum Chordata; class Mammalia; order Artiodactyla; family Balaenopteridae; genus Balaenoptera; species Balaenoptera musculus. The sequence continues at coordinate 16,161,528 of NC_045800.1, forward strand.
TTGAAACAAAAGTGTGTAGGGGCCAAGGCAGGAATCAAAACAGTGGCTCATAAGATAGAATGCTTTCTTAGTCTTCTAAGTTTCCACTGGCTTCCTTTGCTTCTTGTTCTGACCGTATCAGTACCTTTTTTTTTTAAATGAATGAAAGAAAAGATGGGTAAGATATGTTATTACAGTTCAGGGAGAGTTGTCTGGCTTTCTTTGACCACGTCTACACTAAGCCAACAGGTCACTTGTTTGAAACCTGTTTCTAATAGCCAGAGGAAGGATTTGATTAAAACCACATTTGCCAGCCAAACCCTTTCCCCTTTTATTACCAGATATAACCCGCTCCCCACCATGAACCCACTCTGGCTGAATAGACTTGCTATGCAGGGGGCAAGGAAAGTCAATTAATTTCCAGAGGACTTTGTTGAATACCTCCGGTAGGATCGGTCCATGGACATTCATTCAGCCCCCTTCCCACCACTTTTCATTTCCCAGTTGCTGTGTTGACAAGTGCAAGGCATGTTTACACGCATGGCTCACAAAATACATATGAGTGGTGGATTTTTTTTTTTTTATTGGCTAACTTGATTACAAGGCATTTAGTCTTTTTAAAACCAAAAATCATTTTAAACCCAGTAATAAAGTTGATACTTTTTGTAATTTGGCTACTGATGCTTAACAGATATTGCATTAGCAAAATAATTACCATGCAAGATTTACTGGTAAACTTGTCGGGTATTTGAATAACTAAATGTCACACACCAGAAACTTTAATAATAGTGGTCTCAGCTCCTGTTGTGAGTTAAATGTATTTCCCGAGTTTTTACTATTCTCTTTTACTGTTCCTGTTACTGTTCTCATAGGATGTGATTTGGTCACTGGCAACTTGTATGAATAAGGAGGGTTGAAATGGACTAGCAGGGATCTTCTGTATTTATATATAAATCTAGGCAATAATATTCTCTTAGGTATGCCAGTTCTGCTAGGTGCTATTTTCAAATGGCCGCGGATTTTCTTCTTCTTCTTCTTTGTTTTTGTAAGTTGTACTGTCTGGATGTGAAAGAAGAAATTGCAAGGGAGGCCAGCCAAGGTTATGGTGGGAGAGGCCGGAGTGATTTGAAAATTCAGATCTGAACTTACTAGCTGTGTGACTTTGGGCAGGTTACTTAACCTCCCTGAGTCTGTTTCTTCATCTAAGGGATAATTATGTCTACCGTATAGGTTTATTATTAAGAGCTCAGTGTGATAAACTTTGTCAGTCTTTTCGGCTGACTTTATTCTTAACAAAAGCAGTTTTTCCTCTTTTGGTTTATATTCTTTCTCTTTTACTGGCTTATTATGACTAGCATTTTGTGTGATTTATTTAACTGTACTTCTATCTTCATTGTTCAAGTTTCAGTAGAAAACTGCCCATCATATAATCTCTTAATCCTGGTTGCTGAATTTAGAGTTCATTGCATTTTTGCTTTACTTTACACCAAAGTACATTCAGAACAATGGTAAGGCAAAAGGAGGCACCTTTATTCCCAGGTTTTTAAAATTAAGCCTTATTTCTAAGTAAGCAACTCCTGAACCAAGTTTGGGATTCAGAGCTAGGATTGTTCTGGAGATGCTGGATGGGCTCCCAACAACCAGTTCTGAATGGAAAGGACAGGGATTTTCAGAGCCATGGGCTGGAAGAGGGGGATTCTTCACCCACGCCCAGCACCACTTTAGTCATCAAATGTGTGAACTCCTTGCTCAAGGCTGTGTGCCTAACCCGTGCCTAACAGGTACCTGCCCAGGTACTCACCAGGTGCAGGGATGCCCACAGTGAACTCCGATGCTTGCACTGTAGAGATCTGGTTTGAGATTTGAGACAGACACAATTTTAGCATTTAGGAGACTTGAAAACACTTAGAAAGTAACTTGTCCAAAGAAACTTAACACGGTGCAAACAGCCCTCACTATGAGTGAATGGAAAATCACTGTGGTCGGAAGGGGAGGAGCTGATTGAGGGATGACTAATTCTAAGATGTCACTGGTTACAAGAAGCATCCTCAATTTAGTAGCACCATGGTTGAGGGAGAGAATAAAGGAAACACTACTACATTACATGCAAACAGAGTTGCAGCATGCATTCTTGTTTTATGATTTCAAGGAATATATGCAAATTGAAATAGAGAAATAGAAATTTGCCCGTTTTTCTCCCCTATTGTATAGCTTAGCATGGCCCTGGCAGAGAGTAGGTGCTTACTACATCGTAAAAGGACCACTGATGAATAGCCGGCACTCGGGAAATACTTGCTGAACAGTTGGCGTGGGTAGACAGGGCCAGGGCGGGGGTGAGATGGGGCAGGACACACTGCTGGGCTGAAGTGCTGACCATGCCTTAGGGGGCTTTTAAAGCCTGGTTTGAGGGTCAAGGGGGATAGAGTGTGGCATGGGGTATGATAGAGTAGTTCAGATAGTAGTTCAGATAGAGTGTGGGTGTTACGTTAGAGAACTTGGCTATGGCAGAGAAAAAGTGGCTAAAGACAGTTCCGGAGTGTCTGAGGCTAGGGGCCACTGTGTTGGAGACATTGGCACACAGAGATAAGGAGCGGAGGGGTCCCTATGAGATTGGCCAGGGAAGGAAAGGGAGATTTGAAGAAAGAGCCAAATGCAAACTTAAAATGTTCCCCCAAACTGAAATGCTCTGGAAGAGTCAGAAATTGTACATCAGCAGTTTCTTTTGACAAATTTTGTCCAAACAAAAACAATGATCCAGCTCAAAACTCTGTGATACCTTTACGTTGTTTATATAACAGGGCTTCAAGGATTTAATTTAGAATATTTCTGTGATGAATATCTGGCTCTTGTTCATGTAAACAAAGAACAGCCTGGACCGAGGAACCAAATCTTTTCCATCCGGGTCACAGCTGTTTTTCTGTGGAGAGAACTTCCCTCTTCTCGCCCCTCTCACTTTGGTGAATCGCGGCCAATACATTTAGAATCTTCTGGGGCCTTCTCTGCCGCTCCCGTGCAACTCTCATTAAAGAATGACCCTTGTGCTTTCCTTTACTCTCTAGGATACAAAACTACTTGAATTTAGGTTTAGAAAGCCTAGGGCAGATATAGGAAATTTAGCTTTCTACAAACCGACTGTATGACCTTGGCAAAGTCCCTTTCTCTCTCTGAACCTTGTTTTGTTTCCGTCCGAGGAATAATTTCTTTCTTGCTTTCAAAATGCTCCGAGTCTATGGTAGACATTTTAGACCAGTGATGTCCAATAGAACTATAAAGCAAAACACATATGTCATTTTAAAGTATGTTTAAAATGTTTAAACTTAAAAAACAGGTGAAATGAATTTCAAGAATATATTTTATTAAACTCCGTACATCCAAAATACCATCATTTCAACATGGAATCAAGAGATTGAAAAAAACTGTTGAGATCGTTTACAGTCCTTTTTGTGGGGGAGGCACTAGGTCTTTGAAATTTCATCTTTATACTCACAGCACATCTCAGGTCAGACGAACCACATTTCATGTTCTCAGTAGCCACATGTGGCTAGTGGCCAAAGAACCGGACGGAGCCATTTTAGACCCTCAGTCACTGGGTGAGCCCCACTCAGAAACAAAGTTAATTTGAGGAGGATTCTTAAAAGGCCCACCTGCCCACAGCCCTGTGAATTTCTTAGACTTTGCCGTTTTGCATTGTCATTAAAAGTCTAGTGTGGATTTGCCATTATCCATGAGGTCTTTTTTAAAAATTGGAAAATTAAAAGTCAATTTTGAGGCAGAAGAAGGAAAAACGTCCTGAGAATCCCTACATAGGTCCACAGTTTTCTCGCTTCAATTCCCATATCCCCAAACTTGGAAAGCCAGGAGTTTTTTGGTAAGGTTGGAACAAATTAATATGAAGGCATCTGAAATGATGTGAGGGGATATATAATCTATCAAGCCCACTTAGCTTGCATGTTTGTGTATTTTGCTATAGAAATGTTCATGAGTTTTATTCCTGAGTGTTTCCCCAGACCTTAGGCACCATGTTCCTTTTCTAGAACTTAAAACGTACAGACTTTCAAAACACCTCTGCCTTTGTGGGTTTCAGATAAGAGATCATGGGCCTACAGTAGTGTTTTTCAGACCTTTTGATTGTGACCGTGGTAAGAAATGTATTTTACGTTGTATGCCAGGACATACACCTAACAACAAAAGTTTTATGAAAGATTACACTCCTTTACTAGATGCTGTGCATCCTGATATTTCCTACCACATTTTTTTCCGAGCTGCTGGTAACTCACTGACTCGACAGCACAGCCCACTAAAGGGTCGTGTCCAGTTTGTAAAGCACTGCTGTGGGCCCTGTCCTGGGGACTGGAGAGCAGCGCGAGGACATGGACACCGGTCAGAAAAGAGAGGAGCTGGGCTCCTGGCTGGGAAGCAACCCCCCGCCATCTGTCCCTAGGCCTGATGCTTCTTGTGGTTTAAACAGACCGTCACAGCCTTGCCCTCAGTGTTTGTGGGCCATCATCAGCTGTTTTTCTGGTGGTTTGGGCACCGTATTTGTCATCCAAGAAAATTACCTGGCTTTGTGCTTGGACGTTTCAAAGGGAGCGGGAAATTAAGATTACTATTGGGCCATTTTATAGCTTTGGGAAATTGAGATATGCCTTGTAAAGGGGGTGGTTTACATGAAGCCACCATTTGTTCAAACTTCACTTACACGTGAATAAGGACTTTCTGGTCATTGGTGACTAAAACCCAGCTTATGTGAAAAAGGTTCATGTAGTTGGCAAGTTCAAAGGTAGCTTCAGGCACGGCTGGACCTAGGAACTCTAGCCATGTGGGTAGGGCTTCTGTCTGTTTCTCTAGTTATCAGCTTTCCTCCCCTCTGAGCACTGGCTTCGTCTTCAGACTGGAAAGGTGGTGTGGAGGATGGAGAGTCGACTGCAGCTCCAAGTATATATCCTCGTGGTTTATAATCTGAAGACGGGAAAGACCTCTTTCTCCCAAAGCCAGTAGAGCAAATCCTAGGGGAAATTCTGGCCTTGCTTGAGTGCATCGCTGGGGCCTAAAGAATGGCCAGTCCTCAGCTACATCCCCACCTCCCATGGCTCAGGTGGGGCCCGCCAGATCTGAATTGTATGGAACAGGTCCTCCCATTACCAAAAGAAGGGGAAAAGAACGCTAAGTATACCAAAATAATTAATTTCCGTTCATTATCGATTCCTAATTCCTGCAGCGCTGCTAAAGGGACCGATTCCAAGTAGCTGAGGTTCACGTGACGGGATTATACACAGCCCTCTGCCTGATTATCAGTTCTCGCCCATTAGAGATGTTCTATCAGCAGAGGCAGGGCTGGTCTAGCTAAAGGGCTGTCTGCTCAGAACTGCTGGCTTTATTAAAGTTGCTCCTTTGTGTGGACTTCTGCTTCTCCAGTCCTCCTAGTATTAAGGACCATTTTAGGCAGACCCTTTCTTGTGCTCTCCCACAGCTCAACAACCCCAGCCCCTCCCATTTCTGTTCCATCCTATGGGTCTGGGGAGTCAGGTTTGGAGGTTTGGGAATGGCATGCTCTCTCCCAGCTCTTTTGCTCCCTGAGCCAAGAGTTGCAGCTGCCACCATTGTTTCTCCCATCAGCCTGCCCTGGAGGGCTTGGCTGTCTTGAAATCTGTCAGCTCCGCCTGGAATAAGTGAAGGTCTTCTTTCAGGCCCTTCCATATCCCCAATGCCATGCCCTGCTCTGCTTCTCCCCTCTGGGCCTTTGGAATTTCCCTTTCAGTTTTCCTTCCGCTCGTATTCCTAGGGCTGGCAGAAGTTTATCTTCACTGCCCTTTGCCCTTGTATCTCTGCCCTCATCCCAGGCCTTGGTGACATTTTATCCCAGGCTTCTCAAGGTACCTTTTTTTTCCCTGGATCTTTCCCCATACTTTGCTTTCATAAGAATGTTTTTTAATTCTACTCTCTGGAGTAATAAGCAAATCCTTACCGATGTAAAGTAGACTCAGATTAATGGAGTAAACATCTAGGCATGGGGCCAGAAGGCCCTGTTGATTCTGAGCTCTGGTGTTTACATTGTGACCCTCCTTTAGCCTCAGGTCTCCCCTCTGTGAAATGGGGATGATAATGGCTGCCCCACAGGATGAACTGAAATTGTGTATGCAGACTGCCCGGCCCAGATTCCAGGCTCAAAAAATGTGCTATGTGGTAGCTGACTCTTCATTTGCAAGCAAGGGAGAACCCAGCTCAATCTGGCTTAATCAAAAAATGGGAAGTCCTGGCCGCCCAGAACTGAGCAGTATAGGAGAAGTTTGAGTCGGGGTTTGAAAGGTCAGAATCTCCAGGCTCTGTTTTCTTTCCTTGGGAGGCTGTGTCTGGAGATGGCCAAGGTGGCCCCGGGCTGACATTCCAGCAGCTCGGAGACCAAGAGGTAGTTCTAGGAAGAGTCCCACGGCTGCCGCTCATTGGCTTGGCTCTCATCACGAGGCCATCCGTAAGCCAATCACTGTGGCTAAGGGAATGAAACACTCGGGCTGACTCCAAGGTCATGTAGCTGCCATGGAGTCGGGGGTGGGGCTTCTAGTCCCACCCAAGCTGCAAATAGAGTTGGGTAGAAGGGTTTCCCAAAGAGAAATTGGGTGCGAATAAGAAGGGCAAGTAGATGCTGGGGAAGGGGGAAAAACAGCAGATAGGATCCACTGCACGCGCTCATGGGTTGTCCCTTCTGAGGCAACGTTTTTAATGGTGGTGTGCTCTTTGCCCATAGGAACGTTGCCTGGGTTGCTGTCAAGGCAGGTAGGGAGGGTGGTGCTGCAGGGTCAGGGGTTAGATGGGCAGAGGGTGGGAAAGAAGCACAGGACCTGGTAGCCACTTCTCAATTCACAGCCTGCCATGGACTCTTGTTCTGCACATACGTATCTGGTATGGAGACCTGGGCTGGGGAGCTACAGGAAGCTTGGAAAACCTGCACTTATTTATTTTCAACGTTATGTGTTTCTAGGAAGGTGGTTCCTCAGAGGGGCTTAACCCGAATTCCACCCCAGTTACCTCTGCTGCCCTTCTGCCAGGACACAGTGTAATAGTCCTGCAAAAACCAAACAGGGATATTTCCAACCACTTTTTTGAAACTGTTCTACTAAAATTACAGTGTATATGTGTGTGGGAGTGTGTGTTTATGGAGGGTCTTCCATAGCCATCTTATAGGAGAGATTTAGGTTTTATTTAGCAGCTAACATTTACCTTAGTATATGTACTTTATGGGATTATTTTGTGATCTTTACACCAGTCTTATGAAGTTGGTACTGTTATTAACCCCATTTTACAAATGAGGAAACTGAAGCACAGAGAAGTGAATTAAGCTCTCCAAGGCCACACAGCCTGTATGTGGTAAAGCCAAGGGTGAGCCATGATTTGGAACTAAGATTTAAGCAATGGAAAGTTGTTTTTTTAAAAAATTTATTTATTTATGTATTTATTTAGGCTGCATTGAGTCTTCGTTGTTGTGTGCGGGCTTTCTCTAGTTGCAGCGAGCTGGGGCTACTCTTCGTTGCAGTACGCGGGCTTCTCAATCCGGTGGCTTCTCTTGTTGTGGAGCACAGGCTCTAGGCGTGCGGGCTTCACTAGTTGAGGCACGTGGGCTCAGTAGTTGTGGCTTGTGGGCTCTAGAGCGCAGGCTCAGTAGTTGTGGTGCACGGGCTTAGTTGCTCCACGGCATGTGGGATCTTCCCGGACCAGGGATCAAACCCGTGTCCCTTGCATTGGCAGGCGGATTCTTAACCACTGCGCCACCAGGAAAGTCCCTAAGCAATGGGAATTTAGAATCTGGTACAGGTGGGAAGGGCATGAAGGACACTGCTTTCTCTGGACCAGGAACCCAGGGCAAAAGGTACACAACCACCACCCTCAACCTGCCCAGGACATTCCAGCAGTTCAGAGGGAGTGTGAGGTCAGGGGTGAGAAATTCCAGGTTCCAGCAGCCACCAGGGTCCAGGCCAGACAAAGAGGCTGGGGGGCTAGGAGGCCCTTGTCCTCTAGCCCAGCTTCCTTGGAGCCCCAAGGGGCATTGAATCAGGCTGGGGGTAGCCTCCTGCCGGCTGACTCCAAGGTCAAGGGGGTCGTGGTTTTAGATTGCCAGGGCTGATTTTGACCTCCTTCACGTTGGAGGCCTGAACAGGATGAAGAGGCCCCACTGGCACATCAGCCCAATGATGTGTCATTACTTTTGCCAAATGCTGGAAAGAAACAGGAAATCTGAACAGTACAGTGATTATTTTTTCTTTCCATACATTTTTAGTTTGTGTCCTTTTTGTGTAATACAAATAGCAAGTGAATAAGGACAAACCTAAATTTGCAGCCAAAACCAAAAGCATACCAGCCCCTCAGCAGTGTCTTCTCTTCATGTAATAACTCACTGCTCTTTTGTGTTGAGGAAAAGGGGAGGGTGTAAAGCAGGAATGAAAAATTTCCCAGAACCCCTCCGCCGAGAGATAACCACTGTTATTTTCCAGCCTTCTTTTTTTTTTTCTGTTAGACACAGTACTTCCCAAACTTCCAAAGTGAACTTGAGTGACCCCTGACAGCCTCTTGTTCAGAGACTGAAATGGTTTGTGCCAGCTGCTGTGGGACTTGCCATGCGGGGAGACACCCAGCTGAACCTCTGCGCCTCCCACCCGCATAACTGAGTCTGAATGAAGCCAGTCTTCTGGCAGATTGCATTTAAGGAATGTCCTAACTGAGCCCGGGGACAAAGGCCCCCTGGGCCCCAAAGCCTCTTTGTCTGGCCTGGACCCTGGTGGCTGCTAGAACCTGGGGTGCCTCGCTCCTGCCCTCCTGCGCCCCTTGAACTGCTGGAGTGCCCTGGGGATCGAGCTCCTTTGGCCCTGGGTTCCTGGTCTCCAGGGGAATGCCCACCTCCGTGCCCCTCCCACCTGCACCCTTGAGTAAGTTCTCCCACCAGAGCGCTGCCCAGGTGTGAGATATGTCCGCTGCTAGGGGCTGCCTCTGGATGGTCCTTCCAGAGCTGTTAGCTGTGGTTTTCCAAGCACTGACTTTTGAGCAAAGCACTGTTTAAGCACAGTGGGGGAAACCAAACCAGAAGATGTGGTCCCTACCTACGCAGAGCCTTCAACTTCACTAGGGACCAAGGACTTGCATTCATGGGACAAATAGAAAATAAAGATGGGAGAATCACCAGGTAATAGCCCCTGTGCTGTCGGACTGCATGGACAGGTGCTTCTGGGCAGGCTGAGGCAGAGAGGAAGTGGCCCTTGGCAGGCGCCTGGCCTCTCTTCCTCGCTGTGCTTGGTTTGATGTCTTTGGTGGTTACTATGTGAATTTCTGAGGGGCCCTATCTGAGCGGCTCTGGTTCCAGTTGGCTTCATAGCTGGGGTTGGAATTCTGCTCTTGGGGAGGTTTGTTCCATCTGAGAGGTCACCAGTGAGCAACTCGAGTTGTTTTTCCAGTAGTGCAAGCCACAGCAAAGCATCTGTCCCATCTCTTCAAGCCCGCACAGATGATCTGGGAATGCAGAGGGCGGCCTCTTCTTGGGGATGTGTTTTAAGTGATGAGACTCCAAGATAGGTGAGAAAAAGCAGATCTTGCAAAAATGATGACAAACTGACCTTGAAGGTCAGACTCAGCGGGGAGAAGCGCAGTCACAGCGCTGGTAAATGGAGCACAGCCCTCTCCCCCTCGCCATTTCTTGGAGGTGGAGATAAAGAAAAACTCCTGGAGTATTTATCCTGGAGAAAGTTATTTACGTTTCTGGCTCAGTCTCCTGAGGTCCAAGCAGGCGGGATCAGTGACAGCCCACCGGAGGAGTAACCTGCAAATCTTTTGGGTGCTGATTACCAGTGATAAGAGCTCCCACTTGTTTAAGCAGGACAAAGAACTGAGTTCAGTGATGTGTACACACAGAGACATCTTGGTTCTTGCCTTCCACACCCTCACTGTCCAGAAGGGAAAAGATGTTAGGAGGGAAAAAAAGATATTTTCAAATGTATCTGACTTGATATAACAAGCATGAACCTAGAAAGTTCTCCATGTGAAATCAGAATTGAGTTATATAGCAACACTGTGGAAATTTGTTTTTTAAGGACTCATAAGTAATTTTATAAAGTAAAAAGACTTTTCATGAAGCAATCATCACACCTTTATCTCTGTGGTTCATCACCTTGGCTGCATAGTAGAATCACCTGGGAAGCTTTGAAAACTCCTGAGGACCAGACCGCACCCAGAGCAATTACAGCAGGAGCTCTGGGGGTGGACCCAGGCATCAGGAATTTTTTTTAACTCCCCGGGTGACTCCAATATGCAGCCTTTGCTGAGAATCACCGCTTTATCTTTTGTATGCATGGCCCTGAGTGGTCTTCCATTTGGTGTCCTGAAAGCAGGAGTGCCCTTGACAGTCAGCAGGAGGGTGCCTTCAGGAGCATGAGAAACTGGTGTGAGGACACAGGAACCTGCTGTGTCTGTGCAGAAGCACCCAGCAGAGAAGAGATCTCTTAATATATGGAGACATATGGGCTTCCTCCAGCCACAGGATGGAATACTACACAGCAATCAAAAGGAACAAACTTCTCATACATGTAACAACAATGGACGAATCTCAAATGCCTTATGTTCAGTAAAAGGAGCCAGACTCCAAGGGTTCTGCAGGTTGCCAGGGCCTGGGAGTGGAGAAGGGGTCACCTGCAGAAGGGCACAAAGGAACTTTTTGGGTGATGGAATTGTTCTGTATCTTAATTGTGGTGGTAGTTGCCACAGCTGAGTGTGTTGGTCAAAACACTAGATTTTTATGCAGTAAAAACAGAGGATGTTGCTGTATGTAAGTTAACAGCCCAATTAAAAAATTATTTTTGTTTAAAAAAACCCACTTCCTCATTAATGATGAAGGGACAAACAGAATGTGGTATATCCATACAAGGGAACATTATTCAGCCATAAGAAGGAATGAGGGCTTCCCTGGTGGCGCAGTGGTTGAGAATCTGCCTGCCAATGCAGGGGACACGGGTTCGAGTCCTGGTCTGGGAAGATCCCACATGCCGCGGAGCAACTGGGCCCGTGAGCCACAACTACTGAGCCTGCGCGTCTGGAGCCTGTGCTCCGCAACAAGGGAGGCCGCGATAATGAGAGGCCCGTGCACCGCAATGAAGAGCGGCCCCCACTTGCCGCAACTAGAGAAAGCCCTCGCACAGAAACGAAGACCCAACACAGCCATAAATAAATTAAAAAAAAAAAAAAAAAAAACTGACTCAGTAGAGTCTTTGTAAATAAAAAAAAAAAAAAAAAAGAAGGAATGAAATACCATACATGCTACAGCATGGATGAACCTTGAAATCATGATGCATCGTGAAAGAAGCCAGACTCAGAAGGCTACAGTTTGTATGATTCCATTTACATGAAATATTCAGAATTGGCAAATCTACAGAGTCAGAAAGCAGATTTGTGGTTGCCACAAATCTGGGGGAGGAAAGAATGGAGAGCGACAACCTAATGAGTTTATGTTTCAGGTGATGAAAAAGTTCTGGAACTAGGTAGTGGTGGTGATGGTTGCATGGCATGGTAACACTGAGTTGTAAGCTTTAAAGTGGCTAAAGTGGTAAATTAATGTAAAGTTATGTGCGTATTACCACCATAAAAAAAGAAAGAAACCCACTTCCTATCAACATGCCTGGCACATACCCATCGGTACATCGGGTACTTGGTAAAGGCTGACGTGGCGTTTGGCACTTTTAGAGGAAGGGGGATTGGGCCTCCTAAAAGTGGGGGGAGGTCTCCTTTTAGGTGGAGTAAAGGGGCATGTTTTCCAAAAGCTCATTCTTGAGAACTTGACGGTTCTCTATGATCAGGATGAGTCTGCTGGTATTTTCTGCTCTTCATTGCAACCCACCTGGTGCTGTTGCTTGTCACAGAAACTTTCACCAGCTTCATAGCTTCGGTTGGTCCCCAGCAGTCGGGTTCATGCAAATAATATGCCCTGTGGCTCAGTGTTCGGAACCCCGTTGGAGCAGGGAGGGGGATGCGTGTCTTTATACTTAAAGAACAGGTCTGCTTAGTTTCACGTTTGGAAGGAAAATCACCCTCAATCATGGGTCTTCAGCAAACGCAGCTGAATAAATAAAAATGCGTGTGTAAAACAGCGGGGGAACCACGAGGAGCAGCTTTTTTGGCATGTTGGGAAGACGTTTATGGTTGGGAACCTAGCGACCAAAAAGCAGGACTGCCTCAAGAGGAGAAAAACTGGGGGAGGAGGTCATGTGGAGGCAGAGCTTGGCCGGGGCCGAGGACAATGAATCGAGCAGTTGACCCGTCCAGCTCTGCGTGGGCCTTGCAAGTCCTGAACAAGAATCTTATTGATGATTTGTCTGCCCGTGAGCAGACAACTCTGAACTTTAACAGAGCCAGGATGGAAAGCCTGCACAAGGGCCTACAGTTTCCACGATGAACAGCACACTTATTTTTCCCTCCCTCCACTGGAGGATGAGGAAGAGACCAAAAATGAGCAATGTGGGGGTGATGGGGGAAGGGAACTGGGACGAGTGCATTCCAGAGCCTCAGTGAAATGGCCGCATTCCTCCCAGGGATGGCCCGTCCCTCCGAGCTCTAAGGGCTTTAAAATGTCACCAGGGTTGGCGCACATTGGGGCCGTGCTTTTATTGTTATTTCCAAGAGCCTGAGCTCTCGGTTTCCCCTGCTTTTCCAAAGTTTGCTTCGCGCCACTTGGCTTTGATGAAAGGCCTACATGAATACCTGCTTGCGCTGACTGAAATCCATGCAAAGAGGAGTTTCCTTTTTCCAGAATAAGACCATAGCTGCTTCACTTTATGCCTTTTCGGGTTACGAAGGTTTTCACAGGAACGCTCTTCTTTGGGGTAGCGGGGGAACCTGTAGCGGGACCCCAGGGGGTGTGATGGCAGGAGCGTCACTGGCCTGTGCTGTGCTTAGTGCCTTGTCAGAGGCCCGAACCTACGAAGGCTGACCCTTGACCAGAAGGGGCTCAGGCCTAGCCCAGAATACAGACCTGGCACAGATGAGACAACTGAGAACAACTGACTTTGACCGTGAGGAGTCTAGGGACGAGAGCTGGCAAGAGAGCTGAGTGTCCTCGGTCATGGGTGTGGCTCTGTGGAGTCGGGCGCCTGGACGGAGCTTGAAGGATGATGTGGATCCAGAGAGGAAGGGAAATGACCTCTGGGTTTCATGACTCCCTCTGGTTCCCGGTCCTGCGTTTCTTCAACCCTGGTGCATACCCTTCACCTAACTCAGCTGTTTTAGAGGAGAAGGAGGGTATCTGCTTCCTCAGTACTCCCCATCTTCCCATCTTCCCAATCTTCCCATCGGCCTAGCCCATCAGTTCCCCAGCAGCAGGGACCACAGATGCCCAGTTAACTGCAGTGTCCTCAGGCCCGTGTGTCTGATGGTATCCTGCAGCTCTCAGCCACCCATGGGCATCTTCTCTTACAATCTCCGCATCTAATGGCCCATGGTTGCTACCTGTCACATGTCTCAAGTCCAACCCCTCCATCCCATCCCCTGCTACCTTGGGAAGCAGAGGCCATGATCCAGGTCAACCTTTCCGACTTCCCCAGGGCGGTCGGCAGACAGCAAGTACTTGGACTTGTTCACAGTTGGACTTGAACCCCAGTGCCGCTGTTAACGGCAGATGTGACTGAGTTAGGTTGTGATCCAGGCTCAGGAGCCCATTCCCTCGGCTGTGCACTTGCAGAGTGCTTGGGAGAATTGGAGGTGGTGGGGTGCAGCGCCCCGCATGGCCCCAGCCGCTGTGATTGGGTGACACCCTCATCTTCCTTAGCTGAGCTAATGCAGTCCTCTTACTGGCCTCCCTGCCTCCCCTTCCTGTCCCCTGGTCCCCTTCCATCGTCCTCCCCACAGCTGGCAGAGTTACTCTATTTCTAGCCTGCTTGAAGAGCAGCATAGCATGGTTGCCTCCACGGCATTGCCCAGAATCCCTGCCTGCAGGATGAGGCACGAACTCCCTAGCAAAGCATATAAAGCCCTTATGATCTGCCCACAGGATCTAAGTCTGCAGTTCTGGCCGCAGAGCCCACTTTCTCTCCTTCAAGGCCCACCCACCCCGCCCCCATGCTCTGGGTGCCCTGATACACGCGCTACTCGTGGTTTCTCAGACACCCGTGTGCTTTCAGCATCTGAATAGTCTTCTGAGTGTCATTCCCTTTTCCTGAAATGCCTCTGCCTCTTCCTGGTGAGCTGCTCTTCATCCTCAGTGGCCAGCTTACAAATTCCTCTCCCTGATAACCCCAAAGTTCGTCTCTTTCCTCGGTGCATTCCCGATCCTTGGAGATGTCCCGGGATCACTTCTATCCTGTGTATTCCCTGGTGCCCTAGTTCCAGGCATGGGGCTCCTGGAAGTGCAAGGGACCCCATCAGGGTCACCTTTGTCTCCCCAGAGCCGAACATTGATGCTTTTCATCCTTTGGCTTGGTATGTATTTGCTCACATAAAAATAAACAAGGCTGTTTTCCAGGAATCAGGCAGCTTTGGGGAATAGCTGAGGATGTGGAAGCAAGAGACACTTGAAGTTCTCGTGCTTTTTTCTTTTTTTGTTGGCAGGAGTAGCAGCAGTGGAGTTCAGGAGGTCAGGAAACATGCAGCTTGAGATCCTAGTTGTTTTGCGAGGCCCTTTCACTTTCCTTATCCGCTGTAGCTGAGTTCAAGCCTCAGAGTCATTTATCCTCTGTTGTCCCCCAGTTTGACTTCTTTTTTTTCTTTTTTAATATTTTCTAGTGTCTCGTTTTAATTCACTTGTTTCTTTTTTTAAAAAAATTTTATTTATTTATTTATTTTTGGCTGCGTTGGGTCTTCGCTGCTGCGCGCGGGCTTTCTCTAGTTGTGGCGCACGGGGGCTACCCTTTTCGTTGCGGTGCACGGGCTTCTCATTGCGGTGGCTTCTCTTGTTGCAGAGCACAGGCTCTAGGTGCACGGGCTTCAGTAGTTGTGGCACACGGGCTCAGTAGTTGTGGCTCGCGGGCTCAGTAGTTGTGGCTCACGGGCTCTAGCGCGTGGGCTCAGTAGTTGTGGCGCACGGGCTTAGTTGCTCCGTGGCATGTGGGATCTTCCCGGACCAGGGATCGAACCCGTGTCCCCTGCAGTGGCAGGCGGATTCTTAACCACTGCGCCACCAGGGAAGTCCCTCAGTTTGACTTCTTTAAGCTCATTGCTTTCAGCCTGTTGAGTTTCTGCAGCCAACTGGAAACTCATGAATAACTGTTCAAAATCAAACAAAACCAAACAAAAAACAACCTAAGGCCTTACTCTACGAGGGCCTCTTCCCAGAAATCTTCCAGCCTTAAACCTCTTGTCTGATATCAGCTGCTTGACTCTTGAATTTTCGGTAGTGTGCCCTGGTCTGTTAATCACTTCACCTGTGCTGGTCTTGTCCCGCCAACAAGCTTGCAGAAGGCAGGAACCACGCCATCCAGATCTCCTTTCCAGTTTCCCAGTAAGTTGAGGCTGAGGGCCCAGCTGAGTGCTGGGCACACTGTGAGGTCTCGCCGGATGCTGATTCGGTGGGCTCTGGGAGCTTTTGCTGGTGCTCTTTCAAAATTCACTCCATTAAGAGTTTAATCAATTTTAAGTAAACTGGGCAGAAGCCACTGGCCTCTTGGAGATTCCCTGGGGTGTTCTTCTCAATACCCAAGGACGGGGCAGGAGACTCTGCTGTTGGTCCATGGCTCTTTCCCAAGCAGAACTACCTCATGCGGCTTCTTTCTTGCCTCACCTTGGCTATCACTTACCGTCTGCTCATCTCTTCTCCGGCAGAGATGAGGGCATCTTCCATCCAACATCTAGGCGCACGGGCCAACACGTATCACATGCAGCATTTGGGCCGCTGGCTACGTGAAGGTGTCTCTTACCTTCACTTGGCTTTTTTTTTTTTAATTTTATTTATTTATTTATTTATTTATTTATGGCTGTGTTGGGTCTTCGTTTCTGCGTGAGGGCTTTCTCTAGTTGTGGCAAGCGGGGCCACTGTTCATCGCGGTGCGCGGGCCTCTCACTATCGCGGCCTCTCTTGTTGCGGAGCACAGGCTCCAGACGCGCAGGCTCAGTAATTGTGGCTCACGGGCCTAGTTGCTCCGCGGCATGTGGGATCTTCCCAGACCAGGGCTTGAACCCGTGTCCCCTGCATTGGCAGGCAGACTCTCAATCACTGCGCCACCAGGGAAGCCCTCACTTGGCTTTTGACAAGCCAGAGGGGAAGTGACACGTAGACTTCTGTGGGACCTGCTTGATTCTTCATCCTTTACCAGGACACTGAAGAGGGAGAGAGGAGGTTTCTCTGCTGTTTCTCTCTGCAGTACTCTCAGACCTTCTCCCTGCAGGGAGAGAGTGGTCTGATCTACGACAGGCAGCACCCACTCATCTGAGCGAGCTGGCTATTTGATCTGACAGTCATGTGCGCTGGTACTGTTATCACTGCTTTCTTCCGAAATAAGCATCCTCATTCCCCTTTCCCTTCCTCCAGCTCTCTCCCAGTCAGTGGCAATATTCATTCCAGGGAGTTTGGTTTTTCAGGAATGGAGTCAGAGGCTACTACCCCACTAAGAGCCAAGGGGGTGTTTGAACAGAAATAGGACACTGGGCTCTCCCTTAGAACCAGGGGAGTATAAGGGCTTCTATAATGAGGGGGTTAGGGGATAGTCAGGGGCTCTGGTTCAGTTCTGGGGCATCAGGCCTTTGGGGGATGCTGGAAGAAGGCCCTACATGGAGGCATCAGGTGGGGTGTTGCCAAGAGCTCGGCCTTGGAGTCAGGCAGCAAACCCAGCTCTCTGTCATGGGCCATGTGGGCCGTTATGGGTCTTCTCTGGGCCACCAGGTTCACATCTGCAAAATGGGCATAATGTTGCTTGCCTCCTAGAGTTCTTGTGATCTAATTGGTACCTAATAACTTTATTCATTATTTCCATAAACGTTCATTCAACACTTATAACAGTGTGAGGTGCCAAAGATGCAAGACAGGTGTGGTTCTGACTCACTGAGCTAACAGACTAGACCAGGATGAGGAAGACAAAAATACACGTTAAAAATGAGCAAATAAATAAAACTGTTATTTCATTCATTGTTGATATTGCTCATTTTAAAATCTTATTTTAAAAATACTGTGTATTCAAAAAAATATTGTATATTCATATTGCTAGTAAGTTGTGATTAGGCTATGAAAGCAGGAGATAGATGTTGAGTTAGAAAATGATAAGAAATATCTAGTTTGGAGAGGGTGGTCAGGGAAGGCTGCTCTGAGGAGGTGACCTTCCTTTCCTTCCTCTCCCTTACATGGTAGGGTAGGGAATGTTACAGTGCAAGGTTTTGTTTTTTCTCTGAAGGGGAGCTTAGAGACAAATACTACTGGTGGAGAATAAGAAGTAACTAATGATGTCACAGGATGGGGGGAGACGATGAGGACAAAGCTCTTTGTGTGGTTAGCATAGCATTTCACAAGCATGGTTGTGAAGAGCACAGATTTTGTCTTTTACACCAACCTTGTGAGATGGGCAGGGCCCACACAGTCTTCTCCACTTTACAGATGAGGGAATGAGCTTGGAGGGATGGTGTGACCACTCAGAGTTCCAGCAGCAGGTGGCGGAGGGCGGCTCTGGGCGTCTTGGCTGCTGTCTTGGAAGGAGGGCCCTCAGGTGTGGCCCCTAGCATTACATTTAGACCCACGCTTCTCAGCGTTGGCTGCATATTGGAATCACCTGAGGAGGTTTAAGACCTAATAACTCCTGGGTCTCGCTCCCAGAGATTCTGATATCATCAGTCTGGGTGCGGCTTAGGCATCAGGAGTTATAAAATCTCTCCAGGTGATGCCAATGCAGCCAGGGTTGGAAAGCACTGTTTAGACCCTCCAGGAGCCGCTGCCATTAATGAGCATATTCTGGAGAGCCAGCTGGGCAGGGAGCGCCAAGGTGAGGACCCCACCAGTGAATGCCGCATCCTGGTCTTAATAGAGATTTAGGTTATTAACGATAATAACAACAACAGTAATGGGGAAGGCCCTGCACCTAGACTGTTGCCCGCTGCACTAATGTTTCTGCAATGTACTTCCAGCTAGAAATTGGCCAGTGCTTCTATAACGGTGGCCCTTGAGAGAGGCGTATTAGACAACTAGATCCGAGGCACCACAGCCCTTAACCAGCTTGGGAGTGATGCTGGCCTAGTGGCAATTGAGGTGGCTCAGTCACTGAAGAATCTCAGGGAAAGGTTTTGTTTGTCCAAGTGTGGCTTTTGATAGGTTGTCCATATTCCTGCAGGGACAGAATAATCACTGTGTCATCTCCCTGAAGTGACTCTGTGTTCCCCCATCCTTGGGGAAAGGATTAACAACTGGGTCAACCACAGCATTTCTTTTGATGGTTGCGGGTCTGATCTGTGTTCAAGTTCCCCAGACGCTGAGCTGTTTTGATTGGCCTTTATTGAGGAATAAAATCCTGTTTCCAGATTCTCACAGCCTGATAGGCTTGATTGGGCCACCTTGGCCACCGTCACTCCAGCAAAGGGTAGCCCCGCAGCTTTGGCCAAGGTTGTCCATCTCGAAGCCAAGGGCCTGTTTGCCTCTCCCCAGCGACGCTGGCACTGGGAATTGCACCTATTGGCTTGGCTGGGCCCCCCATGTGCTGCCTGGCCTCACCCTGGATCCCTCCCCTGGAGACCAGAGGGTCCGTCATGGGATGCTGTGGGATCGGAGGTGTATCTGAGCTGGGCCTTTGGAGAGAAGGCAGCTGCTATAAGGGATTCTTCTGTTTTCTGTCTCTAGCCCTGGAGCAGCTGCTGACAGAGCTGGATGACTTCCTCAGAATTCTTGACCAAGAGAACCTGAGCAGCACAGCTGTGGTGAAGAAGAGTGGCCTGGCCGAGCTCCTCCGGCTTTACACCAAAAGCAGCAGTGAGTGTGGCCGGGGCCTTAGTAAAGAGGTCCCCGTGGAAGCAGGACGATGGTTGTACGTGTGTTAGAGCTGCCAAAATGACACCCCACAGACTGGGTTGAACAACAGAAATTCACTTTGTCACAGTTCTGGAGGCTAAAAATCAGGGTTGGTTCCTTCTGAGGTCTCTCTTCTTGGCATGTAAATGGTCCCCTTCTCCCTGGGTCTTTACACCATCTTTCCTCTGTGTGAATGGCGGTGTCCAAATTTCCTCTTCCTATAAGGACACCATTCATACTGGATCAGGGCCCGCCCCAGTGACCTCATTTAACGTTAATTATGTCTTTAAAGACACTTTCTCCAAATACAGTCACATTCTGAGGTATTCAGGGTTAGGACTTAATTTATGCATTTTGAGGGGGACATAGTTCAGCCCGTAACAATAGTGCAAGAGTGATGGCACGTGTATGGCAGCCCCAGGAGTTTCTGAACACTCAACACAGTAGCCCACGAGAGCACTTTTCCTTATGGTTGAAAGCAGAGAAGGGATAATAAACTGGTATAATAATAGCTAACGCTTAATTGAGCACTTCCTGCCTGCACATGTATTGCACGGGCTTCATCTTCAAGACACCCCTGTGAGGTTGGTGCTGTTATTACAGATGAGGAGACTGAGGCCTGGAGAGTGTCAATAACTTGCCCAGTGTCATACAGCCCAAGGGAAGACAGGAAAACATTGTTTTAAGACTTTGTAAATCACAGAACTGTGAGTTCATTGTTTTTCTATCTTCTTAATTGAGCTAGATTTTGTATCCAGTCAAGTACACAGATCTTAAGGAGTCAATTCAGTGAGTTTTGACAGCTGTATACACCTGTGTACCCACCACCCAAACTAAGACATAGAACATTTCTATCATCCCAGAAAATTCGCTCTTGCCCCTTCCCAGGGCAAGAATTCCTCCCTATCCCCACCCCAAGGCAACCATTTTTCAGATTTCTACCACCACTGATTAGCGTTGCCCATTCTGGAGCTTCATATAAACGGAGTTGGATGGTTTGTGCTTTGGGTCTGGCCCCTGTCCCTCCGTGCTGTGGACTGTATCGATAGTTCCTTTTATAGCTGAATGGTATTCCCTTCTGCGAATATACTGCAATCTGCTCATCCGTTCACTTGTTGATGGACATTTGGGTTGTTTGCAGATTTGGGCTAGTATGAATAATAAGGCTGCTTTGAACAGTCTTGTACAAGTCTTCTTGTGGACATATGGTTTCATTTCTAGCACAGGTTTTTTTTTTTTTTTTTAAAGAAAAACCTTCTTGTGAAGTCATAACAGTTTAGTCGAGTTTATTTTTATATCGGATGTTTGAGAATTGAAAGTGATATTTTGGGGACAGTAAGGGACAGTAAGAGGACATCTAATCCATCTGTCTCACAGTAGGAATAGCCCAGATCCTTGCCAGGGAGGGAAGTGCACCTGCTTTGGCCATCACAGTCAGGAACTCCTCCCTGACATCCAGCCTGCGTCCACTGGGCTACATTTCAAAGTCCCTTTTCCTTTTTTTCTCGTTCCCTGTGGAATTAGTTCCTATTGTCTGAATATCAGAGAAGTCATAAAGCTGAAGCATGTTGCTATATGTTCGGCAGCCTTCTCTTCTGTCTGGCTCCCTTAGCCTTTCATCAGAGGGGTTTTCCGGCAGCCCCTTCATTGCCTTTGAGCTCTATAGGCTCCTCCTAGCTTTGTAGTGAGCGTCTGCCGACCCGCTTTGAGTGCTGGTCAGAAGCACATCAAAGGTGGGATGAGCACATGGGAAATCCCCATTACACAGCAGGTAAGTTACAGAGGGATGAATCACTCCACAGAAGGACTCATCGTGGAATTCTTTAGAGGGCACACTCCCAGGCTATTTAGATGTGCTCCAACTTGAGAATGTTTAATGATAAAGAACACCTTTGTTGGGAATTGAGAAACACCCCTGTGATGGCGTCTGACCCCTGGTTCTTGGTTCTCACCACTCCATCAGAGCTCCCGGTGTGGGGTCCCCTTTCTGGTTTAGTGTGGCTTCCTGTAGGGTGACCTCTGTTTCACCCTTGATGTGTGTATGTTCTGCTCTCATAAAGTCAGGCCTTCCCCACCCTTGGTCTCTGCAGCTTGTAGGGCTGCAGGAGCTGCTGAGAACGGGTCAGGGGGCACCCCGGTATGAATCGCCCCCAGAGCACACCCAGACCACCGATAAACGTGCATAGCCGTACCGAGGCCTTTGGCTGTCACTTCTGTTCTCCAGGTCAGTGCCCACGGATGAATAGCCACTGTTTTCGAACTTCCCCTTCTGGTCTTTTTTGCACCCTCTCAGATGGCAGAGTGGTTATAACAGCAGCTGACACTTTTTGTGCTCTTTCCATTTCCCAGCCCGGTGCTTAATGAATGAAATGACTTGGATTATGTCATCTAACCCCGTCCCAAGGCAGTGAGGGAGTTGTCGTTTCCATCTTACCGACAAGGGAACTGAGGTTTGGAGAGTTACTTTAGGCACATGGCCGTGCGTGGCAGAGCCCAGGCTTGGGCCTGGGCCAGCAGACCTAACCATCATGCTCCCCTCCTCTCTCCACGGTCCAGATGAGTCTGCACCAGGCTAATTGTGCTGCACAGGATAGAATCCAAAGCCCCTTAAATTGAAAGCACTGGTTGTTTTCTCTCAGCTTCCCATGGCTGCCTCACTGTGTATCTTCCAGAAAATTAACTCAGCCTGACAGGACTTGTAGGTGGAGGCAGGATGATCATTTCAAGATAGCCTGTGGTCTCCACTGGCTGAGCTGTTGCTTACTTCCACACATTTGGGGCAGAGCATGAGTGTGTGTGTGTGTGTGTGTGTGTGTGTGTGTGTGTGTTTGTACTTTTCAGATGGAATTGTCCATTTTCTGATCTTCAGTGTATTACTGAATTTTCCACTCTCTTTGCCTTTCGTCTAGGTGGTAAGGTCAAGGCATGGATTGAGGTCTGTTTATTGGGGCCCCGATATTTTTTCCTGTCTTAACCTTGAGGGCCCCCCAGTACCCTGCTCAGAGACTCTGGGAACATTTCAGGGGCTGCCCTTGTGGTGGGAAAAGCTTCAAACGTTCAGTCTATGCAGCTGTAGTAGAGAGGGTCCGGGACCCTCCTCCCTACCCCTCGCCACCACCCTCTTCAGACAGGGGTCGTTCCCCCAGGCTCCACACACTTGCTCAAAGCACGATGAGCTCTCCTTTCCACCGTACCTGTAGTTGCTGTCATTTCCCACATACCTGTGCGACTGTCCCATCTGGGTCTGCCCCCTCTCCCCCTCCCACCCCCGCCCCCAATCTGGTGGGTTCACAAAGGCAGAGACAGTGTCTGTTTTGTTCTCTGCTGTATCCCCAGCACCTAGTACGGTGCCGGTGCTCAGTGCACTTCTGAAAATGAATGAGAGGATGATGGAAATTCTCCAGCCCAAGGCTGCTGCCTCCCAGACCTGGGACAGCTCACCAGGCTTCTCTTTCCAGGGCCAAGTTCACAGGATTGCAGATGTCCTGGGAGCCTCTTACTTACCAACTGGATGGTAGTGTATTAGCAACACTGAGACTCGACACCTAGTCAAGTGTGGCCTGCAGAGTGTCCAAGGAGGGAGACGCAGCCTCGTGACACGGCCAGTGCCAGCTTTCTCTGCAATTTACAAATCACCATCTTGGGGGGGAAGCACCTGCTCAGAATCTAACAGTTAAAACAAGAACAACAATATCTTGCCTTTTCTTTTCTTTTGTACGGGAGTGTGGGCTTAGTTAACAGTATGAAAAAAGAAAAGAATGTAAAATGAACATTAAACACTATTTACGTTCCTTCAGTTCCTTTTTTGATCTTCATCGGTGTCATCGGGATATTTTCATGTAGTTGTGGTTTGCCTCTGTACTCTGCTTTGCATTATTTTTACATTTAGAATTGCTGCCTGTGCACATTTCCGTGTGTTGACGGTTCACATACTTTTTCTTTCTTTTTTTTTTTTTTTTTATTTTGCTTTTCTGAAACATGATCCTGTAACTGTAATTTTTGGATATCTTTGTAAAGAGCAGACATAGAGCTACTTTGTTATTTTTCACAGGTGGGTAGTGTCCATCGATGGATGAACAGTAATGTTCAACCAGCCCCCTATTAGTGGGCATTAAAGTTTTGTTCTTTATAAAAAAAAAAAAAAAAAAAACTCATATAATATTGCAGTAAACACCCTCAAACAAAATTTTGTTTACATGCTGGAGTTTATCTTCAAGATAGATTTCTGGCAGCGGAAATGCTGGGTTACAGAATATGAACACTTAAAATTAAATTATCCTCCAAAATCACTTCCAAAATGGTTGTGCCGGTAATCCATTTACTTTTAAAGGTGACCTGCTGTTACCTATGTTGATGTGCCGTGGTTTCTTTCACCATTTTCCTATTATTGAGCCTTTGAGTTACTTCCCATGTTTTAGGCTGTCATTTTTAATCTCTGTTAGTTACAGGGTTACCTTCCTTTTTCAAATTCCCAAACATTTGAGTTTTGTACATTTGAAAGTTTCAGTTAGGTAGAACTAGGCAATATTTCATCACAATTATTTTCCATACTATGCAGGCAAGAAAACCAAGGCACACGGGTTAGCTGTTTTGCTCAGAATTACTGTTAATGGCAGAGCTTGGCCGAGGACCGCCCCCCCCTCCCCTACCCTGTCTCCTGCTTCCCCCTGCAGAGTGCTTTTCTCCTGTGCCATGCTCTGGAGAAGGTACAGACCCAGCCCCTCAGTGGAAGTATGCAAGTTGTGGATAACTACGTTTAGACCTTGTAGTTCCCTTCCATTAGTTGCTGCGGCCCTTGCTGTAGGGGTGACGTGGCTGACTGGTCCTGGCAGGGCTGGGCACCAGGGTGGCAATGCCATGGGCTGATGCAGGAAGATCCATCCAGCCGTATCCTCCTCCTGTTCCTCTGGGTTCTCAGGGCTCTGTTGACGCAGGCCTGCTGGCTGGAGTCTAGGCGGTCTGTGGTGTGGAACTGGCTGGCGCTGAACTGCCTCCTTCGCCAGGGATTTGAATTGGGCTCCTTGGCTCTGTAGCACCATCTCTAGCCACTGGAATTTATCAGCCGCAAGTTTCTAGGAAATGCAAAGTAAGAGGCACAAAGAAATGCAGGAGGATTTCTAAGAGGAGGAACACTCAGATCGGTCTCCTCTGCAGGCTTCTGAGGAAAGGGTCCAAGCCTTTCTCTGCCTAGACGTGCACGGGGAAGGTGACAGCCTGTACAGAAATGTTTTTAAAGGAGGGGAAGGGCTGTGCCGCTGCAGGTAGAGCAGGTAGCTTCTGGTGCTGCAGGTCCAAATCCCAGCACACTCCCCACTCCAAACCCAGAGCTCAGGCCCCCACGGTGGCACCCCACCTAGAGGCCTGGGAGCTAAACTTCCAGATCCTGAATGTGACCTATCTTATATAGACCTCACTCTGATTGGCCCATGCATGTAATTCAGACTAGGGTGAGAATGACTGATAGGAAATGTTTTACAATTTAAACAAAATGCTAGGAAACCCAGAGAAATCTCTGCTTGGTGGAATATGAGGCAGATATTTAAGGTATGGGTGCTTTTCCACTTAAGACTATTATTCCCAAAGCTCTCCTTCTGTACCCTCCCCTTCCCTTCCCTCTCCTCCCCTTCCCTTCCCTCCCCTCCCCTCCCCTCCCCTCCCCTCCCCTCAGGCTAGAAAACTAACAGTCAGCAATTTGGTATTTCTTTTTTTGGAAATCTGTCAGCTCTTTCTGTAATGGACTCTTTCAATCAACTCAAAATGTTGTATGCTCTTACTGGAATCCAGGCTGATGACAATGTCTCTGAGGGGTGGAGGGGACATCCTTTCTCTCTAGAGGCCCTTTCCCTTCGTGAAATCACATGAAGCCTGTGTCTTCCATCCTCCTTCTGCAGGTTCTGATGAGGAGTACATTTATATGAACAAAGTGACGGTCCACAAGCAACAGGATGCTGAGTCCCAAGACAAAGGTACGGGGCTACTGCTGGTGGAGTGGCCAGCTCCCAGGAAGGGGGCCAGTATAAGCCTTGGTCCCGTCCCACCCCTCCTTCCTCCCAGCCAGCACCACAGACAGGCCTGGTGGGGTTATTTTTGGAAGTCGCATTTTGGTTGATGCTATTTGGGGTTGATGTATTTTGGGATGTCTCATCAGGCCACCTCCTTGCCTCTTAAAGGTCTCATGTCCCCTTCGTGGATAAGGATTCAGTCCCTAAAATCTCTCAGCGTTTCCCAGCATCGTCCCAGGAATAGGAAGTTATAATTCAGATGCTCTAAGAAAGCAGCTGTATAGGTGCTGACCCCATAGCCCCAGCTTTATGACTTTTGACAGAAGTCTGGATTTTATGAGTGTGTGTGTGTGTTGGGGGGTGATGGCGAGGAGTCGGTGATGTCAGCAGCTGCCTTAATATTCGATGGAAGGTTTTGTTCAAAGGTGATCGCTTGGCAGAACATCTTACCTTCCACTGGAAGGACAGGTGGTGTCTTCCATGGCGTCTTAATCTTCTGCTCTGTTCTGCTCTCTGCTTTTGTCTGAAAACCCTCAGGAGTGGGTCCAGCAGGACCTCAGGGAGGCCCAGAGGTTTGCAGAGCTGCCTAGCTGCAGAGGAGAGGGGATTAGAAGCCCCGTCTCCCAACTCTCAAGCCTGTGACTCAAATGCAGAGGCTTAGCGAGAGGTGGGAACACAGCATCCCAAAACATTCAGTCCTGTTAAAGACTTGGCTTCAAGACATCAGCCAGCAAAGCCCCAAGGTCAGATCTGCCTGAACCTGTCTGTCCCCAGCTGGCTTGGCCACCTGCTGAAACGGTCAGGCTCAGAAGAGCCTTTGGTGCCTTTTCCTTAAAAGTGCACAGAGAGTTGGTGGCCAAGTTCCCCAGTGTGGCTTTCACCTCCTGCCCCACCACCAAGCGTGGGCTCAGCAGAAGTCCTCTGCACTAAAGCAGCCCCTGGGCCCTAGGTTGTTTGCCTTCCGGGGAAACCGTGGGGTGGACAGAGGTAATCACAGGGTCGGTGCTGAGAGCAGCTCAATATAGTGACCACGGGCAGCTCCTCCACTCGCTAAAGCTCTGTGGCCAGGGCATTTTGGACATGGGGCAGGTGGAGGAGAGGGTGTGGAACCTGCCAGAAACCTCAAACTAGTTCCTCCTGAGGAAACTGCCCATGGCCGATCTACCCTATTCTTGGAGGAAAAACAACACTGGCTCCAGGGACCGCCTGCCTGGGTAATTAACACCTGCCCAAATGGAACTCGGGGCTCATGTGACCAGACATTCCTGGCTACTGAGACTCCACTGCAAGGCTGGGCGCCCCTCACCGAAGCCCTCTCCTGCTCGCTTCCCACAGCGCCCGAGGAGCAGGGCCCACTGACCAACGGCGAGCCCGGCCAGCACTCCTCGGCCCCTCAGAAGAGTCTTCCAGACCTCCCGCCACCCAAGATCGTAAGTGTGGGTCCGGGACCCCTCATTTCCCTGACGTGGGTCCCGTGAAGTTCCAGTGCTTCTCACAGGTGTCAATCCACCAAGCGTCTGGCATTTTCGGAGCACCTATTGTCTGTGGGGTCCGGGGCACCGGGAGGGATGGAGACAAGTAAGCGTGCTAGCAGGTGACATCATTTGCTCAGCGCAAAGAGGAACGGCAGTGCGAGACGAGGGTCCCTGTGTGTCCGAGGCTATTCCAGGCTCTTTACCAGCACCCCACGAGCGGGGCCTTGTACAGACATGGTCACCAGCTCAGACCACAGTGACCTTTCAGAAATGTAAACCACATCACACCACTTCCTGCTTGAAACCCACCAAGAGCTCTCACTGGACTTGGGACAGAACATCCACATTCCTTCGCGTGGCCCCAGGGCCTACGTGGTCTGGCCCAGCTGCATCTCCAGCCTCATTGCATCTGCTCTCCACGAGCCTCCTTTCTGTTCCTGGGTTGTTCCCTGTGGTCAGTCCTGCCTCAGGGACTTTGCAGTCCCCGGGCCCTGGCTCCTCAAAGGCTGCCCCCCTCCTCCTGCCTCAGACATTCTTAGACAGACTTTCCCTGACCTACCCGTGAGAGGCATCACCTTGGTGCCTGCCCCCGTTACTGCCGGCCACACCGCCCAGTTACCCCTCCGTGTTTATTATTTGCCTCCCAGAGTAGATGTAAGCTCCCTGGATCAGGGACTGTGCCTCGTCTACTGCTTCATGTCCTGTGTCTGCACACAGTAGACCACACGCATGTTTGTGGATGGGTGGACAGATGGATGGATGGATGGATGGATGGATAGACGGATGGATGGATGGATGGATGGGTGGATGGATGGATGGATGGATTTATGGACTCCTACAGACTTGGGTTCAGATCCCAGCTCTGCCAGGTACTAGCTCCTTGACCTTGGTCAAGTTATTTAAGGTCTCTGGCCCTTTGTTTCCTGGTGTTTAAATGAAAGGAACATGAGCATCTCTCACCTAAGCTCCTCTTATTCAGGGGGCTTATTACTTATTCAGGTAATGAATACATTAGTATTCAGTGAGGTGAGTGGTAGTATTTACATTTTATGGGTGAAGAACCGAGAATCAGTGGGTTTATAATGTCCCAGTGTCACACAACCTTGAAGTGGCAGAATTTGAACCCAAGTTCTTTCCACTCTAGGATCTGGTTGGGGAGGCTTCCTGGGAAAGGTGTGAGGCGGGAGCTGGGAAGGATTTCTGGGGCCATGGGACTGCATGGTCACTGAGCTCCCACCAAGCCCTCCATCCCCAGATCTGTAGGCTCAGGTCACCACTGAGGAGGTCCCGTCCCCAGACTGGCCCCTTCATTCGTGCCTTCCTGGGGCAGTACGGTTCTTCCCGCCGCTCTCGCAGCTGGTAGGGCAGGCCTGGGATGTCCGGGCAGCATCCCACTGCAGGAGCCCCTGGAGCTGGGTGACAGCTTGGCAGGGACCCTTCATCTCAGGCTGGCTGAGACTTGATGGACTGCGCATCGGTCCCTGGGAACCGCAGTATGCTGACGCCATGAGCGGCTGCCATGCTCTGAGCCGCTGCCCACTCCGTGCACACAAACATGGTCCTGCCACCACCTGCCAAAAAACAGAGGCTCAGGGAGTTAAAACAGCTGGCCAAGGTCCCACCACTGGGAGGTAGCAGGCCCAGGATTTGTGTGCAGGTTCTTGGTTTCTGGGCCACTCTGCGGCCTCCCGGACTTCAGCTCGTCTTCTTAGCCAAGTAAAGGTACAAGTTGTGTCCCTTTCTGCTGCAGGCTCCCCTCACTTTCGGCGCCGGGACTTGGGGAGGGGGCATGGCCTCTCAGCTCCCATCCAGTCGCTGCTGGTTTTAAGCAGACGGGAGGTGCTGTGGTTTTCGGGTTGCGCCCCAAGCACCCCTCGCCGGATGCGGGGAAGGAAAGGCGGCTGCTCTGAGCCAGGGCTGCAACTCTCCTAGCCTGAGTTCCTGTCTGATTCTGACTGGGATGCCTTTGGCCTCTGTGCAGTGGGGTGCCACTGCCCACCCCACGTGGGGCAGCTAGCTGCTTAGGGGTCTACACCAGACGGGAGGGGCGTTCACCTGCTGGAGCCTCTTAGCGGGGACTCGCTCTGGAAGCCCGTGTTTGACGAACGTGGTGGTGGCCTGGGAGGCCAGGGTCTGGGGCCGGGTCGTGGTCACAGAGTCCGGCAGCCCCGGGACTTTGGCTGGCTTTTAGTGCTCCCTTGCCAGCCTCCTGTGACCCGGGCACAGAGGCCCCAAGGGCTCGGGGGTGTGAGACGCAGGGCCTCCGAGCAAGGCCAGGGCCATGGCCGTCCCCTGGAGCGGACTCCCAGCATCAGCTGTGTCTGTGGGCCATCGGGGCCAGGAGAGGCTCGAGAGGAACCTCTTGCTGCACTGGAAAGATATCCCCACCCGAGACGTGTGGCCTTTCAGATGCGTGGTGACGGTTCCCGTGGACACACTCCAGGCTGTGGGGCCACTTCCAGCAGAGCGAGCGGCCTTGGCAGTCTCCCCTCCTTGTGGAATTTCTCTGCTGAGCAGCACCTTTCCTAGGTCCCTCCTAGTTCTGTCCCAGTCGCCCACCTCCACCCCAGGGCCTTCTGGATGTGGAGTGAGGAGCCGGGGTGCAGAACCCGGGGTCCGCCCTGCCCTGCCCACACACACCTGCTCCCCTCCAGCCTGCTCTCTGGTCAAGGCTGGCTGAAGACTTAGTCCAAGGCCCCCAGAGGAGTGGTGTCAGGGCGGGGCGGGGAACAGCTGTGTCTTCTGGCTCTCGCAGGGAGAAGAACCAGAACAGCAAGTAGTTTGGGAGGGAGGGAGGCAGGGAGGGAGCGTGGCAGCCTGAGCCTGGCTGGCCCTGTGACCTCTCTTCCTCGGCCAGAGAAAGCCGTGTCCCTTCCCACCCTGACCCAGGAGCTTCAGGGCACCACAGTGGCTTGTCCTCTTGCATGCCTGGCCCCGGGCTCTCTGGTGGCTGTAGCACAAGCTGGGTGTCTGCCTGGGGTCCTCAGTGCCCAGGGCTGGGCCGGGAGCGTGGCCTCTGTCCCAGGCTCAGCCCGTCCAGCACTGGAGGGGACAGCGGGGGTCTGGAGCAACCTCGTAGGTGTGGCCAGTGACTCCGGCAGCCGTGGCACTTCCAGGCCACGGTCTGCACAGCCAGGTGCGGCGGTCGCTTTAGGAGAGACAGACGTTTGCTGGCACCGTTGTGCTCCTGGCCTGGGCAGCCATCTCCGCCCACCTCCCCTCTGAGGCCTGACCACGCGTCGGTGCTGGACTTCTGCCGGCTGCTCTGCGGGGGCAGGGAAGGCCGTCACCATGGTTGGTCTGGGGAGCTCGGGCTGGATCCGCTAGCCCCCACCCCGGAACCTTCCACAGTGCATTCTGGGGCAGGTTGCTCAGAACTGCAGGGACGCCTCAGGTCACCTGGGCCACCCTGCATCTTCAGCTCTGTGTCTCATCTAAATCAGCCCTGGCCAAGTACAGCCCCCTGACCAAATCCTGCACCACCTGCTTTTATAAATAACATTTTGCTGGAATTCAGCCAAGCTTACTCATTTGTGTATTATTTATGGGTGCTTTTGCACTACAACAGCAGGGTAGAGGAGCTGAGATCAGAGCCCCTGAATGGCCTGCAAATCCCTAAGTATTGACTGTTTGGCTCTTTACAGGTAAAGTTTGCCAATCTCTGGCAAGTCACACTGAGCAGGGTGGCTTTCTTCCCTGTCCCTTCCTGTGAACCCTCAGGACGTTATTTCAGGTTCTGAAGTCACATCTCTTCTGCATCTCTGTTGAATGTGCACCATCTTCATCATCATGATGATGAAGTAACTTTCCTTTATTCTTAATTCCGGGAGTTTAGGATCTCTTGCTCCTCCGACCTCTGATAATAGGCCATTGCGCCTGTATAATTATGGGACTCTCTTCTGAATTGTTGGAATCGTTTTGTCCTTTAACATGACCCAGGCCCTTATCTTTTGCCCTGGCCGCCTTGAGGACAGGAGCTGTCCTGTTCTTTAAGGCGGTAGAGCTTGGTATAAGCCAGGTCATGCCCAAATACCTCCTCTGTATCCTCCCAGAGTACACCTGTTCTTCCCCCACCAAACATGCATACATGCACCTTTTATCCCTTTGATTGATATTTTTATATCTTATTTTGAAGGTTAGTGAACACTAATATTTATTATTTAATAGTTCTGAGCACAGTTTAATCCTTACAATGACCCCATGTGACAGGTATTTCTACTCTCCCCATTTTATAGCAAAGGAACTGAGGCCCAGAGAGGTCAAGTCAGTTGTCCAGAGTCACACAGCTCAGATGTGCCAGTGTCAGGATTCGAACCCAGCCCCGGAGGTCAGATTCCTGCCACTGCCCTATCTGCCTCTCTGTATAGATCCATTTACAGATGATTTCACAATGAGAGGCTTGGGAGACTCTCAAGAAACACCCCCTGGTGCTCCAATCCTAGATGGGAGGGCAGGCCCCCTGTGGGGATAATGACCCAGCAGGAGTTCCCGCAGGAGGGTTCAATCCCCTTCTGTCCTGTTCTAATCATGGGAATCCAGACCAGAGCCAGATCTTGGGTGCTCAGAGCTTCTCTCGAGATGGGATCCCCACGCCCTCACCAAGACAAGGGTTCCCACACCCCGTGATGGGGAGTGGGGCTTCTTGGAGGCTGGAGCTGGAGGCCCAGCCCACTCAGGAAGCCTGAGCCCTGGGACCCAAAAGCAGAGACCTTGTCGGGGCCCAGGTAAGGAGACACTTTCCCCTCAGACCCCAGGAAGCTGGCTCTCAGAGGCAGCCCTTCCTCTGGCTGACCGAGGGGCCAGGAATGGCCTAGAGGAGCAGAGACGTCTCTCCAGGCCAGGGGCAGCAAAGGCGAAGGATCATCCACTAGCAGCTACCAGATGTGTCCCCCGTGTGCGAGGCCCTGGCCCCGGCGAGGAGCCCGGCCGGAGGTACCGCTCACAGCCGTCCCCCTTCCGCAGCCGGCCCAGAGCGCAGCTGGGCTGCTTAGGAAATGAGCGGATTATTCTCTTCCTTCCTGCATGCTGTGTGTCGCACCTGCTGGAGCTGCAGGCTGCTCAGAGCCTGCCTCTGCGACTTGGGTCAGCTCTCTTGGTGTCGGGCCAGATGGAGTTAGGAGGATGTGGTATGGGAGCCAGGTGGTGGCCTGGCCTCTGCTGACCCTCTTCATGTGGACCTGCCTCAGCTTGTCGGACAGCAATCCGGTAACCTGGCTCCTGCAGGGCGCCTGGGTTGTGGGGGCCCCCAGACAGTGATGACAACAGCTTCCTCGTCCTTGATATGCGCCAGGCCCTGTGGCAGCACCACCATGTTTTGTCTCCTTGAATCCTCAAGACAATTCCAGTACTATTCTGGTTTTATGAAGAGGGAAAGTGAGACCCAGAGAGGCTGTCACATACCCATGGTTCAATCTATGGACTCCTAAAGGCTGGATTCAAACCTAGTTACATTCACTCTAGAGATCATATAAATAGATCTAGTCGCCAAGCCACATTAGACTTGGCTCTGGGGAGGCTGGTTTTGTGCAGCAGCTGCAGGAGCATTACTCTGCCCCCAGGGGGAGCTGGGAACCGACACCCTTGTGGTCCCTGCTGAGTACTGTCCCACGGGGACGTGAGCCCAGGCTGCCTGTTCTCCCACCGTCGCCTGGGCCAGGACTAGGGAAGCTCTCTCTGTCATAGGTCCCCCAAAGAAGCTCATTTTCCAAGGCAAAGGTTTCTAGATTTCCCCACCTCCTGCCCCTCTTCCTGGTGGGGCAAGGAATCCCCAGCAGCCCAGGGGTCCGTCCGAGGTCAGGGCCCTGTCTCTCTTATGATCTCCCTGCACCCCATTTACCTTAAGAGCCTTCCTCTGTCTTCACTTGGCACCCCCTGAAGGTCCAGGCCTGCCCCTTGTGTGGAACACCCAGCACAAGGACTTCTCAAAACCAGGAGTGGGAATGCACTTCAGCTCTTGCCATTTCTGTTCTCATCATGAATATTCCCTTGGCCCTCTTCAGGGACTTCGTGATTCAGAAAGACATCAGAGACTTGTGTGGATGGACACTTACACGTTCATGACCTATATATAGTAATAGTCATGCCACCATCTACCTCTTTTTCTCCCCTGCTATTGCTTGTGAGATTACCTTCATAGTCTAGTGCCCATCTTACAGATGGAATAATGGAGGAGAGAACGATTTTCATGCTCTGTTCTTCTCCACAGTTGCATATGTTTTTTATTCTGCTCAAATTATGCTCATTCACCCTCATGCCATGTAAGAAATGCGGGGTTGTCCTGTCCTCTGAGCATCCTTCCTTGGTCCTAAATGTTCATCGCACCCTCCAGGCTCCCATGGAGCTCTGACCTTGTCTGTTAAAGCACTTGATAAGGAGCTGTGAGCATTCGCTACCTAGTTAAGACTTTCTCAGGACTGACTCCTGACCATCTGGCTGTGTCCCTCAGCTAGTCCGTGGGAGCCATCCAGTATCTGCTGAGCAAATGATTGAACTTGTTATGGGAGAGGTTTGGGAGTTAGAAGCCTGGTCCTCTTCCTCTGTGTACCCCTGATCAGCCCTTGTCTTTGTAGAAGGTATATTCTATGCAGAAGCCATCATAGCTACCACGACAGCCTGACACCATCTGGCCTTTCAAGTGTGTTATGTCACGTGTACCATGATATTGTGTGTGTGGTGGGCATCAGAGCCTCATTTTGCAGGGGGCGGGGGGAGTGCTGAGGCTTGGTGAGGTTAAGCAGTGCGCCCACAGCCCTCCAGCTGGATGCAAACCAAACACTGTGGATGGGTGGCTGATGGGAGTCACGATAATCCCTGTCCTCCCTCTCGACTTGCTTGACGTCCAAGCTGGGCATTTTTTTCTTCTGGTTCCCTCTCCTTCCACCCAAAGGGTTAATTCCAAGTTGTCCCCAGTGTATCGTATCTGAAAATGTTTGTTTTATTTGTTCATACCACAGATTCCAGAACGGAAGCAGCTCTCCATCCCAAAGATCGAGTCTCCAGAGGGTTACTATGAAGAGGCTGAACCATATGACATATCCCTCAATGGTACATCCTGGGGACGGGGCTCGGAGGGGGTCCAGTCACTTCCTGCACGGATGCCAGTGCCAGCTCCTCTGGTGGTGACCGGCACGCTTACCCTGGCTAGAAACACAGGGCAGCCTGGGCGGCTCTTACTAGAGAGCGTGGCCCGAATTGAGAACTGGCCACAGAGCGTTTGGCCTCTGGTCTGCTGGGGAGCTGAGACCTACAGCAGACCCAGCCCACCTGCAAGGAGGGGCTCGGGGCGGTCCACAAGGAGCTGGTTTACTGTGTCTGATGCTTTCTGTGGTCCTGCCTGGATGTTGCTGGATTCAGCACAGAAATGTGACAAAGAAGAGGTGTGTTGGCCGAGAGGCACAAGGCCCCGTAAGCAATGGAAATGTGGTCAGGCTGAGCCAGAGCCCAGTTTCCAGGTTCTTTCACTGGACTAATAGTCACTGGGCTCCCACCATGTACCATGTGGGGATGACTTCTAGGAGTCAGGAGCTCAGCAGCACGCAGGATTCAGTGGGGTTCGGTGGTCACGGCACTTAGATTCTGCGAGGGAAGACAGACAGCAAATAAACATAGGATGTGTCAGGTGGTGATAACTTGTCAGGATGGAAAGCTGCAGGGGCTGGGTTGGGGCAGGAGAGGGATTTTATTTTAGATTAGGGAGGACCTCTCTGGTAGCATGACCTTGAGCAGATTCCCAAATGAAGTGAGAACTGGATGGGGCCGATACCTGCAGGAAGAACTTTCTAAACAGAGAGCACAGTACGTGCAAAGGCCCTGAGGCAGGAGAGCCCTTGGCATGTTTGGAGGCCACTGTGGCAGGAGCAGGTGGGGTTGGGGGAGAGAGATGGGAGATGGGGACACAGAAGGCAGCTGCAGGCCTTGGTAACGACTTTGGCTTTTCTCTGAATAGACTTTTCTCCACCCTTTGGAGGGGAGGGTTGTTTGTGGCTGACCTAACTGAAGTAGATGGCCTTTGCTTTGGGGGCAGGGCTCACGCTGGAGTCATCTCTCCTCGGCCAGTGGTTCTCAGCCTGATGAGGTTGGATCAGAAATGCTCTTGTTGTGGGGATTCTATAACACAGAAAGGCCTTGAAGGTTCTGGAAGAAAGAGATGGTTGTGACCCCATTCTCCCAGGTAGCTGGACTCTGGTCCCCTCACTCTCCCTTTCTTACCTCCTTCTCTTTCCTTCGTTAAGTGAAAGGTCTTTGAAAGCATAAAGCAACTTGCAGACGTCAGCGGTAAGGATCCCTGGTGGTGGGAATGAACTTGGCCGAAGGGGGGCCTTGTTGGTGTCATGAAGAACTGGCCCTGGGATGAGATGGGGCCAGTCACTTGGAGCCACATGGGATTCTTGTCCTCTTTCTTCACACTTTACCTACTGTCTGCGGTCCCGGGAACTGTGTGGGAGGTGAGGGCTTCTTTGGCCCGAAGGAATTTTATTCTAAGAGGCTGGCTTTGTGGGCAGACGTCACTTAGCTTGTGAGGTGTTGCCAAGTCACCGGCCAGACTGTGATTTCAGACTGGAGCTGAGCGCGCGGTGGGGCTGTCTGGGTGCGTCTGCAAGGTGGGAGCAGTGACTCATCCCGCGGAGCACCTCCGTGTGTCTGAAGCCCATCTCTCTGGGGTGTGGCCCGTGCCAGCCGGGGCCTGCCTCCCAGACGCTCCCGGGGGCCTGTTGGTGGGGCAGACACTTCATCTCAACACAAACAAGCAGTCAGAAGGATCCCGGTGTTTGTCTCTCGACTGGGAGTTCATATTGGTTTTATCCAGAACCGGGGGGTGGGGGGGTGTCATCACAAGGTCAGCAAGGTGGGTGGGGAGAAGCCCAGTTGCCTTTTGTCTCCTGCCAGCCCGAGGACAGAGGATGACTTGTGGGGAGCTGGTCATACTTATCACGAAGAGGGGGCCTCCCCTGCATCATAAGCCGGCCTGCCCTTGGTTCCTGCCTGCTGTCCCCCACACCTGTTTGACCAGTGGGACGCACAGGTCACAACAGCAGAAATGACCACTGGACTCCCGCCCCTTGCTCTACTTCTTTGGCCAACAGTGATTTTGCTGACTTCCTGAAAAAGACCAGTCGCTTGGCCTCTTGGCCTGCTTTATCAGCAGTCCGCTCACTGCTTCCCTGGGTCAGGTCCTCTCTCTGAACAAGTTTAGTAAGTGCCCTGCCTGCCTGTGCAGGAGCTATTAGGTAGAGCTCCTGCATCGCTGGTGTCTCCTGCTAGAGACAGTAGACATCAGTAACGGCAGCTGCTGTAACAAACAACCCCTCCTGCAGCTTAGAGTAACCCAATGCAAATCTGATTCTCACTCACGGAACAGTTCAGCTGGGCGTTACTGGTCAGCAGGCTCCGTCCAGCGTGGGCTCGGTCACCTTCTGAGGCCGCAGAATCCACCACAAAGAAAGGGTGGAGAACCTCTATGTGCTCCTTCAAGGCACCAGTCAGAGTGACACCCAGTGCTTCTACCCACCTTCCATTGGTGGCAGGAAGTCACATCTCTGGATGGGAAGGGGGCTGGGAAATGATGTCCTTGGCCGGGCTGGGGTACACCTGACAAGCCCACATCTCCGATGGGAACGCACTAACTTCCGGTGGGAGGGCAGCCGCGTCGCCACAACTCTTTGTGTCTCTGCGTTTGGGTCTGCCGCTCTCTTCATCTTCTCTCTCTTCCTCTTGCCTTTGTCTGTTCTTCTGGATACCACACAGATCATTCTGGCAGATTTCCCCCCAGTGGAGTCCCCAGATGGGTGCAGGTGCCTGAGGGAGTCGTTTACGCCACGATCACCTTGGGTACTGCTTGTCCCAGAGCGGGAATGCCGGCGATCCCGTGTCTGCTGCCTGGCCCTCTCTGAGGCGGGGTGCATGCCCCAAGGGTGGCTGCCGCCCTCTTCCCGTCCTCGTGCATGGGTCCTGCATGCGCACGCCGTGTGCTGTCCCTCTGCAGACCCCTGCCTGTAGCATCCGAACAGACGGCTAGAGGACACAGAGCGTGGCATGGCCGTCCTGCCCCCTGTTCCCGAGGACATGCCGCAGGACACAGTGGGTGCAGTCTCCACCTGGGGACAGCAGAAAGGGGGATGGAATTATCTGAGCAGCCTGCCTTTCACTCCTGTTCATCCTGCGACCTCTAGAAGCCAAGTACCTGTTTAAGAATACCTTACATTTATGGTTGGGCCATGATCACTCTTAGAGATAAATCAAACGGTCAATACATTTGCCCTAGATTTCCTCCAAGCTATTTCAGGTAGCATCCCCACCGCCCCTGGAGGCAGAGGGGCAGATGTTAGAATTCTCCATGGAACATGTGGGGCAACCCCAGAAGCACAAAACAGCCGGGGGCGGGGAGGAGGGGGGATGATTTGGCCAGCTTCTTCACACTAAACTCTGCAGCCTCGCTTATTAATCTTTATCACTGAAAGAGCTATCCCAACGACTACATCATTCTTATTTCATTTATTGTGCAGCTAATGCAGTGCTGACAAAGGGGACATTTTTTACAGAATCACCCTGATCCTACCACCGGATCAAATCAACTATTTTGAGTTCTCTCTGGGCCTTTCAGTACTGTTCTCTTTGCAGAGATAATTTTAATTGTGCTTTCTCACTTACCGTCTTAAGGAGTGTCTCAAGTTGCAGACTAGTCTTCAGAGCTTTCACTGATGACGGCTGCATAGTACGCTGGATGAAATCAGACTTTCCTGAGTCTCCTGCTGACTGTTCAATAGCACTTGAATGAATATCTTAATGCATGTAACCTTCCCCACTTCCTTCCTTTTTTAAAAACTAGTTTCTTAGGATAAACTCCCAGGACTGGGATTATTGGGTCAAAGGGTATGAATGTTTTTTATGGCTCTCGAAACAACAGGCTGACAGGTTATTTCCTGAGAGGCTGGCGTTAATTTATATCGCCACCAGCCATACGAGAGAGTTCAGGGTCCCCTACTGGGTAGCACCACTATTTTCCATCTTTGTTTATTTAATAGGTATAAAATTTTGAAGTATGCAACTTTTTTATTAAGCCAGGAAGGGGAGTAGTATCACACTGCTTTTCAAGAAGACTGATATTAAAATAGTCAAAGTATTATTTTTAGAAATATTAAAGCAAAATAAAACACATTTTCATTGGCATTGTAGCCAGAGTAACTGTGGCCGTGGCCTCATTCTAATTCAAATGCGGTTCTGTTTTCTTAGTATTGCAGGAACCTAGCTATGCAGGTAGTTTAAGAGGCTTCTGGAGAAGAGAAGATGGGGGACCCATGGGCTGTCTCTTTTCTGATGGGTAATGTGGAGAAGAAAGAGAGGTTTCATTCACTCTGACTCAAGGGGACAGAACGTGTCTGTAGAAGTCACAGGGAAGTAGATGTGACTTTCTGTTAGAGCTGCCCAGTAATGGAAGGAATTGTCCAGCAATCGGGGGGTATGAGCTCCCCATCCATGGGGGCATTCAAGCAGAGGCTGGGGCAGGGTTACCACAGACAGGATTCCTGTGCTGAGCCAGAGGTTGGATCTGGATCCTGAGGTTCTCCTTTCTCCATGTCCTGCAGTTCGGGGTTTGATTGACTGATTTTTTTCTGCACCTAGCTTTTGTTGGCCTTGAATAGGGCAGTGAGGCCTGGGGAACAGAGAAATTCTTGCAGGGTGGTGGAGGCAGAAACCGAGGCATGTAGAGCGGGCATAGGATCGGGTGCAATTTGGTGCGTTTTGGGATTCTTTTAAACAGAATAAAAACGTGAGGGTGGCTCACTGCTAGACAGGAAGGGTATCAGGTGGAGATGAGCAGAAGGGCCCACGTTCGTGACGGGAGGCGTTCTGTGGGGAGGGAAAGAGAACAGAGCCCGCGGAAGATAAGAGTCGATGTTCCAGAAGGGCTGCAATCGTGACTATGCGGACAGCCTTTAGGAGTGCGAGTGTGGCCGCCTCCCCCGGAGAGCCAGCTCCTGCTGTGCTTTGTTTCGTCTCTTACTTCCAAGGAGCCACTGCTTCCTGCTGTTCCCAGGACAGAACCAGGGACAGGGCAGGCCCGGTGGGCCGCTGCTGGAGGCTCGCCCAGCTCTGGGCTCAGACGGCGACCCTCTCCTCCTGGGCCCTTAGAAGTGATCTCACCCCACTGCTTCATCCTTCCGCGGAGGAAATGGAGGCCCCAAGCAGGGGCACTGGACTTCTCAAGAGCAGACGTCTGAGGGCCGTGTCTGGTCAGAGGTTTCCATGGGGTCTGAGGCGACAGGACTTGAGGAGGAAGAGGGAGACTCCTGGTTTTACGTCACCTGTGTCTGCGGCCGGAGGCAGCACCCAAGGCGCTCTGCTCAGGGGTTTGGGGGGCCGGAAAGTCTGCCTGGGTGTGTGGTTGGTGCCTGTGGGCTGGTCCGAGGGCACGGAGGGGACGGGGTGGCCTGGGGACCACTGGCTGCTCCTGCCTGCTCCCCTCCCTCCCGAAGGAGCAGAGCCTGTTTAGGAACATGCCCCGCCCGCTGGAGCTGTGACGGAGGGCTCTTCCTTGCAGAGGACGGAGAGGCCGTGAGCAGCTCCTACGAGTCCTACGACGAGGACGAAAGCAGCAAGGGCAAGTCGGCCCCCTACCAGTGGCCCTCGCCCGAGGCCAGCATCGAGCTGATGCGTGACGCCCGCATCTGTGCTTTCCTGTGGCGCAAGAAGTGGCTGGGCCAGTGGGCCAAGCAGCTCTGCGTGATCAAGGACACCAGGCTCCTGGTGAGTGCCCTCCTCTCCCCGGAGTGGAGGTGCGGGTGGTCCCTGATGCCAGGTGCTTAGAGCCTGGTACATCAGGGGGTCTCTACTTCTCCCCCAGCCCGAAATCACATGCAGAGCTTCGTGTCCGTGGATGAACGTGCTTTCTCTTAAGGAGGAAGGGCTCGTACTTTCAGCAGGCTTTCAAAGGGGTCTGTGATGACCGCCCCCTCTCCTCCCCCCCCCACCCCCGATCCCATCCCACAGATATTTTTTCCGGGGATCGTTTTGTCCCCTGGTCTGTGGGCTCCTTCTTCCTTACAGTCCTTTTGGGGCGGAGCCTGCTGCCCAGTCAGGGCTACCCGCCCAGCCCCCAGCCCCCAGCCCCAGCGGCGGCTCCTGCTTTCAGGTGCAGCATGAGAACCACTGGTTTCTTCTCAAAAGTTGGAATATTCTGAATGACTGATGATAAGATGAGACCCATAAGGGAATCAGAAGATAGTACTCTGACCACAGCCCTGTTTCTTGTTACTTTAAATTAAAATTTGGTTTTATGTCCCAATGTGAAGTTCCATGGAGTCATTATAAACACCCCTTGTTCACTGGTTACAACCCGCCCTGCTGTGTGCAGGTGTTTTTCAGGTAATCCTGTTAAGCAGCCCCGTAAAGAAGCTCCATTTTACAAGTGAGAAACAGAGGGGTAATGCATTTTCTCTGGTAGGGAAGAGAGTCGCTTCCTTGCTCTGCTAACACATCATCTCCTAACGAATCGGATGATAAACTGGGCCTTCATCCCCTTTGGGGAACCCTTACTGGGGAAGCTGAGCAAGGAACAGAAGCCGAGAGGCAGAGAACTGGGAAAAGTGCCTTCCACCCTGGAGAGGTGGGAGTTGCCTGCAGAGGACACATTTTAGGAGCCGGCGTGGTCTGCAGTGGGATTAGAGCAGCTTGGATAAGCAGGGCCCTGGGGCATCTCTGGCGAGCGGGAGGAGGAGGCTTGAGGGAGACAGAGACAGCTGCCTGGTCACCCTGACGCCGAGAACACGCGTTGCCAGTGTTGGCGGTGACGGTTCCGCACTTGCACAGGGGTGTCCAGCCTTTGGGTTTGTCGTGCAGAGCCCACCCCTCGGCGGGTCCTGCCCTGCCCAGCGGCCCCCCTCCTCTGCAGAACCCGGCCAAGCAATGTCTCGCCTCTCCCCTCTTCCAGTGTTACAAGACCTCCAAGGACCACAGTCCTCAGCTGGACGTGAACTTGCTGGGCAGCAGTGTGGTGCACAAGGAGAAGCAAGTGCGGAAGAAGGAGCACAAGCTGAAGATCACACCCATGAACGCCGACGTGATCGTGCTGGGCCTGCAGAGCAAGGACCAAGCTGAGCAGTGGCTCAGGGTGAGGGAGGCGCCCGGCTGCGGGGGCAGTGGGCCTGCTCCGCTCTGGGGCTCCCAGGGGCTCCCCAGCCTTTTCAAAGGGATGGCTGTGGTCAGGGGTAAAGTGTCTATGATCCTTCAAGTTCGCAGGGCTTCCTGCATCGTCAGTGGTAGCCATCCGTCTTAGGGAAATGGATCGCAGGGCCAGGTCTGCGACCTTCTCAGCCACCTGGACTTGGGCTCCAGTTGAAATCCACTTGCCTTCTGGCCTGCAGCGAGGCATCGCCAGCCAGTTCAAAGGCTCCTTCCCGGGGGAGCTGGGGTGGACGGTGACAGGCATGTCTGGGAGCCTGGCCTGGACCAAGGCAGCGTCCAGGCTGGAGTCCCAGGCAGCACGCAGACCCTCCACAGAGAGCCCCACGGCCCCCAGGAGCCAGAGAGCCATCTGGCAAATGTGGGTTTTTACCCCCACAGCGAACAGCCACCCCTGCCCAGGATGGGGTGAGAGGGGGCTCGAGGAGCTGAGGGCTGGCTGCCCTGGCCCTGTTTGGGCTTTGCTGCCAACCCTGCCCCCTGCCTCCCCGCCCCGCTTCCCTGGCACGCCACCAAACACCTGGGGGCCTGCAGGAGACAGGGCCTAAGGAACACGCCCCCTCCCCGGCTGGGTCCCGAGGCCACACGTGGCTAGGGGGGGCTCCAGCTTTGGTCTGGCCGTGAGTGCAGGCCTGAAGGGTCTTCCTCTTCCTTCAGGTCATCCAGGAGGTGAGTGGCCTGCCTTCTGAAGGAGCTTGTGAGGGAAACCAGTACACCCCAGATGCCCAGCGCCTGAGTTGTCCGAAAGTAAGCCTCTACCCTGCCTGAAAGAGAGTTCAATTCCATTTTTGTCTCCATAAAATTAAAGGCGTTAAGATGGGGAGCTTTGCTCTTGCACTTCAGCCCAATTGATAAGAAACATACAGTGCTTGGCTAAGGGCAGTAGCTTCAGCTTGGCAGGGAAACTGATGAGGATGAAGAAGCCTACAATATTTTCTTGCTTGGGGGAAGGTTTATTGGGACAAAAGTCACTTTGCCTCCGTTCTTGGGCAGGGAGATTTATTTTTCAAGGCTCTTCCTTCCCACTTAGCCCCCAGTAGATCTTCAGGGGCAACCGTCTGGCTGTGGACCCCAACCAAAGGGCCCTACTGCTGATTTGCATGGAGCTGTGGGACCCCTGCTTTAGGGTCAAAGTTGAGAAAGTTGGGCTGGGGGCTGGCCGAGGGGAGGGCTGTCACTGCGGGGTCACATTCCATGTCCCCAGGTGGGTGCCTGGAAGCCTGCTGTGCACAGAGGGTCCCTGTGGCTCATCCTGGGGTCCCCACCCGCGGCAGGGAGGGAGGCAGAGGGTGGGCAGAAGCCTTGAGCAGGGAGGAGGCCCTCTGCTCTTTGGGAAGGCACGGGCCACCCCCATGGAGGAAAACCCACAGCCTTCTAGAGTGACAGAAGGGGGGCTGATGTTTTCGTTCTTATTCATTCCTTGGTCATTCACAAGAAAATGAAAGTCAGAGTAAACTTGGAGATTCCTTCACATTGGGGTGAGAAACAAGACCTCTCCTTAAAGACCCAGCACACAGGTTCCCTGGCCAGGTACAGCATTCCTTGGTCCTCAGCGAAGGCCTTGTTGATTGGGAGTCGCTGGGCTTGTTTTCCAGAGGTCTGGAGTCAGTGGTTCTAGAAGAAGCCTGATTGGAATCTTCTGAGTGTCTACTTTAGGGACCGTTTCTAGTCCCCCAACAGCCCTGAGAATGCAGACAGGGGTGTTATCCCTATTTTATACACACGCAGGGTGGGGCTCAGAGAGGCCCTGCCGCACTAGAGAATGCTCCAGGTGGGATTCGAATCGTGGTCTGACCCTGTGAGGACAAGCCAGCCCTTCTCCAAAGCCTGCCGTGTTGGTAGTACAGTCAATTCTCAAAAGACGTCCTCACGCTCCTGGTATGGGTGGGTCCCAGCCTGACAGTCAGCTTCGGTTGCGATGCAGACTTTCACGCACCCGGGGTCTGGCTACCTGCCCTGCCCACTGGCTACGGAGCCGCTGTCACACCAAGCGGAGCAGTCATCTTGAGAACTCATGATCAAGGGTATGTGGTGGCCTGAAGAAGGGAAAGATGCTCTGGGATGGGGTGGGGAACCTCAGAAGGGAAGGCAAAGGCAGGTCCTTTAGGGAGACCCAGGGAAGCCTGGCCATGTCCCACCAGTGACTTGGACTCCAAGGTGACCCCTAGCCTACACCCAAGAGTCATCTATTATTTTCCCTTAAATTGTGGTCTCCCAGGTAACCATTCCCAGGCAAGATCACCCACTTGTCTTTCTCTCTTCCACAGCCAGATGTAACTGAGAAGTACCTGTCAGCCTCGGAGTATGGAAGCTCCATAGATGGCCACCCTGAGGTCCCAGAGACCAAAGATGGTACACACGCTCTGGCTCTCGGCCTAGGGTTGGGAGGGGGTGGTATCCTGGGCTGTGAGGCTCGGCTGTCTGGCTCAACCCTACTGAGTTTTAACAGCTAATTCCAACATGCCTCCAATTTCCAAACTGCTTAGAAATATACAGCTGATAGATCCCGGAAAAAGGGAGAGAGGACCAGACTGAAGTTATGTTTCATGAATTGCTGGGGGTAGAATATTCTTTCATCTCTTCTTGTTTGCTAACCCTAGTTCAGATCTCTCTGAGCCAATTCAGTCTGTAAAGATTCTCCAGTGCTGACATGTTCTGTAAGAGAGGTTGGTGTGCCTCTAGAGACACCTGACTGGCCTGTGGATCCAAGTTTGGGGCACAGACCTGTGTGTGTGTGCGTGTGCGTGTGTGTGTGCATGTGTGTGTGCGCATGTGCGCACACAGGGAGGGGCAGACAGGACAGGGACAGGTCTGCAAATTTTTCCATCTTCCATGAGGGCACGTCGGTAGGCTGTGTGCAAGGCTGAAGGTTTTTTCTCTCATCTTGACAGTCAAGAAGAAATGTTCTGCTGGCCTCAAACTGAGCAACCTAATGAACCTGGGCAGGAAGAAATCTAC
Organism: Balaenoptera musculus; assembly: GCF_009873245.2. Taxonomy (NCBI): domain Eukaryota; kingdom Metazoa; phylum Chordata; class Mammalia; order Artiodactyla; family Balaenopteridae; genus Balaenoptera; species Balaenoptera musculus. Next base: position 16,205,057 of record NC_045800.1, read on the forward strand.
CTCGCTGGAGCCTCCGGAAAGGTCCCTCGAGACATCCAGTAAGACTCACAGCCGCCTCCTGGGCCAGAGGGCGGGCTCCCCCGCTGGGCCGCAGCCCGTCTCCAGGAAGGCAGCTCAGACGGCCAGGGCAGGGATTTGGGGTTTTGCTCTAGCACCTCTTGGGCGAGTGAGCCCACAGTCCACAGTTTCTGCTGATCTTCGCTGCAGGTAGCTCTTTATGCCTCACCAGACCCTCTTGCTGCAGTGTGCGGAAGTGAAGGGTAATTGACGGCTGTCCTCCTAACAGTCTTTAAAGTTATATGTTCATTTGATCAATGTGTACGGAGCACGGTAGGCACGGTGTTAGGGAAAGGGGCCCAAGCAGGTGGAGGACACAGTCCTGAGAGCTTACAGCTCAACAGAGATGATGGCCTTATACCCATAACCACACACTGTGCCGTCTTAGTAGCTACAAGGACTCGGGGACGGAAAGAACCTTTCTTACTCTGTAGACAGAGATGGATGGCTTCCTGGACCTGAGCTGCCAAGGCCGGGCGGGAGCTAAACGGTCTGGGATGGCCCCCGCGGGCAGGAGCAAAGACTCTGAGAGGGCAGTGGTAAGACCCGTTAAGGGGATGACAAAAGCCCGTGTCGCTGGTACACAGGGGATGTGTGGGTGCTGGGAGGCCCTCCAGGTCATCTCTGCTGCCCTTACTCGGCCTTGAGGAAACTGATGACAGGAGAGAGAGACAGAGAGACCTTTCCCAGAAAATATCCTGGCTTCCAACCCAAAGCTCATTGCTATACTTACCCCTCGGGGCCTGAAGGCCACTACTGTCCATCTTTGGGACTTTTCCTCCTCCTCATGGAACCCGTGTACCAGCCCTGGGCTCTCTTCCTGAGTCCCAGTTCAGCTCTGTGTTTTGCAGCTGGCAGGGTGGGCTGGTGGAACAGGAAGGCAGCAGCAGACAGGGCCCTACCTTTGGAGCCTCCTGCTTCCCTGGCCAGGGTGCCGGGTAACGGCCCAGCTCTGCCAGCCCCTGTGGCCTCAGAGGGCACGGTGTTGGGCCTGGGAGCCTGGTCCCAGTGAGTCACTTTGGGAGATGTGGCTGGGTTCTTGCTGGCAGTGACTCAGCAGGGAAGCATGCTCCTGTCCCCTGTGGCTGGGGAAGGGCCAGAGAGAACATAGATACTCTCCTTTCCAGGACTCAGTGTCTGAGCTCCCCGCCTCTCTTTGGTCCAGAGAATTATGATGGGTGAGTGGGGCGCCTGCTTGAATGAGCCAGAGTTCCTAGGTCCTGGGCTCACATTCTTCCACTTTGCTACTGTGATGTGATGGTCTCGTGGCCCTGAGAAATTCACGATCCCCACTGAGTGTCCAGCACTGGACTGGGTGCGAAGGTGGCCATGTACTTTGACCCTGTTGCATGGGCCTAGTTCTTCCCGGCTAAGGTTCAGAGCAGCTGCCGGTCCCTTAGGATGGAGAAGGCATCCGCTTTGTAAGCCAATGCCTGTGGGAAGGTGAGCAGCACAGAGAGATGTCAACCCACGGTGTGTGGGGCAGGCAGGCAGAGGGGCCTGAAGACTGGATGTTTACTGATCTTTCCAGCCCCAGGGACAAGGCTGTGCTTGGCACACGGTGTCAGCTCCGTAAATATTCATCTAAGTTGGGGAGGAAGCTGAACCCAACACATGCAACCATTTAAAAACAAGAAAGGCCTACGTGATGGGTGCACCCAGCACTGGCAGCCCCTGTGTGCCGGCGGAGAAAGAAGGGCTCCCTGGTGGAGAGGCCAAGGGGCACAGACCCAGGCGCTGGAGACGAACGTGGCAAGTTCCTGCCCTTGACAAGCTTTGTGTCCAGTTGGGAGGCTGACATGGAAGCAGAGAACGTCACTGTTCCAGGACTCAAGTGTTCTGAAGGCCGACAGAGCAGGGAGGGCAGGACCCAGGAGGGCCAGCCACCTCTGGGAGGATGTGGAGGAGCTGGCCGAGGGGAGGAGGCCTTTGCAGGCTGAGACCGAGCGACCGGGGATGGCAAGGTGTCAGGGGAGCTTCGGGAGCTAAGGCTGTGGAGGTGAGGGGATCGCACCTGCGGCCAGGACACCCTGGCTGGGGCGAGCTTCCTGCAGGTGGCCTGGGCCGGCAGGGGTGGGGAAAGGGCTGCTGCAGGGCAGGGGCGTGGAGCCGGGAGACAAGGAGGCCGGGGTGGGGGAGCCAGCCTCGGTCCTGCAAACACACACACACACGCACACACACACACACGCAGGCGCACACACACGCGCACACACACTCTCTGCCTGGTCTAGACCAAGGCACGACTCACTTCCCTCCGGACAGGCCTTTTTCAAAACCCAGTAGCACAGTGCTGCCCACCTTCAAAGGATCTAGCGGCTAACCCAAAGGAGAATTCACAGCCTCTACGAGGCAAGAAAGTCTCTCGGGCAAAGCATGGCAAGCCTTGGAGCCGAGATCTGGAGGAGCCTCTCCGGGGTCCGGAGGCAAGGGCAGCCCTCAGCCACCCACCGGCCCTGAAGCCGCGTCCCCCTCCCCCCGCAGGTTACCTGAACGTGCTGGTGAACAGCCAGTGGAAGTCGCGCTGGTGCTCCGTCAGGGACAGTCACCTGTACTTCTACCAGGACCGGAACCGCAGCAAAGCGGCCCAGCAGCCCCTCAGCCTGGTGGGCTGTGAGGTGGTGCCGGACCCGAGCCCTGACCACCTCTACTCCTTCCGCATCCTCCACGACGGCGAGGAGCTGGCCAAGCTCGAGGTACCGCTGGCCCTTTGGCTGGGGTGGGAGTGGGGAGGCACGGCCAGGGCAGAGGTCGTGGTCACGGCTGCTTGCCGCAGGTCCTGAGGACCGCAGTCCTACAGTGGGAGAGTCAACTTAGCCACCCTTTATTTTTACTTCCTTTGCCTGAGATTGTTTGCGTTTTAAAAAAATTTCCATTCCCTTTCTGACCTCAGGGTGGTTGTGTTATAGGAACGGGACAATGAGCTACTTCCTGCACTTAGGGCAGGAGGAGTATTTATAACTCCCGGAGCTGCTGGAAAAACTTTCTGGGGACTCAAAGCGGGTTTGTGATTTCGTTTGTGTATCACCAGATGGGGGTCAGTACATAAAAATGCTGACTGTTAGGGCTTATCTGGGGGGGGAATAATAAGGTTTGTGACACAGTTACATTATTCCCACTCCCCATCCTCTGTTTGATGTTATGTTACATTTACAAAAATAAGAGGTGACCTAGTGCCTTGCAATGAGCCGGGCAGGCCTGAGCCAGAGGGCTTTACAGGCACTTAAGCACACACCCCAGTTCATCCCTGTTCATCTAGTCCTGTATCCAGGGGTCTTCATCCAGATTTTGCTCCAATACTGCCCTCTGGTGGCTAAAAGATCCACATCCCAATTGCTTCCCAGGGACAAGCTTGTATTCATTCCTGCATCCATCCATCCTGTTGACAGATACCTATTCAGCACAGTGACACGGTGAACAAGACAGACTCCCTGTCGTGGAACTTACACGCTAGTATGAGAGTGAGATATTATTCAGTGGTTGCCCAACTGATTACTTAGTAATCACTCAGCAGTGGGGCAGGCGCTATGAATAGGTAGGAAAGTTTGCGTGCTGGGCGGATGGGGGCTGGTGTAGGGAGAGCCTGTGGGACAAGGTGGGGAGGGAAGGGGGGGCGGATCCTAAGAGCAGTGGGAGACCCTAAAGGGTTTCAAGGGAGGGTGGCATGTTCAGATTTGGATTCCAAGATTCTTCCTCCAGCTGCTGAGTGGGGGACAGAGGAAAGGGGGGACAGGAAGGGATAAAATGAGACCCGTTAGGAAGCTGTTACCATCGCCCAGGGCAGGGATGGTGGTAGCAGGAACTAGAAGCAGCCCGTGAAAAGCTGTATTGAGAAATCCACTTGAAAATGAGTGGGGAAAGGAAACCAGCTAAATGTCAAACTGCACTTTTAGCTGCCCCTCTGATCGCGGGAATAGAGCAATAAGGTGGCAGAGCTGTGTTGTGTAATGCCAGCATGGTGACTTTTTCCTCATGAAAGTAAACCTGTAGTATTTATAGAATTCCCAGTTCTTTCTCATTATAAAGCCCAGAAACCCTGTTGGCATTTTAATAGAAATACTCAAATGTAATACATATTTGATTAGAATGCATTGTCCCCTGGAGAAAATCAGGCACCAACTTCACTGGAATTTAGTTCACGATTTGTCAGAGCCAGCTGACCTGGTGTAACGTGTATAAGACATCTTGACAATTGAAACCATAAACAAAAATAAATTTGAATTTTGTTATTTCTTAGGGATCCAGGTAGTCTTGTATAAATGGATTAGGGTTGTAAACTGAAATGTGATCATTCATAAAATAGAGGTGTTGACCTTAAAATACATACATTTTAACAGTCCTCTCCTGGTCCATTAGCCTTCCAGAAATACGTGTTTATAAACATCACATGTGATACTTGGGACAAATGTCCACAGCATCATTGAGGTGGCACCAGGGTGTCACTAGTAGCAGGAAATATCATTTGGGGTCCCTGGGGGATGGGATATGCTAGTGAAAATGAAGAGCATGGCCCCAGGGCTCTCAGAGGCCTTGCCCGGGGTGGGGCACCAGGCAGCACACTCCGGCCCTGCTCATGTCCCTCTCGGCCTCCTCCCAGGCCAAGTCTTCCGAGGAAATGGGCCACTGGCTAGGCCTCCTGCTTTCTGAGTCGGGCTCCAAGACAGACCCAGAAGAATTCACTTACGACTATGTGGATGCCGATAGGGTTTCCTGCATCGTAAGCGCCGCCAAAACCTCTCTGCTGTGAGTATTAAGGGGCCTCCCGCTTTGCACCCTCCCACTCCCAGCCATGCTTCTAGACCGAGGCCCAGGCTGGCCTCTGGTGGTCAAGTCGAGCAGGGTGGCAGCTGGGAGCTCAGGGTGGGCCCTGTTCTACCCAGCAGCAGGCAGGCCAGGGCCAGAGAGCAGCCCTGCAGGAGGCCCAGCAAAGAGCTGAGCCAGGCCTCTGGCCCGGGGGCAGCCACAGCATCCCTGGCTCTCATGAGACGCTATCCAGCTCTTGAAGGCAGAGTTGGCGCCTTTCCTGGCCTTCTGCTTTCCTTACTGTGAAGGCAGCACTTTCCCGTGGCTCCATCGCTGGGTCCCAGCACACCCTAGAGTAAGCAGGGCAGGGGTGGTACTTCTGCTTCCCAGATGAGCAAACTGGGACTCGGGGAGAAGTGGTCCTGCGTCGGGGGAGGGGTAGAAGTAGCATGGGTAGAAGCCGGCTGAGCCCAAATGGGGAAAGCAACTGGTCTGTGCTGGACAAGTGTATTGTGAAGGTGAAGCGAGAAAGGATTTTGTTGTCGTTGGAAGGAGATCCTGAAAAGGAGAAATCAGGGCGAGAAGATGGCAAAAGGATTCCAAGAGGGGAGGGGTACGGGGTGAGGGAAGTTTGTTTTTAGGGAAGAGAAATTTGGAACCAGGAGTTCTAGTAAGAAGGCCCTGGGGAGGGAGGGAGGGGATACCCCTAAATAAATGAATTTGTTTTAAAATGCAGTCAGAGCTAGTCCCCAGGCCTCCTGCACAGCCCACAGATTTCTCTGCACGTCTCATTGTTATGAATCCTTTGAGACTGGTGGCTTTTACCACCCTGTCCTGAATCCTCTTTCGCCGTGTCTTCCAGACTGATGCAGAGAAAGTTCTCAGAGCCGAACACTTACATCGACGGCCTGCCCAGCCAGGATCACCAGGAGCTGCTGTATGATGACGTGGAGGTGTCGGAGCTGACGGCTGTGGTAAGGACGCCGGCTGGGCTGCAGCCTGGGGCTGCCCATCCTCTTCCTGCCAGACCTCAATGCCTCAACGCCAGAGATCGTTAGATGGTCCCTAAGAGGAATGGACTCCAGGTCACCCTCAGGGCCACCAGTGCAGAAACCGAGGCGCAACGAGGTCATATTTTGTACAGTGGGGCAGTGCCGTCTGCCTGGCGTGGGGACTTGTCTAGATAAAACAGCTGGTTAATCACCCTGGTCAGTGCCAGGGGTGCGGGGTGTGGCGGTGGGATGGGGAGCAGCAACACCATTAGCCTTTTTTGAAAATTGAAGTGTGGCTGATTTGCAATATTCTATTAGTTTCAGGTTTACAGCACAGTGAGTCAGTATTTTTATAATTATATGCCATTAAAAGTTATTACAAAATAATGGCTGTAATTCCCTGTGCTGTACAACATATCCTTGTTGCTTATCAACATAGCAGTTTGTATCTCTTAATTCCATACCCCTATCTTGCCCTTCCTGCCTACCCTCTCCCCACTGGTAACCACTAGTTTGTTCTCTATATCTGTGAATCTGTTTGTTTTGCTGTATTCATTTGTTTGTATTATTTTTTAGATTCCACATACAAGTGATATCATACAGTATTTGTCTTTCTCTGTCTGACTTATTTCACTAAGCATAATATTCTCTAGATTCATCCATATTGCTGCAAATGCCAGAATTCCATCCTTTTTTATGGTTGAGTAATATTCCCTGTGTGTGTATACACACACATATATAATACATACATACATCTTCTTTATCCACTCATCTGTTGGACACTAGGGTTGCTTCCATATCTTGGCTACTAGAAATAGTCCTGCTATGAACACTGAGGCGTGTATAGCTTTCCAAATTAGTGCTTTTGCTTTTTCTGGATATATACCAAGGAGTGGAATTGCTGGATCAGATGGTAGTTCTATTTTACTGTTTTGAGGAACCTCCGTACTGTTTTCCATAGTGGCCGCACCAGTTTACATTCCCACCAACAGTGCACAAGGGTTCCCTTTTCTCCACATCCTTGCTCACATTTGTTATTTATAGGCTTTTGAAGATAGCCATTCTGACAGGTGTGAGGTGGTATCTTGTGGTGGTTTTTTTTTTTTTTCTTGTTTCTTTAGGTAAGCTTGTATAGCTATAAACTTCCCTCTTAGAACTGCTTTCGCTGCATCCCATAGGTTTTGGGTCGTCGTGTTGTCATTGTCATTTGTCTCTAGGTATTTTTTGATTTCCTCTTTGATTTCTTCAGTGATCTCTTGGTTATTTAGTAACGTATTGTTTAGCCTCCATGTGTTTGTCTTTTTTACGTTTTTTTTCCCTGTAATTCATTTCTAATCTCATAGCGTTGTGGTCAGAAAAGATGCTTGATATGATTTCAATTTTCTTAAATTTACTGAGGCTTGATTTGTGACCCAAGATGTGATCTATCCTGGAGAATGTTCCGTATGCACTTGAGAAGAACGTGTAATCTGCTGTTTTTGGATGGAATGTCCTATAAATATCAATTAAATCTATCTGGTCTATTGTGTCATTTAAAGCTTCTGTTTCCTTATTTATTTTCATTTTGGATGATCTGTCCATTGGTGTAAGTGAGGTGTTAAAGTCCCCCACTATTATTGTGTTACTGTCGATTTCCTCTTTTATAGCTCTTAGCAGTTGCCTTATGTATTGAGGTGCTCCTATGTTGGGTGCATATATATTTATAATTGTTATATCTTCTTCTTGGATTGATCCCTTGATCATTATGTAGTGTCCTTCCTTGTCTCTTGTAACATTCTTTATTTTAAAGTCTATTTTATCTGATATGAGTATAGCTACTCCAGCTTTCTTTTGATTTCCATTTGCATGGAATATCTTTTTCCATCCCCTCACTTTCAGTCGGTATGTGTCCCTAGGTCTAAAGTGGGTCTCTTGTAGAGAGCATATATATGGGTCTCGTTTTTGTATCCATTCAGCCAGTCTATGTCTTTTGGTTGGGGCATTTAATCCATTCACGTTTAAGGTAATTATCGATATGTATGTTCCTCTGACCATTTTCTTAATTGTTTTGGGTTTGTTTTTGTAGGTCCTTTACTTCTCTTGTGTTTCCCACTTAGAGAAGTTCCTTTAGCATTTGTTGTAGAGCTGGTTTGGTGGTGCTGAATTCTCTTAGCTTTTGCTTGTCTGTAAAGCTTTTGATTTCTCCATCAAATCTGAATGAGATCCTTGCCAGGTAGAGTAATCTTGGTTGTAGGTTCTTCCCTTTCATCACTTTAAGTATATCATGCCACTCCCTTCTGGCTTGCAGAGTTTCTGCTGAGAAATCAGCTGTTAACCTTATGGGAGTTCCCTTGTATGTTATTTGTGGTTTTTCCCTTGCTGCTTTCAATAATTTTTCTTTGTCTTTAATTTTTGCCACTTTGATTACTATGTGTCTCGGCGTGTTTCTCCTTGGGTTTATTCTGTATGGGACTCTCTGCGCTTCCTGGACTTGGGTGGCTATTTCCTTTCCCATGTTAGGGAAGTTTTCGACTATAATCTCTTCAAATATTTTCTCGGGTCCTTTCTCTCTCTCTTCTCCTTCTGGGACCCCTATAATGCGAATATTGTTGTGTTTAATGTTGTCCCAGAGGTCTCTTAGGCTGTCTTCATATTTCTTTTCATTCTTTTTTCTTTATTCTGTTCCGCAGCAGTGAATTCCACCATTCTGTCTTCCAGGTCACTTATCCGTTCTTCTGCCTCAGTTATTCTGCTATTGATTCCTTCTAGTGTAGTTTTCATTTCAGTTATTGTATTGGTCATCTCTGTTTGTTTGTTCTTTAATTCTTCTAGGTCTTTGTTAATCATTTCTTGCATCTTCTCAATCTTTGCCTCCATTCTTATTCCAAGGTCCTGGATCATCTTCACTATCATTATTCTGAATTCTTTTTCTGGAAGGTTGCCTATCTCCACTTCATTTAGTTGTTTTTCTGGGGTTTTTTCTTGTTCCTTCATCTGGTACATAGCCCTCTGCCTTTTCATCTTGTCTATCTTTCTGTAACTATGGTTTTTGGTCCACAGGCTGCAGGATTGTAGTTTTTCTTGCTTCTGCTGTCTGCCCTCTGGTGGTTGAGGCTATCTAAGAGGCTTGATGGGAGGCTCTGCTCTTGTGGTGGTTTTGATTCGCATTTCTCTAATAATTAGTAATATTGAGCATCTTTTCATGCGCCTGTGAGCCATCTGTATGTCTTCTTTGGAAAAATGTCTGTTCAGGACTTCTGCCCATTTTTTGATTTTTTTATATTGAGTTGTATGAGCTATTTATATATTTTGGATATTAACCCCTTGTCGGTCATATCATATGCAAATATTTTCTCCCATTCCATAGGCTGTCTTTTCATTTCATCAGTGGTTTCCTTTGCTGTGCAAGAGCTTTTAAGTCTAATTAGATCTCATTTGTTTATTTTTCCTTTTATTTCTTTTGCCTTAGGAGACAGATCCAAAAAAATATTGCTATGATTTATGTCACAGAGTGTTCTGCCTATGTTCTCTTCTAGGAGTTTTATGGTTTCAGGTCTTACACTGAGGTCTTTAATCCATTTTGAGATTATTTTTGTATATGGTATGAGGAAATGTTCTATCTCATTCTTTTACATGTAGCTGTCCAGACACCATTAGCCTTTGAGGCTCATAGCTGAGGTGCAATAATCACCCTGACAGCAGGTTTCCTTCACTGGGCATGGGCCTCTGTGCTAAGGGCTTCTGTGGGTTATCTCATTTAATCCCAGCCACCTGATAGGGAGGTACTACTAGTCTCTTCTCTCCAGATGAGGAAGTGAGGTCGGGAAGATGAAGTACTGTCTCCTGGGTCCCCCAGCTCTTGAATGGCAGACCCAGGCCTTCTAACTCCAGCTCAGCAGGAGGTTCCCTGGGAAGGAGGCCCTGCGAACTCCGGCACAAGGAAGGGGACAGGAGACCTGCGGCAGGGCCCCCTCAGAGCCCAGGGAGCCGAGGCAGTGGAGAAAGCCCCCCCGTCTCTTCCCTATGCAGGGGGAGGCCCCTGAGGAAGCTGCTCCTGCAACAGGTGCTCCGAGTGAGCCTGACCCCGACCGCGTATACCTGGACCTCACACCCGTCAAGTCCTTCCTGCACGGCACCGGCGGTGCACAGGCCCGGGCCCCCTCGCCCACGCCGCCCCAGCCGGACCCTCCGGCCGAGGCCCTCCCTGCAGACCTGAACCCCACCCCCGATGAGCCCCTCGTAAAGTCTCCAGAGAACCCCGAGTTGCAGGTACAGAGGGTCCCCCAGCAGGTGAGCTGGCCTCAGCTTCTGGGGTGCCTCGGCCAGCTGGGTCCTGTTTGCTTTCTCCCAAAGCAGATGCAGCAGGGGAGTCAGGAACCTAAGGAGCCGTCCCTGGGAATCACGGCAGTCAAAATCCAGACTGAACAGCAGAAGATCTCCTTCCCACCGAGCTGCCCTGACACTGTGCCCGTCGCCCCAGCCGGGGCCAGCCCACCTGTGAAAGACAGGTTGAAGGCAACCAATGCAGGTGCCTGTGCTAGATAAGAGTTGAAGGTTTTAGAAAGGGCTTGGAGAAGTTAGCCCAATTCCCTCCCTTTCAGATGAGGAAACAGAGGCTCAGAGAGGTGAAGGACTTGCCCAACGTCACACAGCAAAGAAAGGGTGGGCCCCATTTCCTTTTCCGTCCGTGCTAGGCCGGCCTGGCATCCAGCTCTAATGTACTACCAAAGCCCTGGGTTCCGTCTGAGCTTGTGGAGTGGGGTGGGACAGCCCTCAGGGGCCAGCCTGGCTGACCCGGGGGTTCCCCTCTCTGGGTCTGTAGAGATCAAACTCGGCAAGAACAGGACAGAAGCCGAGGTGAAGCGGTACACAGAGGAGAAGGAGAGGCTTGAGAAGAAGAAGGAAGAAATCCGTGGGCACCTGGCTCAGCTCCGGAGGGAGAAACGGGAGTTGAAGGAGGCCCTGTTGAAGTGTACAGGTAAGGGGCCCCCCAGCAGAGAGGGCCCGCGGAGGGGCCTGGGCTTTCCGGGGGACGAATCCGGATCTGTGCACCTGGGCTGCAGCCCCGTCAGCCTTTGGCACTGGTGGATGCTCTCTGCAAAGCCCTCCCCCTCCAGCCTGTCTGAAGGGTCGCTGTCCTGTACCAGGACGTAGTTGGAAAAGCTGGTGAAAGGAGGAAGTTCTCCAAAAATTATGTGTTTAGACCTGAAGTGTTTGATTCTCACTTAACACAAATGAATATTTCTTGGCCCATCTTCTAATGCAGTGCCAAGGTCTTTTCCTGCCATCTGGGCTGGCTGACGGGAGCCCCGGGTCATGGTTTCCACATTAACCACATCTCTAATGCCTCATCTGGTCGTTTCTTTACAAGCACCTTAAGTTTGTGTTCATTTTAAAGAAATGTGAATCCTTGTAGATTATTTTCCAAGTCATCCTCTTATCATTCTTCAGCCGTTTCCTAGCACCTTGTCTCTCCCAAGACCTTTCAGCAGCATTTGACTTCGTTTTCAGAGAGTAACTCTGGGCTCAGTTAATATTTAAACTGCAGACTCACACTAACAAACAGGTTTGGGCGCTCTGGGAAGCTTATAACATGCTCTCTGGGAAGCTTGTAACATGATTGGTGGCGGAAGGTCATGGGGGCACAAAGTGACCCCCTGTTTTTTTTTGTTTTTGTTTTTTTTTAACATTACATCTTTATCGAGAGAGAATTCACAGACCATACGATAACCCATTTACAGGTGGTTTTCAGTATATTCACAGAGTTGTGCAGCCATCACTGCAGTCAATTTCAGAACTTTCATCACTCCTCCTCATTAGCAGTCGCTCATGCTCAGGATTCTATATTGAACACATGTGGTACCATCCTCTCCTCTAGCAGCGAGCTCCTAGGATTGACTCTTCGTAAGTCGTCATTTCTTGGTGCTACAGGACCAACCTGAGAACTCCAGGGTGAAGAGGGAAGCATAAAACAGGGCTGAGAAGGTGCCAGGGCTGAGGACCACTGCTCCACTAGGCCCAGGGAAGCAGCACACGCCAGAAGGATGGGGGGAACCGTGTGGGGCAGGTTGCAATGGCCCAGCCATCCTCCAAGGGTCATTAATAAAGCTTCTCTGTCCCTTTGGGGTCGCTGTCACAATAGCAGGTATCCAAACAACTGAGAGTCTCTCTACCAGAAGGGACTTTAGGACTCTGGTTCGGGCCCTCTTGTGAAGGCAGAGCTCTTCTTCCAGGGCCTCCCCAGCCTCTGTGGAGTGCGGACACAGGACCTGGGCTGGGAGGCCGCCCACTACACAGAGGCCCATCCCAGCCCTGAGTGTTGGAGCCAGAGCTGTGGTCCGGGGCCACTTGGGGTCCCGTTCCGGCAGAGCGTGTGCGAATCCTGCCTCCCCCCTGGTGGGGCTTTTGGCTGAAGGGCTGTTTGTTCCCTGCAGCCGACTGGCTTCTCTCTGCAGACAAGGGGGCGGCGGCCGGCCTGGAGGAGAAGCTGAAGGAGATCGACGAGGAGTGCAGGGTGGAGGAGCGCAGGCGTGTGGACCTGGAGCTCAGCATCGTGGAGGTGAAGCACAGCCTGAAGAAGGCCGAGGCCGGGCCCGTGACGCTGGGCACGACCGTAGACACCACCCACCTGGAGAACGTGAGCCCCCGCGTGAGTTCGGGAGCCGCATTCCTCTGAGCTGCTTGCAGGGCCTCCTGGAACGGGCTTGGGGACGGGGTCACCCCTCCCCGCCCTGAACTCAGCCCTCCCTCTCTCCTGTCACCACAGCCCAAAGCTGCCACCCCGACTCCTGCCCCGGACTGTACCCCAGTCAACTCCGCAACCGCGCTCAAGAACAGGCCTCTGTCCGTCATGGTCACGGGCAAAGGCACCGTCCTCCAGAAAGCCAAGGTAAGCGGTCATTCCCGGCCTCCTTCAGGGCCACGGGTGGACAGCAGAACTGTCACTACAGCGGGGGCCCCCTTCTGATGCGGGTGGCACTTTCACTGCTTCGAGTGAGTGCTCTGCTCTCAGCAGGAAGGGGCAGGGGCGGGGGCTTTGCTGTGTCTTTCTTTGGCATTGACCAACCAGAAAGGTGCTTGCGCTTGGTTCAGTGTCCTTACCAGTCAGCCTGAGGGCGCGTGAATCCCTGCACTGCCCGCCACGTGATTATCAGTAGAGTCCGGGGGAGAGCTGCAGTTCAGAGACAGACTGGGGCTGGACAGTTCTCCAATTAAAAAAAACCTCAGTGACTCTGAAGGACTTCTGCCATGAAAACTAAAGAAGCAGATTCAGACAGGTGACGGATTTGCCTAAAGCCATCCGGCCAGCTGGTGGCAAAGGCTCAGTAAGGCGTAAACAGGGAGCCGATGCCACTGCTGGGTTTTTCCCCTGAGGGCTAGACAGAAAGTGTTATGAATCCTTGACTCATTTATACAGTAAAGAGCGTGCCTAGAGCTGCCTGTGTTTTTGGCAAACTCTGCTCCTTATTTTTATCCTGCTTA